>NC_090652.1:42611379-42938518 GCF_040937935.1 Hyperolius riggenbachi
GCACCAACTAAAAGGGTGTGCACATACAAGATTTTGTGGTAACATGCGGGAACACAAAGCACCAGCTTTTCATGAAGGACTTGATTTTCACTAAAAACACAAATGCAGAGCTATATACATAAGTAGCAATCCATGACCATGGAAGTAAAGAGCAAAACTGTTCAAAAACACAGACATCCATGGTCCTTCAAAACATAAATGCCAGATACACACAAATGGTATGCAAAAACAGTACACATTTATTAGGGACGTATCCCTTTAAAAACAATTAAAACCTGCTGCGGCAGGTGGACAATAGGTGTGGTCAAAAATAATTATGAATCAAACAAAACATACATGAATATACCACACTGGCAGTGTCTGACTGATAAGTTATCAATAACAGCAATCGTACATGAATCTAAATACTGGCTACTCACATAAATGATACACGATCGCTCATGACATAATAATATCAACCACAGAGTCTAGCAAGAAAGATCACAGCCACCACATATCAGGGTCAAGACCACACCAGCCAGCTTTTGTGGGTGAGCAGTGTGTGGTCTTGACCCTGATATGTGGTGGCTGTGATCTTTCTTGCTAGACTCTGTGGTTGATATTATTATGTCATGAGCGATCGTGTATCATTTATGTGAGTAGCCAGTATTTAGATTCATGTACGATTGCTGTTATTGATAACTTATCAGTCAGACACTGCCAGTGTGGTATATTCATGTATGTTTTGTTTGATTCATAATTATTTTTGACCACAACAACAACAACAAATAACATTTGTAAACCGATTTTCTCCCGTTGGACTCAAAGCGCATAAGCATGGCTCCGACCATCGTGGTACAGAGGAAGAATTTTATAAGTCCGGAAATGCCAGGCTAAACAGGTGGCTTTTCAGTCTGGATTTGACCACACTTATTGTCCACCTGCTGCAGCAGGTTTTAATTGTTTTTAAAGGGATACGTCCCTAATACCTTTGTACTGTTTTTGCATACCATTTGTGTGTGTCTGGCATTTATGTTTTGAAGGACCATGGATGTCTGTGTTTTTGAATAGGACTTGATTTACACATCCAATAATAATCAAGAGGGAATTTTAGGATGTGAAAAATCACATTCTAAATTCTTTATTTAAGAGTTAAATAGAGTAATGTGCTTTACACACTCCCCATATATGTTGTTTGTATAGTGTGCATTACTGCCTTACTAGCACTGAGAAAGTCAAAGAGTAACTCACATATTACAAGCAACATATATTTTCCTATAGAGCACAGGTGTTGAACTCCAGTCCTTGAGGGTGATATCCATGCCAGTGTTTAGGAGGGACTGAGAAATGGAGAAGTGTGTTCTACCTGATGAACCACACCTTCCCTGATTAAGTCTCATCAATTAGTTTGAGCTGTTCCAAAAATGTGTGTGGCCCTCGGCCCTCAAGGACTGGAGTTCAACACCTGTGCTATAAAGTGAGTTGCTATAGTTATGTAATATACATTACACATAGTTTGCACAATCCATGGTAAACTTTAAATAGGTCCATCTGCACACTTTAAGTTTACTGAAGTGAAAGTTTAACATTACGAAAACAGCCCAAAGTGTGCAAGTCATAAACTGTTTTAGAAATATCATTGCTTCATTTGACTTTTTTCTTTTAGGAGGATAAGGAAGGAAACTTTAGGATATTTACCCTCGCTTTTCTGCTGAGCAGCGCTCTGGTGTTTGACAGTGATGACACCTTCGACAAGACAAATGATACCACCATTGCCAAGGCAGTTGTTGACAAGCTTAAGTATCCTTTAATGACAGACATCAAGATGTTGAAATACAGTGTTTAAAAGCAAATTAGGAAGAAAATCAGACTTAAATTAATGTAACATAGGTTTATTTCTGTAAATGAGGTGTAAAAGTAGATTATGCATTATGCAAGGCCAATTTTTTTCTGGCTGCTTGAGACTTCAGGTTAACTGATTTTTGGATAACGGGATTTTACTGTATTTGGTCAAAGTACCATGCAAAAAGTTTGTAATAAACCTTGTTTTTTTTTAGAAAACTGAATTAAATTCTTGAACAATGTCTATCTGGGGTCTGAATCTAAGCCAAAAAAATTAGGAACAGTGAATGCTACTCCTAGTACATGAAAGCAGTCTATCACATTTTTTTACTTTAATCTATATATATAAAATTGGATGTGTGTATTTATGTATGTGTGGGCTTGATTCACAAAGCGGTGCTAACTGTTAGGAAAACTTTGCATGCACAAAGCCCAGAACATTTCATCGCGGTGCGACCAAAACGGCGCACCTGATGCACCTATAAGCAGGGATGCTCATCCGGATTTCGGATATCCGGGTAACCCGGATATCTGAACTTTTTTACACTATCCGATTCGGATTGGGATTCCGGATTTTTTAAAAAATCCGGATAGCTATCTGCGGATATTTTTACAGCCAACCCGGATGTCCGCGGATTTCACCCAGATATCTGAATCCAGATTACAGATTCAATGGCAAAAAGACACACACACACACCTCTCTCTCTCTCTCTCTCTCGGATTTGTAGGATGTCAAAAGCCAGCTTACATGCATTGGCCAGGAATCAAACCCAGGCCCACTGCTTGGAAGGCAGCTATGCTCACCACTATACCACCAACACTACATGCTGAAGCCAGCCTAGCATGTACCATTGTGATATACCCAAGAGAAAAATGAGCTTGCTTATTTGCCTAATTTGCTAGTTGAAAAGGGTTAGGAGATAATTTGCTAGGAGAAAAGCGCTATATAAGTGTTTGTCTTTTCTTTTAATGTACCCTTCTTAAACTTGAAGATTGTATACAAATGTAAGCAAATTGCAGAGTGGCGCAGCAGAAGTGTGCTGGGCCCATAACCTGGAGGTTGATGGATTGAAACCATCCTCTGCTAGGCATGATTTCATTTTTGCACCTCACTTTATCGCATGGGCAAAACGGTTTCCATAGCCCTGTAAGAGAAAGTGTAATAAGGGCCCTGCCATAACATAGATATTACGGTAGCTAAGACTACTCCTGGGCCTTTCTTGTAGTTGAAGAGATGAGTGAACTGTGACACCACACTTTAAAAAAAAAAAAAAAAAACAGCAAACAGAGAAGCTTCCCCATATTGGAGCATTGGATTTGGTAAAGTCTTAAGCCAATGTGTTGTAAGATACAAGTAAGCTTTAGGTTAGCAGGAATGGTTGCATGGCCACCTAGCTTTTCATCCTTCCCAGGCCAGCTAGGCTGGCTTCAGCCTGTAGTGTTGGTAGCATAGTGGTGAGCATTGCTGCACTCCACGCAATTGACCTGGATTTGCTTCCTGGGTTTGATTCCTGGCTAATGTATGTGAGCATGCTGTAGTGTTGGTAGTATAGTGGTGGGCATAGCTGCCCTCCATGCAGTTGACCTGGGATTGATTCCTGGCTAATGTATGTGCGCATGCTTTTGACATCCTACAAATCCCGGGAAGACAAGATACTCCTCCTCTGGAGAAGAGAGGTGGGTAAGAGGCTAGAAGGTTTTTTTAAAGGTTAGAAATGGTTTTAAAGCATTTTGAAAGGCACTTCCAGTTTCTCTATCCGGATATCCGAATAGATGCGTTCAGATATCCGTGTTCATGCGGATATCTAAAAGTTCGGATTCGGATATCCGAATCGGATCCGGATATCTGAAAATCTGGATCCGGTTCAATTCGGATTTTAAAAAGTACTATCCGTGCAACCCTGTCTATAAGGTCGCATTGGATGTGTTCTAAACGACGCATAGGTGCGACGTTTAGGGCGCATCCAATGCAATCTTATAGGCACATCGGGTGCGCCGTTTTGGTCGCACTGTGATGCGATGTTCCGTGCGCACCGGGTTTTGCATGCGCAAAGTTTTGCGCGCGATACTTTGCGCATGATCTGATTTAACCTGGTGCGTGCTAACTACTTAGCACCCTAGTTAGCACGCCCAAAGTCTTTAGGCATGCTAACTAGGTTTGCACCAGTTAGTGAATCAGGCCCTGTGTGTGTATGTACCGCGATCACTCGGAAACGCCTTGACCAATTTTAACAAAACTTGGTATACAGATCCCTTACTGCCTGGGATGATATGTTCTGGGGGTCTCGTGTCCCCTCTGCACACCTGGGCAGAGCTACAAACAGCCAATCAGATTTCACTCGTTCATGTCAATAAAAATTGTGAAAGGCTGCCATTCTCACAGTAATCAAGCCAGAGTCCCCACACTTGGCACAGTTGGTCACTTAGTTTCCGAGGTTACAAATTCAGAAAAAGTGGGTGGAGCATAAAACAGACAATCAAATTTCAGCCATTTATTTTAAATGGGAAAATGTAAACTGCAGCCATCCTTACACTGTTAATTGCAGGATTTTAAAACTTGGCACACTTGGTCACTGGATGACTGGGATTAATATACAGGAAAGTGGATGGAGCCTACAACAGCCAATCAAAATTAACCTATTAATACTCAAGGTGAATATTTAAACTACTACCATTCTTACACTGTTAACCTCCTTGCCGGTTATCCTGAGCTCAGCTCGGGGTAACCTGCGCAGGAGGATTTCTCAGGCCCCGCTGGGCCGATATTTTTTTTTGTTACATGCAGCTAGCACTCTGCTAGCTGCTTGTAACATTCGTTCGCCGTGGCTCGACGCAGATCCGCCGCTACCCGTCGCGCCGAGCCGCCCCCCCCCCCCCCGTCTCAGACACTTGCTGTGTTCCTTTTTCTCTTTCTCTGTCTGAAAGAGTTAAATATCAGGTATGTAAGTGGCCGACTCAGTCCTGACTCAGACAGGAAGTGACTACAGTGTGACCCTCACTGATAAGAAATTCCAACTATAAAACACTTTCCTAGCAGAAAATGGCTTCTGAGAGCGAGAAAGAGATAAAAAGGGGAATTTATTATCATTGAGAGTCACACTGTAGTCACTTCCTGTCTGATTCAGGAATGAGTCAGCCACTTACATACCTGATATTTAACTCTTTCAGGCAGAGAAAGAAAAAAAAGGAACACAGCCTAATTATTTGTGTGCTTGGCACTATACATACACATGTCTATCTTATCTTGTCACATGTCGCTTCAGGTATCCTTTAATGGCAGAGAACTTGAACCTGGTACACTCAGTCATTGGATGACTGGGGTCCTAATTCAGAAAAGGGGCAGAGCCACAAACAGCCAATCAGATTTGTCTCATTTCTATGGGAAAATTTAAATTTATGATCTCGAAAAACCCAAAAGCTCATAAATGTGGCCATTGAGTGACTGCATGTCAAGGTGAAAAATAACAAAAACAACTAACTTTTTTTACATAGGAAAATATAAACTGCAGCCATTCTTACACTGTTAATGGCAGGATTCTTAAACTTGGCACAGTTGGCCACTTCTTGTTGACTGGGATTAATATTCATAAAAGCGGGTGGAGAATACAACAGCCCATCAAAATTCACCTATTGATTTTCAAGGGGAATATTTACATTGTTGCCATTCTTACACTGTTAATGGCAGAGGCCTCAAACCTAGTAAACTCGGTCATTAGGTGACTGGAGTTCTGATTCAAAAAAGAGGTCTGAGCCACAAACAGCCAATCAGATGTGTTTCATTTCAATTGGAAAATTTTAATTATAAATATATATATATATATATATATATATATATATATATACTAGAGATGGGACGACGAATCCGGGGAATCCACGAATCCCTCGAATACTGGGAAATATTCGAGATTCGTGGATTCGAATCCCGACGCCATTTTCCACTATACGAATCCCGACGCTGCATCGCCGCGCATCCGCCGCTCGCCCTCCTCCGATCTCCTCTGACCCCCCCATGGCCTCCTCCACCCGCCCGCATACTTAGTATCAACTCACCTATCCAGAGCGGAGCGCAGAGCGGCAGACCTCTCGCTGACTTCCTGGTTCCCTCTAGTGACGGCTTTTACAATGACGTCATCAGTAAAAGCCGTTCTGGCCACTAGAGGGAACAGGGAAGTAACGAAGAGGTCTGCCGCTCTGCACTCCACGGGAAAGGTGAGTAGATACTTATGCAGGGGTGAGCGGAGGAGGCACGGGGGACGGAGGAGGCCGTGAGGGGTTGGGGGTGAGCGGAGGAGGCACGGGGGGTGCTACCTACCTACCACTATACCTACCTACCTACAGGCCACTATACCTACCTACAGACCACTATACCTACCTACCTACCTACCAGCCACTATACTTACCTACCTACCTACAGGCCACTATACCTACCTACCTACAGGCCCATATACCTACCTAAAGGCCCCCTATACGTACCTACCTACCTAAAGGCCCCTATACCTACCTAAAGGCCCCCTATACGTACCTAGCCACTATACCTACCTACCTAAAGACCCCTATACCTACCTACCTAAAGGCTACTATACCTACCTACAGGCCTCTATACCTACCTACCTACCTACCTAAAGGCCCCCTATACGTACCTACCTACCTAAAGGCACCTATACCTGCCTACCTACCTAAAGGCCCCTATACCTACCTACCTAAAGGCCCCTATACCTACCTACCTACATACCTACCTATACTTAAGGCCCTATACCCTGCTACCTATACTGAAGGTCCCTTTACCTACCTACCTACCTACCTAAAGGCCCCTATACCTACCTACCTACCTAAAGGCCCCTATACCTACCTACATACCTACCTATACTTAAGGCCCTATACCCTGCTACCTATACTGAAGGTCCCTTTTCCTACCTACCTAAAGGCCCCTATACATACCTACCTACCTACCTAAAGGCCCCTATACCTAATTACCTGCATACCTACCTATACTTAAGGCCCTATACCCTGCTACCTATACTGAAGGTCCCTTTACCTACCTACCTACCTATACTGAAGGCACATGTACCTTACTACCTCTACTGAAGGCCCCTATACCTAGCTACCTACCTATACTGAAGGCACATATACCCTGCTACCTATACTGAAGGCCCCTATACCTAGTTACCTACCAATACTGAAAGCACATGTACCGTGCTACCTATACTGAAGGCCCCTATACCTTGCTACCGATACTGAAGGCACATGTACCTTGCTTCCGATACTGAAGGCACACATACCTTGCTACCAATACTGAAGACACATGTACCTTGCTACCGATACTGAAGGCACACGTACCTTGAAGGCCCATATACCCTGCTACCTATACTGAAGGCCCATATACCCTGCTACCTATACTGAAGGCCCATATACCTTGCTACCTATACTGAAGGCCCATATTCCTTGCTACCTATACTGCAGGCCCCTATACCTTGCTACCTATACTGAAAGCTACCAATATTGAAGGCACCCATACCTAACTAGCTATACTGAAGGCACCTTTACCTCGCTACCTGTGCCTGGGTACCTATACTGCGGGCAACTATACCACGGATTGCACAATTCTTATATGCAGGATTCGTTAGATTCGGGATTCGAAAGGTTCGAGATATTCGAGAACCTTTTTAGATTCGGATCCAGATTCGAAGAAATTGTGGATTCGTCCCATCCCTAATATATACCGTATATACTCGCAAGCAAGCCGACCCGCATATAACCCGACCCCCCAACTTTTACCTGAAAAAAACAGGAAAAAATTATAGACCCTCATATAAGCCGGGGGTAGGAAATGCTGGCCGCGTGATCCCCCCAGTGTATCCCAGTATAGCTAGTATAGTGCCCAGTATAGCTAGTAAAGTGCCCAGTATGGGTAGGTAGTCCCCCAGTATAGCTAGTAAAGTGCCCAGTATAGCTAGTATAGTGCCCAGTATAGCTAGTAAAGGGCCCAGCATGGGTAGGTAGTGCCCCAGTATAGCTAGTATAGTGCCCAGTATGGGTAGGTAGCGCCCCAGTATAGCTAGTAAAGTGCCCAGAATAGCTAGTATAGTGCCCAGTATAGCTAATAAAGGGCCCAGTATGGGTAGGTAATCCACCAGTATAGCTAGTAAAGTGCCCAGTATAGCTAGTAAAGGGCCCAGTATGGGTAGGTAGCGCCCCAGTATAGCACCCAGTATGGGTAGGTAGCGCCCCAGTATAGCTAGTAAAGTGCCCAGTATAGCTAGTATAGTGCCCAGTATAGCTAGTAAAGGGCCCAGTATGAGTAGGTAGTCCCCCAGTATAGTGCCCAGTATGGGTAGGTAGCGCCCAAGTATAGTGCCCATTATGGCTAGTATAGTGCCCAGTATAGCTAGTATAGTGCCCAGTATGGGTAGGTAGCGCCCCAGTATAGCTAGTATAGTCCCAGTATGGGTAGGTGGGTGGGTAGGTAGTGCCCCTCCCCGCTCCCCCGGTGGCCGCTGCTGCTATTACCTTAGCCGGTGCCGCTTCCTCTATCCCCGTCCTGCTCGTATGGTAACTAATTCACAGTAGTGCGCCCCACGGCGGCTGCTGTGATGGAGGAAACCATAGGGAGAGAGAGCGGCTTCCTGTGTATCGCGTTACGATGGGAACCACTCTCTCTCTATGGTTTCCTTACTCATCACAGCAGCCGCCGTGGGGCGCGGTGCTGTGAATTAGTTACCGTACGAGCAGGACGGGGATAGAGGAAGCGGCGCTGGCTAAGGTAATAGCAGCGGCGGCCGCGGGGCGGCGGGAGAGACGCAGCTGAGACACATGACTCGCAAGCAAGCCGACCCCCCAACTTTTGGGCCACTTTTGGGGGGTAAAAAATTTGGCTTGCTTGTGAGTATATACGGGTGTATATATATATATATATATATATATATATAGAGAGAGAGAGAGAGAGAGAGAGAGAGAGAGAGAGAGAGAGAGAGAGAGAGAGAGAGAGAGAGAGAGAGAGAGAGAGAGCCTGAGCTAAGCAAGGTACAAATTTATTAATCCCAGTATACAAAAACACCAAAAGGTTAAAGTCATTTAAAACTATCCTACCACCAGCACAACAACAGGATGAGCCAAGTTGACCGAGTATGTAGGTGCACCTATATTGATACCGGTATCTCTTGTAAATATCTTCAGGCCTCTTTAACCAGTCCTATTAATGCTGGTTGACGTACATCCAGCAGGTAACATATCATCAATCCCACCCGTGTGCTTAGTGTTGCATGCCTCTTTCTAATTAAAGAACGCCCTCATTACATGCACTAATACAGTTCATAACCCTTCAGCCAAAAAAACAACCAGATAAATTCAATCGAACATTTGAACATCAGCTCACCCCGGCAGCTAGCAATATAATGATGGCATAATCCGACCACAACAGTCCTTCTGATATGTGGCAATAATGGATCACTGCAACCGCCGGCCAGGCCGGCCCGGTACTCACGTGCCCTTAGTTCAGACAATCTTGTTGCAAAGTACACCTTCCATCAACACTCTTTGCGACACACTCTGCTATTTGCAGAAGAGTGGAACAGTGTGATTGTATTTACTGCACTGCAGCGCTATCCAGGTGCGAAGCTTGTCGGGAAGAGGGCGGA
Organism: Hyperolius riggenbachi; assembly: GCF_040937935.1. Classification (NCBI taxonomy): domain Eukaryota; kingdom Metazoa; phylum Chordata; class Amphibia; order Anura; family Hyperoliidae; genus Hyperolius; species Hyperolius riggenbachi. Next base: position 42,620,835 of record NC_090652.1, read on the forward strand.
GGCACGGGGGGATCAGCTGGCCCATGTGCTGACGTCACAGACACGTGACGCGTTTCACCAATCAAGGCTTTTCAGACGTGTGCACACAGGGGGCGCTAGCTACTTATATATAGTCGCGTAACCCCTCTGCATAATAAACGATAGTATTTGCAACCAATGGTGTAAGGCCAGAGAATGAGGGACATCTAGAGTCCATTTTTAGAAATACAGCGGAACATTCTATCATAAGAACACTTTCAAGTTCATATCACTATTCAGACCAAAAGGCTGCAAAGAATTGTACTTATAAATCCAGTATGACTCCTTCTTAAATAATTTGCAATCAAAATCGCCTCTTCTTGGGCTTATATTCAGTTTAAAAATACCCATTGCTTTTAAATTCTTAGGATCTGAATTAATATGCACATCCCTAAAATGCACAGCCACTGGATTTTTTTTTATTTTTGGATTTTATGTTATTAACTTGAATTCTTGCCCTAAGCAGTCTGTAAGTTTTACCAATATAAATCTTATTGCAGCTGCACCTTAATTGATAAACAACTTTCTCAGTTCCACAATCAATATAATCCTTAATCCCAAATGTAACCAAATTATTATAGTTCGAGAAGGTCTCTCCCTTTTGCATATAGAGGGTACATTAGACAATCACAACATCTGAACATACCTTTCCTATTCCTCCTAGCCACCTCAGGTTTATGTTTATTATTATTCCCAAATGCACTGCAGACAAGAATGTCCGACAAATTCCTTCCTCTTCTTGCTGCCATATGACATGACATCGGCCTACTGATGTTTAAATCCCTGAATAATCTAGGCCCTGGATACATGAAAGATATGTTGCAGCTGCGTAGCAATCCCCGCATTCTCAGATCCACAGGATCTAATAATCTAGTCATACCCAGAGTTCACTTGGAAACTTTTGGTCCCAGAGCCTTCTGTCATGCTGCCCCTACATTTTGGAACTCCTTACCTCAACAGATCAGGACAGCTCCATCCCTGGGCGTGTTTAAATCCAGACTGAAAACCCACCTGTTCAGTTTGGCATTTGCAGAAATATAACTTTTGTTGTGTGAATACTTCATTCTACTACTAATTACTGAATCTGAGAGAGCCTAAGCGCTTCGAGTCCTATTGGAGAAAAGCACTATAGAAATGTTATTGTATTGTATATGGGGGTAATCACCTACCAACTCTTTAATGACAGGGTCTCTACCCAAAAGGTGCCAGTTTTTTGACAGGATTTCCCTGATTTCATTATAATGAGATCCATATGTAGTTACCACACGCATTGGTCCACCATTCTTACTGATAATCTGTTTTTGGGGATGTGCCGAACCACGTACAAGCAGGTCAGACCTTCTCTTAGCCATAGCTCTGTAATGGGCCCTATTAATAATATGCCTGGGATACCCCCTTGTCAGCAATCTCATTTTAAAGGCCTCAGCCTCTTTTTTATAGTATTTAATATTACTGCAATTGCGACGCAAACGCATGAATTGCCCAGTTGGTACCGCCCACCTTTGTGAAGGTAAATGCACACTTTTTGCTGACAATGAGGTATTCCCAGCAGTGTCTTTGCGGAATGTACTTGTAGTCAAAGTGGTGTCACTTTTTCTTATCCATAAGTCAAGAAAAGAAATCTCAGATTGGCTCAGTGAATATGTCAAGAAGATATTTCTATCATTTCGATTTAATTCACCTACAAAGTCATGCAATTGAGTTTCAGTCCCTTTCCATAGGACCAGTATATCGTCCACGTAACGCAGCCAGAGGGTGACATGCTCCCGGTAACTACACATATGCTTCACAACTGTCTCCTTCCAAAATCCAAGCTGGAGACATGCATATGACGGGGAGCATGCCGCCCCTATAGCCACACCCTTCTTTTGGCGATACAGATTCCCTTTAAATTCCAAAAAAATGTTGTTCAAAATCATTTTCATTAGATCCAAGACATATTCTGAGTGGCCCTGATGATCCCCATATATTTGGTGATATTTTACGAAATTTCACGTAACTGCAAGATAATGATCCTAATTTCTATTAAAAGCAAAACTAATTATGTATTTGCTCAGAATGTCCCATTATAATTTTGCATCATAATTGTGAATTTCTGTGAAATCACAATTATGCAAAACTCAAGCTCATTCCTAGTGCTCGGAGAAAAAAAAAAAAAAAGGCTGCTGCTCAACAATGACTCAATCCTGCAGAAGTCTATGGAATGGATACTGTGGCGTCCCACTTCAGTGTGAAGAATAAGATTGCAGCTGTGTTAGGATAAATCCTTGTATCCAAATGGTCAATATTTTAGTAGCAGTTCACAGCGCAAGTATATTCCTCCTTTGATGTATATCTTTCCACTCCACCACCTGTATGCACTCAGTGTGCAAACAAAGCAAACAGGGATGCTTTCAGTGGATAATATCAAATTAGCTTATTTCTGGATAAAAAGGGCAGTACAGGTGATACGAGAAAAACACTTACTTCTAGAGGGCCCTAATTCATTCAAAGGCACCAGGTGTGATCCTGACATTGTGCTGTGTACTCTTACCTCTACTGCCTGATGAAGCGGGTATAGACCTGCAAAACGCGTAGTAAGCAATACCATGGAGTGTACCAATAAATTTACTTTTTGTTGAAACACACAGTTTCTTGTGTCTGCTTGGAGGAGGTAAGTCCACCAATGCCTCTTGAGCAATTTTTAATATTTTAAATACTGTTTTTATCCTTTTGGCGCCTCTGTTCAAGTCTTATACTACAATGTGCTATTCATGTTATGAATACCCATACGCCATTTGTGAATATTTTGTATAGCGTTTTTCTTTTTTCAAAATTCCCTTTATGTTTCCATTTGCCTTTGTATGATCTTACACTTCGCTGAGACAAAAATGTTGCATTTCCTTATTCGTTTTCATCAGGTTTTTAAAGACATTAAATGAATTCATAAAAGTAACACAGGTTAAAGATTATGATGAGCAAGCAGACTTTTTTAGACATTGCCCCATCTTTATTTGGACAGTGAAAGCATTTTGTCCGGGATTGTCCTCAGAAGAAGACTACCTGGATAAAGCTGTAACGAAAGCAATGTGTATGTATTGGGAATAACCATAACTAAATCATAAGTTGATCAGCATATTTTGTTGCATAGTACAGTAACTGCTACATCAAAAACTGAGAAATTAATTGTGATCCTGCAGTGGATCGATCACTGTAAGCTAAATGGGTAGAAAACTGTCCACATTGCTATTTTACTTATTATCCTAAACAATAATAATAAAAACAGCAATAATGTATCAGCAGGCTCCCAAATGAACTTGTTAATGCAAAATACATGTTTTGAAGCATCCTATTTTTGCACTTTTTAGTACAAATAAGGTGTTTTTTAAATATCCATTTTGCAGTACCAATGATTGATCGATGGACACCCGTGGCTGCCGCAGGGTGGGGGTTAGTAGTAGTACGTGACTTTAGTACTTTGTCAATGGGCAGGGGGGGGGGGGGGGGTGTTAGTTGTTAAGTTGTTAATGTAAGCAAGGAGAAAACTTAGGAGAAAATAAAATTGAATAAGGGCCCATGTCTTCACTCTTCAGTCAGACAATCTTACCTCTGAAATGTAAAAAAGACTCATCAGTTCTAAGGTTTATTGAACTCTGAGAACATTTGGCATTAAAGGTAAACACAAACAATAAACACATTACCTTTCAGTCAAAGGACAGTAACAGGTAATAAAAGATTGTGATGTATGAGGAAGTTAATCTCAAGTATTTAAATCTGTCAGGACGCAGTCATCAATTAAAGGACACCTACAACTTTAATAAAAAAAATCAGATACTTATCTCAGGATAGGGAAGCCTCTGGATCCTAATAAGACTTCCCCATCCTCCTCTGATGCCCTGATTAGGGATGCTCTCCACGGCATCGTGATCATGTGTAACCCGTGATCACGAGCTGTTTTTCCTGATCACAAGGTCGGATTCCGAATTCGTGATCGTGTCTCGATCACGGATTCATTTCCAAATGATGCATTTGGAAATGAATCCGTGATCGAGACACGATGCCATCATGGGTGCCATGATCATGATCCAAATCCGGCTCATGATCATGGATTTAGCCGTGATCACGGCCCGTGATTATTACCTGAAAACTCGCCAAATTTAGCGGTTAACAACAAAGCCCCCATACATGCTAGAAACATTAAATTTGCCAGGAATGTTAAGAAGAACAGCGGGAACAAGACATTTTTCTAAAAGACCTTATAGTTTTTGAGAAAATCGATTTTAAAGTTTTAAAGGAAAAAAGTATACATTTAAATGCGGTAAATGACAGATAGGCTGGGTCCACACTAGACCCGGTTGCAGGACGGACACTGCAGTCCGGATCAGGGGAAGTACCCACCGTACTGCAAACTGATGAAAGTGCATCAGTTTTGCATCAGTTTCCGTTCAGGTTTTTCCCTGACAGAAAACGTCTCCATCATTAGAAAGGAGTGGGAGGATTTTTTTGGGCCAATCATAAAGCTCAGGCTATCCGTTTTAACATCCGTTTTTTGCCAGTGGAGCTGGAGATGCGTTTTCTCATTGCTTTCACTACCCCCTGCGTGTATCCGTGGTCCTGATCCGTTGCGTGAAAATGCAGCAGATCCGGACCTTCCGTTCAGGTTTTGAAAACGGATCCCTACAAACGCAGACGGATCCGTTTTTTACTTGGGTGAGGCCTGGCTGCTATTTTCAACATTAGTATCCGGGACTCCGTTTTTCATCAGGTTTGAAAAACGCAGCCACGGATACGTTTCCCGGACCTAGTGTGGACCAGCTCTTAATATAGCAAACCTAACGGTAGTGTAATTTTACATATAGCAAAAGAAAGAGCAATGAATTTCCTGATGGGTTTCCAGGGGGTCCATACACAGTGCGTACGGACCCCCTGGAAACCCCTCCGGAGCCACAATGCTTTGGCCAGGGATCGCTATACAGCTGCAATATGGCTGTATAAAGATCCCTGGCATCTTTTGCTACTTTTTAAACTTTTTGTGTTCAAAGGGTGGGAAATTACAAAAAAAAAACAAAAATGACGTGGGATCCCCCTCCCGAGGATCTTTAACCAATTGTCCCCATGCAGGCTGGGATAGCCAGAATGCGGAGCCCCAGCCGACACAACACAACTATGAAAAAAAGTCCTTTACTATTCTAAATTAACCAGAGATACTTACCTGTACCTATAAAAAAAATGTTACCACACCAATATCATCAGAAATGTCCCACGCCAATATCCTCTAATGTTGCAATCTTCAGTAACCTCCTTAGCGGTAATCCCAAGTCAGGCTCGGGATGGAAATCCGCTGCTCTGAGCGGTAATCCCGTGTCTGAGTGAGTTATATGCAGGAGCTGCTGCAGATCTCTCTGTGGTATGTTTTTTTTAAGGGTCTAAAAGCTTGTGAATACATTTCATGGTTTTTAGACTCTGAACCCGGAAATAATCATACCACCAGGGAGGTTAAGTTGATTGAAGATCACAGCGCACCACCGCTACACACACGCAGCCCCCGCTGAACTGGTCTCAGCTATATTAGGTATAGCTTAGAGCCAAAGAATCTTTAAATTTCTCTCCAAGGCTCCCCATTGGTTCCTTAACCTCTTGAGGACCGGGAGTTTTACCCCCCCCAAAGACCAGGCTATTTTTGTAAAAAAAAGGCCACTGCAGCTTTAAGGCCAAGCTGCAGGACCGCACAACACAGCACACCAGTGATTCCTTCCCCCTTTTCTCCACACCAACAGAGCTCTCTGTTGGTGGGGTCTGATCGCCCCCCCAGTGTTTGTTTGTTTGTTTGGTATAAATATTGTGGTGTTTTTCTTATAAATCTGCCTCTTTTTTTTTCGCTCTTTTCCCTCCCTCCCTCCCACCCCACAGCCAGCCAATAACGGCGATCGGCTGTCATAGGCTTCTGCCTATGAGAGCCGATCGCACTCTAGTGTCCCATGGGGACAGCCAGTACAGTGCTGCTGCTGATCACAGCGCTGTACAATGTAATTAGACGGCGATTCCGCCGTCTAACAGTCTCCTGAGTGGCAACCGCCGCTCGGAGACTGAAGGCGGAGCTCTGCTCCGCCCACTAACAAGAGATGCGCGCGCAGCCTGCGCGCGATCTCCTGCACTGCGAGCCCCAAGGACTTTATGCCAATCGGCGTTAGCTGGTCCTGGGGCTGCCACAGCGGCCACGCCCATTGGCGTGACGCGGGCGGCAAGTGGTTAACATACCAATGGGGATCAGGAGGATCACCACTGGTCAATAAGGAACCAATGGGTAGCCTTGGTGGGAAATTTAAAGATGCTTTGCTCTCAGCTATACTTAGTATAGCTGAGAACATTTCCTATGCGGACATAGTGTCGCCAGCTCCCACTGTCTTTTCTGCCTGCCTACACCTATCACCCTCACCCATGCTGGCACCCAGGGCACCTAGCACACAGCCGCAGCAGGGCGGCATGTGTGGCCGTGGCTGGCGGAGATCTTCAAACAACTTAATGAAGATCACAAGATAGAGGATATTGGCGTGGGACCTTTTCCAAGGATATTGGCATGGGAACGTTTTTTTAGAGGTACAGGTAAGTATTTCTGGTTAGTTAAGATTAATAAAGGACTTTTTTCGCGCTGTGTTTTTATTTCATTTAACCCTTTGTGGAAATGGGTAACGGGTAGTTTCAGTCGGCTGGGGCTCTGCATTCTGGCTATCCCAGCCTGCATGGGGAACAAGGGGTTAAAGATCCTCAGGAGAGGGATCCCCAATTCATTTTCTTTTTTAGTTTCCAACCCTCTGAACATTAAAAAAAAAGTTAGTAAGAAATAAAAAAAAAAAAAATGACGTGGGTCCCCCCTCCCGAGGATCTTTAACCCCTTGTCCCCATGCAGGCTGGGATAGCCAGAGTGCGAAGCCCCGGACGACTGGGGCTTCGCACCCAGAGCTATACCAGCCCGCAAGGTCCATGGTAAGGACGGGCTCTGGGGGAGAGGGGCGGCCAAGCCTTCTCCCCCCCCCCCCCCCAGAGCCATTGTCCAATCCATGGCCCCACCTTCAGTGCCCCAGAAGGAGGTGGGGGTGATGATTCCCTGAGGGGGTGGGTTCATGGTGGCATTTGGGAGTCACCTTTAAGAAGGGGACCACCTGATGCCCATCCCCCTCCCAGGAGAAATGAGTATAGAGGTAAAAAAACTACCCCTTAAAGGGTTAAATGAAATAAAAACACAACGATGAAAAAAGTCCTTTATTGTTCTAAATTAACATAAATTCTTACCTGTACCTTTGTTCCCACACCAGGGTGACAGCATCGGTGGGCGCTATAGGTGCAGTGAGCAGGGAGGAGAGTGAAGCCAGGAGCGGCGGAGAAGTGAGAGCGACGCAGCTCTGCTATACTTAGTATAGCAGAGCTAACGCACCTTTGGTTTTGGCTCCATTGGTCTGTTAATAGACCAATGGGGAGCCCTGGAGCCAAATTCAAAGATGCTTTAGCTCTGCTATAATTAGCATAGCAGAGCTGTCTGAGGTGTTGCATCAGTGTGTGGTGTCGGCCAGCAAAGTTTAAAAAAAATAGAAAATGATGTCAGGGATCTTTTTTTTTTAGAGATGGTGAATTTAGAGATGGTGAATTTGTTCATACGAATTCCGCGGGTTCGCGTTTCAGCCAATCAGGCTGCACACCCTCCTGGAGCCCCCCACTATAAAACGCAGCAGTGTCGGCCATGTTCTCACTCTGTTTGCTGCTGTGTTAGTGAGAGAAGAGAGAGAGGTTGCTGCAGAGATAGGGAAAGCTTAGTTAGGCCTTGTTAGCTTGCTCCTTGCTGTTATTTGTTGCTGAAAAGCAGTGGTGCTCATCCAATATTCGGGTATCCGAACTACCCAGATAATCCAAACTTTTTCAGCTATCCGACCTCGGATTCGGATTCTGGATATCTGGGCAAATCCGAATAGCACTATCCAAGTTACGTGGATATCTATCTGAAATCCGGATATCCAGTCGGATATCCGAAATCCGGATACTGTAACCATGGAGATGAAGTCCATGACGTCATTAAGCCAATCAGAGCGCTCCCAGCCTAAGCCCTAGCACCCAATCACAGAAGGGAACCCTGGCCAGCCCTCCCTGTATATTAAGGAGGGGTGCCATGATGAGAAATCGCGTCCTTGCTTGTGACTGCTCACTGAGAGACATGCTTCAGTGCTGCTGGCCTAGCAAGTGCTGTATACAGTGATAAACCTAAAGCTTTTCAGTGATTAACACCTTCACTACACTATTGTTCTATTGTTTATTATTTAGCTAGCTTGATTTCATTCAGTGACAGTCAGAGTTTGTGCTGCAGTAGCTGCTATTAGGTCCTGTGTCTGTGTGTGCTGTGCACAGAGACCAGGCCTGCTGCTGGCCTGCTATTAGCCACAGTATAGGTTAGGGAATAGGATTACTGTGTTATTGTGTAGTTAGTACTGCAGTGCTAGTTAGTTGTTAGAGTAGTACTACTGTGTTAGCTTACTACAGATTACTGCAGTGCTGCTGTGCTGAGCAGTGTCAGTGTGACAGATAGACAGTTAGTGTGCACTGTCTTCTACTCTGCTGTCTCTCACTCCGTGCTGATTTGCTTTAAAGTCCAACCCCGATTTTAATAAAGTACAAGTTCCCCACATCATCTGGCTGAAGCAAGCTGGCGCTGGCAGTGGTCAGACTCGGAGCACTAGAACCCCCTCTGCCACTCCTGCCCACACTGAGGCCTGTTCAGGCAGACAGTCCACAGTAGCCTCCTTTGCTCCCTACACCGCTTCCCGTGCAAGGAAAAAAACTCTACCAGACCCTGTTGGGCGAGTCTTTCCCTGTTGTTGGCAAGAGGGGGACATTGAGTGGCTGGGATTTATATCACTATGCCTGCCTTACCACCCTTTACCACCACCACCACAACCTCCTGGCTCCTCCTGAATAACTATTACTAACTAAGCCACCTGGTTCACAATTATTTTACAGCTGTGGTACCACCAACGCTACGTGCCACGTACAGGTGCCACGTACACGTGCCACGTCCGGCATGCTCCTGGCACATGTTACACCTACTGCTGCTGCATTGCCCTGCTCCTGCTGCCTGCGCTGCTCCCACCATCAGGGGGCCACAGGCCACTGCTGCTGTGCTGATACCACCTATATTTAACCCAAAACACAATTGCTGCATAATTTTTTGGAGGTGTCTGGGCTGAAAACTGTCATGTCCCAGTTGTGCGGTTGGACTTTGGACACAATGTAGGCTCGCTCCGCCGAGGTCCCTCGGAACCCCCCGATGAGAGCGGATTCAAACGCCTGAGCCAGCCCGGAGTTCCAGGAGGTCGTGGTACCACCAACGCTACATGCTACGTACACGTGCCACGTCCAGCATACCCTTTGCACACCTTACACCAGCTGCTGCTGCTGCTGCATTGCCCTGCTCCTGCTGCCTGTGCTGCTCCCACCACCAGGGTGCCACAGTCCACTGCTGCTATGCTGATACCACCTACAACGGTGTGAAAAACTATTTGCCCCCTTTCTGATTTCTTATTATTTTGCATGTTTGTCACACTTAAATGTTTCTGCTCATAAAAAACCGTTAACTATTAGTCAAAGATAACATAATTAAACACAAAATGCAGTTTTAAATGATGGTTTTTATTATTTAGTGAGAAAAAAAACTCAAAACCTACATGGCCCTGTGTGAAAAAGAAATTGCCCCCTGAACTTAATAACTGGTTGGGCCACCCTTAGCAGCAATAACTGCAATCAAGCGTTTGCGATAACTTGCAACAAGTCTTTTACAGCGCTCTGGAGGAATTTTGGCCCACTCATCTTTGCAGAATTGTTGTAATTCAGCTTTATTTGAGGGTTTTCTAGCATGAACTGTCTTTTTAAGGTCATGCCACAACATCTCAATAGGATTCAGGTCAGGACTTTGACTAGGCCACTCCAAAGTCTTCATTTTGTTTTTCTTCAGCCATTCAGAGGTGGATTTGCTTGTGTGTTTTGGGTCATTGTCATTGGGTCGTTGTCCTGCTGCAGCACCCACGATCACTTCAGCTTGAGTTGACGAACAGATGGCCGGACATTCTCCTTCAGGATTTTTTGGTAGACAGTAGAATTCATGGTTCCATCTATCACAGCAAGCCTTCCAGGTCCTGAAGCAGCAAAAAAAACCCAGACCATCACACTACCACCACCATATTTTACTGTTGGTATGATGTTCTTTTGCTGAAATGCTGTGTTACTTCTACGCCAGATGTAACGGGACACGCACCTTCCAAAAAGTTCAACTTTTGTCTCGTCGGTCCACAAGGTATTTTCCCAAAACTCTTGGCAATCAGTGAGATGTTTTTTTAGCAAAATTGAGACGAGCCTTAATGTTCTTTTTGCTTAAAAGTTGTTTGTGCCTTGGATATCTGCCATGCAGGCCGTTTTTGCCCAGTTGAGGCAAGTGAGGCCTGCAGTTCTTTAGATGTTGTCCTGGGGTATTTTGTGGCCTCTCGGATGAGTTTTCTCTGCGCTCTTGGAGTAATGTTGGTCGGCCGGCCACTCCTGGGAAGGTTCATCACTGTTCCATGTTTTTGCCATTTGTGTATAATGGCTCTCACTGTGGTTCACTGGAGTCTCAAAGCTTTAGAAATGGCTTTATAACCTTTACCAGACTGATAGATCTCAATTACTCTTGTTCTCATTTGTTCCTGAATTTCTTTGGATCTTGGCATGATGTCTAGCTTTTGAGGTGCTTTTGGTCTACTTCTCTGTGTCAGATAGCTCCTATTTAAGTGATTTCTTGATTGAAACAGGTGTGGCAGTAATCAGGCCTGGGAGTGACCACAGAAATTGAACTCAGGTGTGATAAACCACAGTTAAGTTATTTTTTAACAAGGGGGGCAATCACTTTTTCACACAGGGCCATGTAGATTTGGAGTTTTTTTTCTAAATGATAAAAACCATCATTTAAAACTGCATTTTGTGTTCAATTATGCTATCTTTGACTAATAGTTAACGGTTTTTGATGAGCAGAAACATTTAAGTGTGACAAAAATGCAAAAGAATAAGAAATCAGGAAGGGGCAAATAGTTTTTCACACCACTGTATATTTAACCCAAAACACAATTGCTTCATAATTTTTTGGAGGTGTCTGGGTTGAAAACTGTCATATCCTAGATGTGCGGTTGGACTTTGGACAGAATGTGGGCTGCACGACTGCTGTCTGGAACCTAGTCCTGATGTTAATTTACAGCAATTTTTTTTTATTTTTTTTTAGTGGGGGGGGGGGGGGGATTTTAACCCCCCACATAATAATCTAGTGTTTCTCTTTAAAAAAACATGATGCTACATGCCTCATTTACCATAAAAAATGTTTTGGAAGGGATTAAAGGCCACTTCCGGTTTTCTATCCGGATATCTGGGTATTTTGAAAAGGGGTATCCGAGCAGCCCTACTGAAAAGCACCACCAAAACAGCTCTTTTGAGAGCTAATATTCTTGTGATGTGTGTTTTTTTTTTGTGTGTGTGTTTGTGGCTCACTGACACTGCATATACAGCCCTGTCTGTCAAAGCTGGCCCTTGCTAATTGCTATACTGTGCAAGGACCAGCACATTTAGCACACTCTGCCTCCTCTTCCTCCTGCAGGTGCAGCATCTTCAGCTGCTTTATCCCTTGCACCCTCACAGCCACCCTCCTCCACTCCGCCTCCCACCTTGAGCAGTTCCTGCTCCTCTGCCCACAGCAGCAGCTAGGTGTCCGTTAAGGAAATCTTTGAGCGGACAAAGCCAATGTCTGCCACTCACCACCTTGCCCAGCATCTGACAGCTGGCTTGGCGGAACTGTTAGCACGCCAGCTGTTACCATACCAGCTGGTGGACTCTGAGGCCTTTCGAAAAATTGTGGCCAATGGGACACCGCAGTGGAAGATACCAGGCCGCAATTATTTTTCAAGAAAGGCGATACCCAAACTGTACCATGAAGTTGAAAGGCAAGTGGTGTCATCTCTGTCACACAGCGTTGGGTCAAGGGTCCAACTGACCACGATGCCTGGTCTTCAAAGCACGGTCAAGGCAGGTACATTACTTATACGGCACATTGGGTCAACCTGGTGACCGCTGGCAAGCAGGGAGTACGTGGCTGTGCAAGGGACCTAGTAGTGAATCCTCCACGGCTTGCAGGCAGGCCTGCTGCCACCTCCTCTCCTCCTACTCCTCCTCGCTGTTGTCCTCCTCGGCTGAGTGGCAGTGCTACTGGTTCTGTGGTCTCCTCTCCAACTACACACCCCCAGCTCCCCAGGGCCTATGCTGCATGCCAGGTACGATGGTGTCACGCCATCTTGGACAAGTCTTGCCACGAAGCCAAGAGTTACACTGGAGCAGCTCTCCTGGCTGCTCTGAACAAACAGGTGGATCAGTGGCTGACCCCGCACCAACTGGATATCGGCAACGTGGTGTGTGACAACAGCAGTAATCTCTTGTCAGCTTTGAGTTTGGGAAAGCTGACACCCTGCATGGCACATGTGCTCAATGTTATAATCCAAAGATTTGTGTGTAAGTATTCCAGGGATGCTCATCCGGATTTCGGGTATCCGAACTACCAAGATAATCCGAACTTTTTCCGCTATCTGACCTCGGATCTGGATTCCGGATAGCTGTGTAAATCCGAAATGCACTATCCAAGCTAACTCGGATACCTATTTGAAATCCGCAATCCGGTCGGATACTTAGTTCGGATATCTGAATCCGGATGGTGTAACCATGGAGATTACGTCCATGACATCATTGAGCCAATCAGAGGGCTCACAGCCTAAGCCCTGATTTGCGATAGCCCGACTCTCTGGAATTTAATGCTCCTCATGTTTGACCACCTGCTACAACAGAGAAAGCCGTCAATGCGTATCTGTACAACTACAGTGAAAGGTCATGCTCTGGGCCCTGGGGAGCTGGGGTTTTTCTTGCCGAAGTACTTGACACTCATGCGTAATGCCAGCAGGCTCAGGCATCCCTTTGAGGAGGTGACAAACCTGGTGAGTCGCAGTGAAGGCGCCATCAGTGACTTGATCCCATATGCTTTCTTCCTGGAGCGGGCCATGCGTAGAGTGGTGGATCAAGCTGTAGAGGAGTGTGAACAGCAAGAGGAGGAAGAGTTGTGGGAAACATCACCTGCCGGCATCATCAACACCTGCTGAATCACAGAGGAGAAGAGGAGTCACGGGAGGAAGGTGGCTTTGAGGAGGAGGCGGAAGAACAACCTCAGCAGGCATCACAGGGGGCTTGTGCTGCTCACCTTTCCTGTGGTATTGTTTGTGGCTGGGGGGAGGAGGAGAACTTACCTGACATCACTGAGGAAGAGCAAGAGGAGATGGCTAGTACATCCGGATCCAAATTTGTGCAGATGGCGTCTTTCATGCTGTTCAGCCTGTTGAGGGACCCCGTATAAAAAAACTCGAGGGGAATGACCTGTACTGGGTGGCAACGCTACTAGACCCTCGGTACAAGCACAAAGTAGCAGAGATGTTACCAAATAAGCACAAGGCAGAAAGGATGCAGCACTTGCAACACAATTTGGTTAGTATGCTTTACAGAGCTTAAGGGTGATGTCACAGCACAACGGAATAAAGGTGCCACTGCCAGTAATTTTCCTCCTCCTCCCATGTCCACGCAGGCAAGTACAGGAAGCTCTAGCGATCTCATGATGATGTCAGACATGGGTCATTTTTTACTCCAATGCCTCGCCTTAGCCCTCCTGGATCCACCCTCCACCAACGCCTCGACCGACAGGTAGCCGACTACCTGGCCTTAAAGGTAACCTAAACTGAGAAGGATATGGATTTTTCCTTTTAAAGAAATACCAGTTGCTTGGCAGTCCTGCTGATCCTGTGTCTCTAATACTTGTAGCCAAAGCCCCTGAACCTGCATGCAGATCAGGTGTTCTGACTGAAGTCAGACTGGATTAGCTGCATGCTTGTTTCAGGTGTGTGATTCAGCCACCACTAAAGCTAAAGAAATCAACAGGACTGCCAGGCAACTGGTATTGTTTAAAAGGAAACATCCATATCCCTCTCAGTTTAGGTTCCCTTTAAAGCGGACCCAAACCAAACATTTTTTTTTTTATTCAAAATATTTCGTTGCACCACTCTGACACATACAAAGATAAATAAACACCCCTTCAATCCAATGAGCATTTCAGTGCATGCTTTTCACCCTTCTCTTTCAATAACTAGGGTTACACAGGTGGCAGCCATTAGCAATTCCTCCTTTGCCGGACACCACCTACTCCACCAGTTTGCCGGATTCTGTCCCGGTAATATGAAAGGAAGGGAGGGGTTCCTCCAATAAATGTAAAATATTTTATATTTGTCATCATGCAGCTGAAAAAAGGCTGCTATTTATTATTATAATTTAGAAAATAGATTTTATTTCTGAAATCTTGTATTTTTAATTTGGGTCCACTTTAAGTGCAGATTTAGACACTTTAAACTTGCCCTGCCTCAAATGTCCTGTCAGAAAGGACCTTCAGCGCAGCCGGAGGCATTGTCAGTGGCAAGAGAAGTCGCCTAGGTCAAAAAAGTGTTCAGTACCTCACCTTTATCAAAATGAATGAGGCATGGATCCCGGAGGGCTACTGCCTGCCCGATGACTAAGTCAGTCCCCACTCAGCATCTCTGCCTGCAGGCTGCTAGACTGCCTTCTCTGCCACCACCAACAGGGTCCAGGACTCCAGGTGGATTCCTGAATTTTTAAAGCCGCTGCTGCCTGCCCTAAGACTAAGTCAGTCCCCCCACACAGCATCTCTGCCTGCAGGCCGCTTGACTGCCTTCTCCACCACCACCAACAGGGTCCAGGACTCCAGGTGGATTCCTGAATTTTTAAAGCCGCTGCTAGCAGCGGCCGCTATAATAATTTTTCTGGTGCGTGTACATGCCTGCCTATTTTTTCTGGCTGCACTGCGGCTGCAACAACAAAACAAAAGGCATGTACAAGTGTCAATTCCCCTTCGTGATCGTTACCTTGCTGTGGTGAAGGGGCTTGCTTGAGTGTGTTGGGGGCACACCCAAGATAATAAGGTTGTTGCTTCATTGTGCACAGACCAAATTCAAACAGCTGGACAGTCACTGTTGTTCTGTCATTGAGCTATATGGGCTGGAAAGCAGCCATCACTTGCACTCTCACCAACGAGCGCACCAGCACGGCCATCTGTTTGCGGTGCGTTACACAGTGAGTTTGGTGAAGCAGTACACTACTTACACTACCTGATCCATGTCTACGCATGCAAGATGTTTTCAAGCACTTTAGGCCTCCAATTTAGAAATGCAATGGGATTTCTGCCTTTTAGGGATTATAACCTTGCTGTGCGTAATTTTCCCGGGGACTTTTGGCATGTATCCAACTCCGCCATGCCCACTCCAGGTGTTAGACCCCTTGAAACATCTTTTACATCACTTTTGTGGCCAGAAACAGTGTTTGTAGTTTTTCAAGTTCACCTGCCTATTGAAGTCTATTGCGGTTTGCCAGTTCGCAAACGTTTGCGGAAGTTTGCATTTGCAGTTCGCAAACCAAAATCAGAGGTTCGAGCCATCTCTAATCTTTATGCAGCTATATGGCAGCTGTAAAGCGATCCCTGGCCAAAGCGTTGTGGCTCCAAAAGGGTTTCCAGCGGGTCCGTACGCACAGTGCATACGGACCCCCTGGAAACCCCATTATGAAATTCATTGCTCTTTCTTGTGATATATGTAAAATTACACTACCGTTAGGTTTTCTACATTAACTGTCATTTACCGCATTTAAATGCATACTTCTTTTCTTTGAAACTTTAAAATCAATTTTCTCAAAAACTATAAGGTCTTTTTGGAAAAAATAAATGTTCCTCTCTTTCCCACTGTTCTTCTTAAAGGGACTCAGTGCACCTCTCATGGGTATGGCTTTAAAGAGACTCCGACCAGTACTGCAAAGTACCTAAAGATGCATACCTTTCTGTAGCTTGTGCTCTCCTCTTTCATTTTATGCCTGAATCGCCATTATACACCAGATAATTTTCGTTTGATTTCAATTTAAAAATTGCGGAGTGCCATCTTGTCTATTTTATAACTTCCGGGTCACCCCTGTCTTCTCTGTTAGAGAAGTGCATCACTGAATGAAGCAGTAAGAGGAATGGCCATTACAAGAGGCTCATCCACAGGGGTCATAGCATGACTTGTTGGAAGTCGTCTGGCTTAAAGGTATACCCATGAAAGTTGCTTGGAGTCCCTTTAACAAATCTGGCAAATTTGGTGTTTCTAGCATGTAAGGGGGCTTTGTTATTAACAGCTACATTTGGTGGGTTTTGGTGGGTTTTTAATCACAAATACTTTTTTCCTTTGAAACTCTAAAATTGATTTTCTTAAAAACTAAAAGTTATTTTTGAATTTATTTTGTTTACATTGTAGCCACTGATCACCTTTATAATCAATGCAATTTTGGTGATTGTAGCATGTATTGGGGCTTTGCTATTAACATTTAAGTAAAATCTGCTTTTAATCACGATTGCAGTCGAACTCGGATTTGGGCATCAAATCAGGATCATGGCGTATCCAGATTTCGATACTGCCGGGGCCGAATTTACTTGAATCCGTGATTGAGGGTATCCAAGCAGCGCTGGCTCCCCTGGCAAAACGGCCACCATAATATTTACCTTTGCCTGCCAGCGCAGATGCAGTAGTGGCTTACTGCTTGGGTTATGGCAGAAATGGATGAGCTCAAGTGCAGTAGAGTAGACCCAATCAAGATTGGCTATTTCCACCAAATTACATCAGGAAGCCACTACTGCACCTGTGCACACAGCTGACAAGCCCTTGTCGGCTGTCGGCAGAATCTTTGAGGGTCCGTGCACTGGATCTCCTCTGGTAAGGAGGACGGGGAAGCCTAAAGAGGTTGATACCTCCTAGGGGCACTTTTTTACCTTGTAGGTACACTTTATAGAAGTGTGGATGAGCCAAATGGGGTTAAGCTTCATAATTAACCTTGATTCTTCATTTTATATATAGATCTTTCTTAATTACAATTTCTGAATTTCTAGACCATGTTCATTACCTTGCATTCAAATGCCCACTTTTCTTTCCCAGATTTGAAATTTCCATGTAGTGTGCTAATTCTCAGGTTCCATACACTGTGGGTAGGTGTAATCAGTTGCAGTCCTACTGGGGTGTCCATCATTTTTTGTTCCACGGTGTAGTGGTACATATTCACCCTCTACCATATTGTTTGGTTAGTTTCCTCAATGTACAAAACTTTGTCAGGGCATTTTCTGCACTTAATTACATACACATCACATCAAGATTACTCCACCAAAACAGAGAATTTTAAGGCTGTGGGTTATGTACACAATTTCCCATCACAGTCAATAGGTGTAGCCTTTTCTTGTGACTCTGAAACTTCAGGAAATCCAAAGCCCTCCATAATTCCCAAAATTGAGAAAAATCCCTCCCAAATGTTGCATCATACAGGAGATGAGCACTACCTCAACAACGCTACATATTTTACCAAATACAGCTTCAATTTCAACAATAGCTGAGGGGTATTGTTATGTACGACCATGAACGCATGCCACAGCCAGTGTTCTCAGGCTGAAATGTGAAGGGGTTGGCACATTCGTTTTCATAAGAGTCTAAAGGGGGCCATACATCTAGCAACTTTGCAGCATGCTCTACCATCCTATTTGATAACTTTATTGAAACCTCACAATTTGATGCTGTGTATTTGATATTTGTACAATAAAGAAGATTGCCAGCAGTGCCGACTTTCACCCTTCTCTTACTTGTGCTAACAGTCTTCTCATTAACACAATTGAGAGACAGGCCACAATACTCACGATGCAACAGAAGTTGTTCAGGCGATGCACGTTGCTATGCATGCTCATGGTACTGCGTGGCACATGAGTCTATGGGAGTCAATAGCACTGCAAATTATCTTTAAAGCGGTGTGGCATGCAATGCCGTGCATGCGCATATGGCCAAATTCATGTAATGCTCTTCCCGTCTGGAAGTGTACATGTCATTGAAAGTAATTAAACATACAAAGGAAACAGTTTTGCAGTGTTTTCAAATCAGAGCAGTGTAACAGCTGCATAAATAATCTTTTCATTAAATTGACTGCAAACCCAATATTACTACCGTATATTCCGGTGTATAAGACGACTGGGCGTATAAGACGACCCCCCAACTTTTCCAGTTAAAATATAGAGTTTGGGATATACTCGCTGTATAAGACTACCCCTCTTCCAACGCACACTAAATAAAAAAAAAAAATCATATACTGGTGCTATGTATGAACAGATACTGGTGCTGTACTGTATGTGTTACCCAGTATATAGTCAATTGACTGGTTGGATTGATCAACTCTCCCTCTCCCTAAGTGGATTGGTCAGCTCTCCTTGCCTACCTGTTTATCAGAGCAGTATGGAAGTATAGACCACGCTGTGCCCATAAAACACGCCTCTTTCACCTGTCTGGCCCACCCTTGTATCCTATTTACCTTCTTCTCTGCCTCTCAGATCTTGCACATGTGCGCCTGCGCAGCTTCACTACAGTCCTCAGCAGCGAGATCTGAGAGTTGGTAACAGGATATGGCGTATCACCCGGCATCAATGACACCCGGCATATAAGACAACCCCCAACTTTGCAGAAGATTTTCTAGGGTTAAAAAGTAGTCTTATACGCAGGAATATACTGTATATGAAATCTGCAGTTTTCTTTACATCTGTAAATAGTTTTGAATCTTTTTAAAGAAAAAATATGTCTTAAAGAATATGCTGAGGTATTAAAGAGAATCTGTACTCTAATATTTTTACACTAAAAAGCATACCATTCTATTCCTTATTTTCTCCTGTGCCCCTCTGTGCTGTTTCTGCCACTCTCTGCTGCAATCCTGGCTTGTAATTAACAGTTTTAGGCAGTGTTTACAAACAAACTAACCAGCTTGTAATAGGATCACATATACAGAGTGTGTGAGTCATAGGGGGCCTGCAGAGGGTGTGTATCGCTTCTATCCAATGACAAGCAGCCCTGCACATTCCACACATTCAAAGCCTTAGCCCGACAGACACGACAGGGGAAAGATACATTGATTTATTACGGAGACAGTGTAATTAGGAAAGGCTGCAGTAAGCCCCAGCACATTAGAACAGGCATAGGAACTTATAGGATAGAAGAACTAAGGCTGAAAAAATTGTTACAGAGTCTCTTTAAAGGTTGGTAAAATGTACCATTTCTATATCTTTCTTCTTCTTATTATTTTTTAAAGCTAAGAGAGATCCCGGTGATGAGGAGTATGATACGACTAGGAAAAGCTTTAAGAACTGTTTTAAAAAATGGAAACATTTTGTCTTTGATGAACCGACTACCAATAAAAAGCTTCATCAGATACTGGAAGAATTACCTGTGAGTGAACGCAATCCCAAATTTGTGGAGAAGTGCAAAAAGCTGTGTGAATACATTTATGAGAATGCAGAGGAGAAGAAAGTGCATGAAAGGTTCACACTCACCGGACAGCGTAAGTTCAGCAGACTATCTCAAAGAGTTCATTTAAACATACTTGCATGTATATAAATGTAATATGTGTAAAAGTAAAAAAAAAAAAAAAATCACACATTTACACTGATATTTGTTCAGTCCATTCTAAAAAGTTATATAGTAGAATACAGTACTGTATATACTCGCATATAAGCCGACCTGTGTATAAGCCAAGGTACCCACTTTTCCCTCAGAAAACAGCAAAAAGTGATTGACTCGCATATAAGCCCCCTCTCCAGTACAGCCCCTGCCACAGTAGCCAGATGTTCCCCAGAACAAGTCAGCTCCCATCCCCATAGCCAGATGTGCCCCATGATCATACAGCTGTGTCTGAAGAAGCCACTAGATGGCATCATAGATATCAGACACAGCAATTGGCACACAGGAAGAATCCCTAATCATTGCATCGCTAACATGTTGATAGCACGCTCGACAAGTCAAAGGACACAGGTAGTCTTTAGCAGCACACTCTGCACACCATGTTGTGGGGATGGAGGGCACAGATACAGCAGGGCACCAGCTGGCAAGAGCAGGATTACTAGTACATAATCCTTCCAGTAACAAAACCTGCTCGACCATCTGTTTTGCTCCACTGACTAGAGATGGCCCGAACCTCCGATTTTCAGTTTGCGAACTGGGAACGCGAACTTCCGCAAAAGTTTGATTTGCGCGAACTTTCGCGAACCGCAATAGACTTCAATGGGGAGGTGAACTTTGAAAACTAGAAACATTTATGATGGCCAGAAAAGTGATGGGAAAGATGTTTCAAGGGGTCTAACACCTGGAGGGGGGCATGGCGGAGTGGGATACATGCCAAAAGTCCTGGGGAAAATTACAGATTTGATGCACAGCTGCATTTTAAGGGCAGAAATCACATTGCATGCTAAATTGGAGGCCTAAAGTGCTTTAAAACATCTTGCATGTGTATACATCAATCAGGTAGTGTAATTAGTGTACTGCTTCACACTGACACACCAAACTCACTGTGTAACGCACCGCAAACAGCTGTTTGTGTAGTGACGGCCGTGCTGGACTGGTGTGCACCATGGCGAGATTGCTCTTCCTCGCTCAGTGATTTCAGGTAATGTCCGACTGTCTTATCAACTTTCGATGGTTCTTTCTCTACCATTGTTAAAGCTTACATCTATTTTTTAAAATACTTGTTCTGCTTGCTGTTCAGTTCCTTTAACGAGAATCTGTTATGGAGGGCAAGTCTGCCATTCATTCAACTGTATGACTGATGAACTTTCGATATTACTTTCTCAGTACGATGGTGACCGACCACGGGTAAAGGCCGGGGAATCAGGGTTTGATTCCAGTCCGGAGTGGGAGCCTGAGAAACGGCTAACACCACACAAGTGGAACGCAAGTCCTGACTCAGGGAGGTAGTGACGAGAAATAACAATACAGGAGGACTCTTTCGAGGCCCTGCTGTATATGAGACAAATCAACTTTAAATCCTTAAACGACAATCTGTTATGGATGGCAAGTCTGCCATCCATTCAAGTGAAAGGTATGCACTGACTGGCAGGTATAATACAATGTGCAGTCACAGATGCATTGAAAGTTATGCAGTGACTGCAAACAGCTGTTTGTGTAGTGATGGCCGTGCTGGACTGGTGCGCACCATGGCGAGAGTGCAGGTGATGGCGGCTTTCCAGCCCATATGGTCGGGCTAAGGTAGCTCAATGATAGAACAACAGTGACAGTCCAGCTGATCTAATTTAGTCCACAATGAAGCAATGACCTTATTAATACGTCTGAGTTAGATGACACTATGGACGTAATGTGTGAGGAGGAGGATGATGAAGTACTTGCTGTTGGTGCAGTTTTGGAGGTGTCTGAGGTGTCTGAGGCAAGCGAAGATGGGTAGGATGATTATGATGATGACGATGATACGGATGCCACATATGTTCCCAATGGAGGAGATGAACAGGGGGATAGTTCGGAGGGGGAGTCAGTTCCCAACTAGTGTTGGGCGAACACCTGGATGTTCGGGTTCGGGAAAGTTCGCCGAACATGGCCGCAATGTTCGGCATGTTCGGGCCGAACCCCGAACTCCCCGAACATCCCGCTTTTGGGGGCCCTATGGGGTCGCAGGCATAAGGGGGGAGCATGCCCCGATCGCGGGGGGGGTCGGAAATTCCCCCCACCCCCTCCGCTAGCGCTCCCCCCTCTGCCCGCTTCCCCATTCAAAAGTTAGGAAGTGAAACTGTACCTGTGCGGCCGGTAGTGGGTGACTGGCAGTGGGCGGCACTATGGAGAGACTGAGGAGGAGGAGGAGTCCGGAGAGTGACGCGTTGAGGGAGGCCGGGCAGTGGGCGGATCAGCAGTAGTACCGTACTACTGCTGATCCGCCCACTGCCCGGCCTCCCTCAACGCGTCACTCTCCGGACTCCTCCTCCTCCTCAGTCTCTCCATAGTGCCGCCCACTGCCAGTCACCCACTACCGGCCGCACAGGTACAGTTTCACTTCCTAACTTTTGAATGGGGAAGCGGGCAGAGGGGGGAGCGCTAGCGGAGGGGGTGGGGGGAATTTCCGACCCCCCCCGCGATCGGGGCATGCTCCCCCCTTATGCCTGCGACCCCATAGGGGGCCAGTATTCGGGCGAACAGGGCCCTGTTCGTGCCGAACAGGGGCCCTGTTCGGCCAGGCAATGAGCCGTTCGGGCGAACCCGAACAGTTTGGCCGAACACCACCAGGTGTTCGGCCGAACGCGAACATCACCCGAACAGGGTGATGTTCTGCAGAACCCGAACAGTGGCGAACACTGTTCGCCCAACACTATTCCCAACCATCCCAATATATAAAGAGGCGCCGGCAGGATAAAAATAACTAAAAAGTTTAAAATTGTTGTGGTTGTGGTGGTGGACCGAACAACCATAAACGGACAACAGCTGTCAAATTTCAAAACATATAGACAGTTTATTTAATTACTCCCGGTACCGGGAGTAATTAAATAAACTGTCTATATGTTTTGAAATTTGACAGCTGTTGTCCGTTTATGGTTGTTCGGTCCACCACCACAACCACAACAATTTTAAACTTTTTAGTTATTTTTATCCTGCCGGCGCCTCTGTACACCTCTACGCATCTTGAAGTCCACCCTTGGTGGAAGGGTGTTTTACCCTACTTTTTCCTTCTATCCACGGAGAGCGACGTTTTAACCCTGAGTGGGGACAGGCTTGTTCTCCCCACCTGCTTGAACAGTGGTTGCTTTGGAAGCAACCCTGGTTTGTGAGTATATTACTTACAGTATATAACACATCCCACCTTGTCAATACTTACTACACTATATTGGGCTCTCGGTCTTTCTTCCATATATCCCAATATATAAGATGAACAGGGGAGCAGTTCAAAGGGGGAGTCAGTGAGGAGTAGGAGGAGATGAGTTGCTGAAAGAAGCAGAGGGAGCTCATCCTCAGAAACAGCTGGTGGCAGCGTCCGGTACCATGTATCTACACCTATGGACAGCCAGCCAACATGCCCTTCAACGTCAGCTGCTGATGCCATTATAGTGCCATCACCCCAGGTGGGCTCAGCGGTTTGGACATTTTTTAATGTGTCTGCCTCTGATCGGAGCAATGCCATCTGTACTCTCTGCCTCCAACAATTGAGCCGTGGAAAGGCCAACACTCACGTAGGGACAAGTGTCTTACAAAGGCACCTGGAGAAAAGGCACAAACTGCAATGGGAAGAACACCTGAGCAAAAGCAGCACACAAAAGAAAAGCCACCCTCCTTCTCCTCTTCCTCCTTCAGGTACAGCATCTTCAGCCGCTTTCTCCCTTGCACCTTCACAGCCACCCTCCTCCACTCCGCCTCTGCCCTTGAGCAGTTCCTGCTCCTCTGCCCACAACAGCCAGGTGTCCATGAAGGAAATTTTTGAGCGGAAGAAGCAAATTTCTGCCAGTCACCCCTTTGCCCGGTGTCTGACAGCTGGCGTGGTGGAACTGTTAGCTCGCCAGCTGTTACCATACCAGCTGGTGGACTCTGAGGCATTCTGTAAATTTGTGGCCATTGGGACACCGCAGTGGAAGATACCAGGCCGCAATTATTTCTCAAAAAAGACGATACCCAAACTGTACTGTGAAGTTGAGAGGCAAGTGGTGTCATCTCTGGCACACAGCATTGGGTCAAGGGTCCACCTGACCACGGATGCCTGGTCTGCCAAGCACGGTCAGGGCCGCTACATTACTTAAACAGCCCATTGGGTCAACCTGGTGAACGATGGCAAGCAGGGAATACGTGGCTGTGCAGCGGACCAACTCGTGACACCTCCACGGCTTGCAAGCAGGCCTCCTGCCACCTCCTCCTACTCCTCCTGCTACATCCTCTTCACTGCCGTCCTCCTCCTTGGCTGAGTGGCAGTGCAACTCTAGTGGTGCTGCCATCTCCTCTCCAGCTACACAGCCCCATCTCCCCAGGGCCTATGCTTCATGCCAGGTACAACGGTGTCATGCCATCTTAGACATGTCTTGCCTCAAAGCGGAGAGTCACACTGCAGCAGCTCTCCTGGCTGCTCTTAACAAACAGGTGGATCACTGGCTGACCCCGCACCAACTGGAGATCGGCAACGTGGTGTGTGACAATGGCAGCAATGTCCTTTCCGCTTTGAATTTGGGAAAGCTGACACATGTACCCTGCATGGCACATGTGCTGAATCTAGTCGTTCAAAGATTTGTGTCAAACTACCCAGGCTTAGAGGACATCCTGAAGCAGGCCAGGAAGTTGTGTGGGCATTTCAGGTGGTCTTACACGGCCATGGCACGCTTTGCGGACATTCAGCGGAGAAACAACTTGCCGGTGAGATGCTTGATATGTGATAGCCCGCTGGAATTCGACCCTGCTCATGTTCTCTCGCCTGCTAGAACAGGACAAAGCTGTCACCCAGTACCTGTACAATTACAGTAGAAGGACACAATCTGGGGAGATGGGGATGTTCTGACCCCCGAACTGGACACTGATGCAAAATGCATGCAGGCTCATGCGGCCGTTTGAGGAGGTGACCAACCTGGTAAACCACAGTGAAGGCACCATCAGCAACTTGATCCCCCTATGCTTACTTCCTGGAGCGTGCCGTGCATAGAGTGGTGGATCAAGCTGTGGAGGAGCATGAAGAGGAACAGTTATGGCAGGAAGAGTCGTGGGAGCAATTTTCATCAGAACCAGATGTTTCCTCTACACCTGCGGCAGCACAGAGGGGGAGGAGGAGGACGAAGAGTCGTGTGGGGAAGAAGAGGAGTCAGACTCGGATGATGAGGAAGGTGTTTCTGTGGAGGAGAAAGAGGCGGCGGCAGAAGAACAACTGCAGCAGGCGTCGCAGGGGGCTTGTGCTGCTCGAAGTTCCCGTGGTATTCTTCAGGGCTGGGGGGAGAAAGAGGACTTACGTGATGTCACTGAGGAAGAGCAAGAGGAGATGGTTATTACGTCTGGGCAGATGGCGTCTTTCATGCTGTCCAGCCTGTTGAGGGACCCCCGTATAAAAAAACTCAAGGGGAATGACCTGTACTGGGTGGCCACGCTACTAGACCCTCGGTACAGGCACAAAGTGGCGAACATGTTACCAACTCATCTGAAGGCAGAAAGGATGCAGCACATGCAGAACAAACTGGCAACTATGCTTTACAATGCATTTTAGGGTGATAGCACAACACAATAAAGGTACCACTGCCACTGCCAGTAATCCTCCTCCCATGTCCATGCAGGCAGGGATAGGACGCTCCAGCGATCTCATGGTGATGTCGGACATGCGGACATTCTTTAGTCCAACACCTCGCCTTAGCGCTTCAGGATCCACTCTCCACCAACGCTTGGACCGGCAGGTAGCCGACTACCTGGCCTTAAGTGTGGATGTAGACACTGTGAGCAGCGATTAACCCTTGGACTACTTGGTGCGCAGGCTTGACCTGTGGCCAGAGCTGTCCCAATTTGCCATCCAACTTCTGTCTTGGGCTACCGAAAGCGTCTTGTCAGAAAAGACCTCCAGTGCAGCTGGAGGCATTGTCACTGAGAAGAGAAGTTGCCTAAGTCACAAAAGTGTTCAGTATCAGTGTCTCACCTTTATCAATCAATGAGGCATGGATCCCGGATGGCTACTGCCTGCCCCAAGACTAAGTCAGTCCCCACACACAGCATCTCTGCCTGCACGCCGTGTGACTGCCCGCCCCAAGACGCTCCCCACACAGCATCTCTGCCCGCAGGCCACTTTACTGCCTTCTCAGCCACCACCAACAGGGTCCAGGACACCATCTGGATTCCTGAATTTTTAAGGCCGCTGCTAGCAGCGGCCGCCATAATAATTTTTCTGGAGCGTGTACATGCCTGCCTATTTTTTCTGGCTGCACTACAGCTGCAAGCCTGCAACAACAAAACAAAAGGCATGTACATTTGCCAAATTCCCCTTTGTGATCATTACCTTGCCGCAGTGAAGGGGCTTGCGTATCACAATGAAGCAATGACCGCCAGCTATATAAGTGTCTCGAGGGTTGGCACACCAAAGATAATAAGGTCATTGCTTCTTTGTGGTCAGACCAAATTTGATCAGCTGGACAGTCACTGTTCTGTCATTCAGCTACCTCAGCCCGGCTACCATATGGGCTGGAAAGCCGTCATCACCTGCACTGTCATCATGGTGCGCACCAGTCCAGCACGGCCGTCACTACACAAACAGCTGTTTGCAGTCACTGCATACCTTTCACTGCATCTGTGACTGCACATTGTATTATACCTGGCAGTCAGTGCATACCTTTCACTTGAATGGATGGCAGACTTGCCCTCCAGAACAGATTCTCGTGAAAGGCAAGTGGTGTCATCATTGTCCGCCATAACAGATTCTCATTAAAGTGAACCTAAAGTCACCCCAAAAAAATGAGATGAACTCACCTGGGGCTTCCCTCAGCCCCCTGCAGACGATCGGTGCCCTCGCAGCTCCGCTCCGATGTCCCAGGACCCGCCGGCGAGCACTTCCGGTTTGGCCGTCACCGGCCGACAGGCATGGGAACGCGAGTGATTGTTCGCGTTCCCAGCCTGTATATCGCCCCCTATGCTGCTATTGCGGCCTCAATAGCAGCATAGGGGGCGATATACAGGCTGGGAACGCGAACAATCACTCGCGTTCCCATGCCTGTCGGCCGGTGACGGCCAAACCGGAAGTGCTTGCCGGCGGGTCCTGGGACATCGGAGCGGAGCTGCGAGGGCACCGATCGTCTGCAGGGGGCTGAGGGAAGCCCCAGGTGAGTTTATCTCATTTTTTTGGGGTGACTTTAGGTTCACTTTAAAGGATTTAAAGTTGATTAATCTCAAATACAGCAGGGCCTCGAAAGTCCTCCTCCTGTATTGTTATTTTTGGTCACTCACTACCTCCGGACATGCATGCCATGCCTGCTGCCCTCCTTGGATGTGTGGTGGTAGCCATTTCTCAGGCTCCGGACCAGAATTGAACCCTGATTCCCCAGCCATTACCCGTGGTCACAATGGCAGACTTGCCCTCCATATGATTCTCGTTGAAGGCAAGTGGTGTAATCATTGTCCGTCATAACAGATTCTTGTTAAAGGATTTAAAGTTGATTCATCTCATATACCGCAGGGCCTCGAAAGTCCTCCTGTATTGTTATTTTTTGTCACTACCTCGAACGTGCATGCCATGCCTGCTGTCTTCCTTGGATGTGTGGTGGTAGCCGTTCCTGCTCCTTTGCCCACAGCGTGCCTGCTGCCTTCCTTGGATGTGTGGTGGTCGCCGTTCCTGCTCCTTTGCCCACAGTGTGCCTGCTGCCTTCCATGGATGTGTGGTGGTCGCCGTTCCTGCTCCTTTGCCCACAGCGTGCCTGCTGCCTTCCTTGGATGTGTGGTGGTGGTAGACGTTTCTTAGGCTCCCACTCCAGACCGGAATCGAACCAGGATTCCGCGGCCATTACTCGTGGTCAGTCACCATGGTACTGAGAAAGTACCATCGAAAGTTTCACATAGTTGAATGTATGGCAGACTTGCCCTCCATAACACATTCTTGTCAAATGCTTTCGATTTGGTCTGTCGTCCGCTGGGTCAAGGGTCAGGGCAGGTACATTACTTATACAGCATGGGTCTCAGGCTCCCACTTCGGACCGGAATCGAACCCTGATTTCCCGGCCATTAACCTTGGTCACAATGGCAGACTTGCCCTCCATAATAGATTCTCGTTACAGGTACTGAACAATTTGAAAAAAAAAAAAATAGATGTAAGCTTTAACAATGGTAGAGAAAGAACCATCGAAAGTTAATAAGGCAGTCAGACATTACCTGATATCACTGAGGAAGAGCAATCTCGCCATGGTGCGCACCAGTTCAGCACGGCCGTCACTACACAATCAACTGTTTGCAGTGCATTACACAGTGGGTTTGGTGTGTCAGTGTGAAGCAGTACACTAATTACACTCCCTGATTGATGTATACACATGCAAGATGTTGTAAAGCACTTAGGCCTGCAATTTAGCATTCAATGTGATTTCTGCCCATAAAACACTGCTTTGCGTCAAATCCAGATTTTTCCCCAGGACTTTTGGCATGTATCCCACTCCACCATGCCACCCTCCAGGTGTTAGACCCCTTGAAAAATCTTTTCCATCACTTTTCTGGCCAGCATAATTTTTTCTAGTTTTCCAAGTTCACCTCCCCATTGAAGTCTATTGCGATTTGTGAAAGTTTGCGCGAACCGAACCTTTCGTGGAAGTTCACGAACCCGGTTCGTGAACCGAAAATCAGAGGTTCGGGCCATCTTTAATTAGGAGTCCGGAATCCGGTCGGATACTTAGTTTGGGTTCCCGAATCCGGATAGCGCAACCACGGAGATGACATCCATGACGTCATTGAGCCAATCAGAGGGCTCCCAGCCGAAGACCTAGCAACCAATCACAGAAGGTAACCCTGGACAGCCCCTCCTGTACATAAGGCACGCACCATGATGAGAATCTCGTCCTTGCTTGTGACTGCTCACTGAGAGACATCTCCAGGGGTGTTGGCTAAGCAAGTGCTTCTCACACTGTGAAAACAGAGCGTTTTGAGTGCTGAACACCTGTAGTACAATATTATTTTGTTGTTTTATAGTTAGCTAGCTTGTGTAATTGTTTGTTTTCAGTCAGTGACAGTCAGACTCTGTGCTCCATCAGCTGCTAGTTAGGTCCTGTGTGTGTGCAGGCCAGACCTGCTGCTGGCCTGCTATTAGCCTTAAGTACAGTATATGTTAAGGATAGGATTACTGTGTTATTGTGTAGTTAGTAGTGCTGGTTAGTTATTAGAGTAGTACTGTTAGTTTACTACAGATTTCAGTGCTGCTGTAGTGAGTCAGTGTGACAGATAGACAGTTAGTGTGCACTGTCTTCTACTCTGTTGTCTGTCACTCCGTTAGGTGAAGTACTATTACTGGGTGAAGTACTATTACTGTGCTACTATCCACCACTGATTTTCTTTAAAGTTCAACCCCGATTTTAATAAAGTACAAGTACCCCACATCATCTGGTGACATCATCACATATACTATGTACTATGTCTGCTGGCACTGGCAGCCGGGGAGGGGCAGCAAGGCCAAGAGGAGAGGGAGCAGCATTGCCGCCACCATCAGCAGTTCTGCCGTGTCAGTGTTCATTCCGCCGCTAGGCGCTAGCCACTGGCCATCCAGCTGTTAGGGGGAGTCATGCTGCAGAGGCAAAGCAGCGTGTAGCGGCCATTTTCCAACAGGGTTGGTGGCGCAAATTGGAGGAGAAAGACGCTGAGCCTGTGATGGAGCTGATGGTGGATGAGCAGGCCACCACCAGCTCTACAACAGAGACCTCCACCCCCACCACCATTCCTGTTCACAGGAGCAGCAGCAGCCGCCCAGCAGGGTCTGGGGACTCGTCGGTCATCATGTCGACCCCAGCGGGCAGCCTACCCTCGGTGAGCGCACTTTTCACTCCAGGCACCGCAGATATTCTGGGCGCAATGAGCTGTTTGGAGGAGTCACAGATGGTGACGGTGGTGGTTGGGGGGAAGGTCCTTGCATAATGTGTCAGTAGAAAAGGAGTTTGGGGTTCATCATCCCAGCAGTTGTTTGAGGAGGGGGAGTATGATGATGATGATGATGAGATGAAGGACCATGACTACCATCCACTGGAGGAAGATGTCAGCTCTGAGGAGGAGGATGCGTCGGTGGGTCTGGCATGAAGGATCAGCATTGCAGACATTGGCAGGAGCAGCAGTGGGCATGGAATGTGGGACCCACAGCCTGCTGCTTCATTTTCTGCCACTACAACCAGCCGCACCACGCAAACCCCGGGCCCCCAACCACCACAGGGAGAAAAGCATCCCATTAAAAAAAAAATCCCATTCAGGGCGTAAGGGAAAATTTTTATCCTGAATCTGGCAGTTCTTTACTCTGCCCACAGTGGACAGCAAGTTTGCCACATGCAACCTGCGCCATGTGAAGCTGAGCAGAGGTTGTAACCCCTCCCACTATGGCACCTCCAGCTTCATCACCCATCTGGTCAAAAAACAATTTGTTGAGCTTGAGGAGTTCAAGAGGCTGAAGGAAGCTGGCGCTGGCAGTGGTCAGGCTGAGAGCACCAGAACCCCCTCTGCTACTCCTGCCCACACTGCGGCCTGGTCAGGCAGCCAGTCCTCAGTGGTCTCCTCTGCTCCCTACTCCACTTCCCGTGCAAGCAAGAAATGCCACCAGACCCTGCTGAGCGAGTCCTTCCTGGTCTGGGCTCAGCCTCCTGGCAGCTGTTGCATCCGCCAGCTGAACGGCTTGCTTGCACGGGCCATGTCCTCCCAGCGCCTCCCATACTTGTTCGTGCAGGAGGGGAGCCAGATTTGTGTGCTCCTGCAGTGTGCAGCGCTGGATTGGCCAATCCCCAGGTGGCACTCCTTTGCACAAACGTGGGCTACATCATGCGATGGGTGAGCGGGTCCATGTGACAATGGACTCATGGAGCAGCCGGTTCGGGACAGGCCGCTATCTGTCCTTCACCGCACACTGGGTCAGTTTGGTAGAAGGGGGTAAGGAGGGGACAGCAGCATTGGGCACAGCAGCAGCAGCAGCAATCCAGTGGGTGGTACCACCCCACAGCAGGGTCAGGGGAAGTGCAGCAGGTTCCTCTGATCCGGTTCCATCCCCCCGCCACAACCGCTGTCAAACCCCCCTGCCTCAGCAGCAGTGTGAAGGCCCGCCACTGCCAAGCGCTGCTGGAGATGGTCAGCCTGGGAAAGGCCAAGCTGATGGCAGCCCATGTCCTGGCCAAACTCTGAGAGCAAGAGAGGAGTTGGCTGACCCCAGAGGCCTGAGAGTCGGAGAGGTGGTCTCCAACAATGGGGCCTACCTGGTTGCCACCAGCGACAGGGAACACCTCACCCACATCCCCTGTCTGGCCCAAGTCCTGAACCTGGTGGTGCAGAAATTTCTGCGCACCTACCAGGGGATGGACACTCTTTTGAGAGAGCCAAGGAAAACTGTGGGACATTTCCGCCACTCAGGTGGTGCCTCAGCGTCCCTACAAATCGAGCAGGACAAGCTGAACCTGCCACGACACCGTGGCTGTCAACCAGTACCTGGCCAATGCCACTGTGGCCACCATCTTGTCCGGTACAGGCACCACCCACGTCCCGGACATCATTCCCAGTGCTGATTGCGGAAAAATGCAGCAGGTGTGCTTGGTGCTGGCTCCCTTCCTGGAGGCCACCAACATGGTCACCCGGGACCATGCGTTGGTGTGTGAGTGGGTGCCCCTGGTTTGAATGCTCGACAAGGCCCTCTTTGCTCTGCTGGAAGTGGGAGAAACAGCATTGATCCAGCAGGAGCAGTAGTCACCTGCACAGTCCTTCTATATGCGGCAGGAAGAGGTGGAGGACTTGGAGTTGGAGGTCCCTGAACTTGATGATGAGGAGGCACAGCCGAGTGCAGCTGCAGTGGTGCGGGGGTGAAGAGAGCAGGAGGAGGCTCAGGGGTCAGAGGACGAGGACAGCACTGTCGTCTCTGGGGGTGATGACGATGTGTCTGCTGTGGCGTCCCTCTTCCCCATGGCAGCACACATGCTGCCGTGCCTGCGCAGTGACCCAAGGGTGAAGCAGATGCGTGCTTGGGAGGACATCTGGCTCACCATGATGCTAGACCCACAGCCGAAGGGGAAGCTTCCTCAGTTCCTGCCTGCAGGAGGAGACCCTGTGCGCCGAATGGGGGAGTTGCAGCAGTCCCCAGTTCAGC
The DNA here is from genome assembly GCF_040937935.1 of Hyperolius riggenbachi. Lineage (NCBI taxonomy): Eukaryota > Metazoa > Chordata > Amphibia > Anura > Hyperoliidae > Hyperolius > Hyperolius riggenbachi. The sequence continues at coordinate 42,652,599 of NC_090652.1, forward strand.
ACTTGGAGAAAGCCTTCCCCCAGCCTCCCAACCCTGCTGCTGTCAGAGTTCAGCCAGCACAGCAGCAGGTGAGCAGCAGGTGCCTGCGTCCAATAGCAGCAGGCGCCCAATAAACCTGCTGTCTCTGACAAAGGCGCTCTATGCCATGCAGGTACAGCTGCCTACAGAGAAGGTGCCTGCAGCAGTATCTGCCTCTCAAAGCCAGAACCAGCACCTGACCTGGATGGTGGCAGACTACATGGGGTCCTACAATGGGCTTGACACCGACACCCCAGTGGACCACTTGGATTACTGGGTCAAGCGCCTGGATATCTGGAGCGAGCTGGCGCAGTACGCCCTAGGAGCGCTGTTCTGCCCGCCTTCCAGCGTGCTGTCAGAGAGGTGCTTCAGTGCGGCTGGTGGCGTGGTCACCGAGAAGTGCTCTCATCTGTCCACCCAGTCTGTGGACAGACTGACATTACTGAAAATTAACCAGGCTTGGGTGGTTGGTGAGTTTCTGGCCCCTGTTGTTGGCAAGATGGGGACATGAAGTGGCTGGGAATCACTATGCCTGCCATACCACCCTTTACCACCACAACCTCCTGGCTCCGTCTTGACTAATAAGCCTAGTTCACATTTTTTTTTACAGCTGTGGTACCAACACTGGGTGCCATGGTGGACTATCTATGCTGCCTGTTATGCGTTACACTTCTTCTCCTCCTCCTCCTGTCTCCTGCTGTCTGTGCTGCTCCCACAGCCAGGGTGCCACAGGCCACTGCTGCTGCTACCACCTAACCTATACTTAACACAAAACACAATTGCTGTGTAATTATTTGGAGGTGTCTGGGATGAAAACTGTGCTGTCCGAGTTGTGGGGAGGCCCCAACTGCGTCAGTATGACCACTTCCTGGCACCTCTCATTTGTTATGATTTAACTGAGCTGTGGTACCAACACGAGGTGCCATGGTGAACTAACTATGCTGCCTGCCACACATTACACTCCTTCTCCTCTTCTTTTCTCCTGCTGCCTGTGCTGCTCCCACCGCCAGGGTGCTACATGCCACTGCCGCTGCTACCTCGTAACCTATATTTACCCTAAAACACAATTGCTGTGTAATTTTTTGGAGGTGTCTTGGATGAAAACTGTGCTATCCGAGTTGTGGGGAGACCCCAACTGCGGCAGTACGACCGCTTCCTGGAACCTCTCATTTGTTATGATTTAACTGTGCCGTGGTACCAACACTACCTGTAGGTGCCATGGTGGACTATCTATGCTGCCTACCACACATCACACTCCTTCTCCTCCTCCTGTCTCCTGCTGTCTGTGCTGCTCCCACCGCCAAGGTGCCACAGGCCACTGCTGCTGCTACCACCACCTAACCTATATTTAACCCAAAACACAATTGTTTTTACTTTTTTGGAGGTGTCTGGGATGAAAACTGTGCTGTCTGAATTGTGGGGGGGGGGGGGGGGGAATTGGCCCAACTGTGGCAGTATGACCGCTTCCTGGAACCTCATGGTTGCTATGGCTCAACTGTGCCGTGGTACTAACACTAGGTGCCATGGACTATCTATGCTGCCACACATTATACTTCTCCTCCTGCCACCTGCTGCCTGTGCTTCCATCGCCAGGGTGCATCTACCTAATCCTCCTGCTGCTGCTGTCTGTGTTACCCACCGCCAGGGTCCACACACAACTATATCTTCTGCTGCTAGTCTGCCACTACCACCAGCTATTACGCCACTATCAATAGCTGCTGCTACCTACTCCTCCTGCTGTCTCAGCCTGTGTTTCCCACTGCCGGAGTCCACACAGAACAAATCTTCTGCTGCCACTGACAGTCTGCCACCACCAGCTATTACGCCACTGCAATAGCTGCATCTACCTCCTCCTCCTGCATCTGCTGTCTTTGTTACCCACCGCCAGGGTCCACACACAACTATATCTTAAGCTGCCAGCCTGCCACTGAAATCAGCTATTACTCCACTATAAATAGCTGCATCTACCTACTCCTCCTGCTTTCTCAGCCTGTGTTTCCCACCGCCAGGGTCCACACAGAACTATATCTTCTGCTGCCAGTCTGCCACTGCCACCAGCTATTACGCCACTACAATAGCTGCATCTACCTACTCCTCCTGTTGCTGCTGTCTGTGTTATCCACCACTAGTGGTGCTCAAATACCCCTTTTCAAAATTCGAGTTAGGTCGAATTCGAATAGTAAATTATTCGAGATCAGTCGAATATTCGAGTCGAATAATTTTTACTATTCGATTCGACCTCGGAATTCGAGCTCACTATTCGAGTCGGTATTCGAGCTCATTATTCGAGCTGACTATTCGAAATGGCCTTAAATAGCTTCCAACACTTGTTTTGAGGGTGAATGATGCAAGAAACCTCTTTTTTTCCAAGTAACAACAGCAAGTGATTATGTGGGGATGTTCCTTTAAAAAAAAAAAGTTGAAAAGAGAAGTTGTGTCCAGAAATTTGTTCAGTACTGTATATACTTCTTCTTCTTCTTTATCTTCTATATCTTCTTCTTCTTCTTCTATATCTTCTTCTTCTATATCTTCTTCTTCTATATCTTCTTCTATATCTTCTTCTTTTATATTGTCTTCTTCTTCTTATTCTTCATCTTCTTCATCATCATCTTCTTCATCATCATCTTCTTCTTCTTCATCTTCTTTTTCTTCATCTTCTTCATCTTCTTCTTCATCTTCTTCTTCATCTTCTTCATCTTCTTCTTCATCTTCTTCATCTTCTTCATCTTCTTCTTCTTCTTCTTCTACATCTACTTCATCTTCAACTTCTTCATCTTCTTCTTCTTCTTCATCTTCTTCATCTTCTTCATCTTCTTCATCATCATCTTCTTCTTCTTCATCTTCTTCTTCTTCATCATCTTCATCTTCTTCTTCTTCATCATCTTCATCTTCTTCTTCTTCATCTTCTTCATCTTCTTCATCTTCATCTTCTTCATCTTCTTCTTCTTCTTCTTCATCTTCTTCATCTTCTTCTTCATCTTCTTCTTCTTCTTCATCATCTTCATCTTCTTCATCTTCTTCATCTTCTTCTTCTTCATCATCTTCATCTTCTTCTTCATCTTCTTCTTCTTCATCATCTTCATCTTCTTCTTCTTCATCTTCTTCTTCTTCATCATCTTCATCTTCTTCTTCTTCTTCATCTTCTTCATCTTCTTCTATATCGTCTTCTTCTTCACTTATTTCTCTTTTCAAATTTTTTTTAAAGAAATGCAGCTATTTTTGAGCGTAACAAATAGCTGGTGGCGCACGCATGTTGGAAGCGCCATTGTATGTGCTCCCTGGCAGTGGAAACACACAGACAGCAGGAGGTAAATTCAGCAGCAGGAGGAGGAGGATGAGTGTGTGGCAGCAGGCAGTCAATGAGGCAGGCAGCGTGACATAATAGCCCTGGTACCTAGCGGTGATACCAGGGCTGTAAATAAACACAGCAGGCAGGAGGTCCCAGACAGCGGTCGTGCAGCCCACATTGTGTCCAATACACAACTGGGACAACACAGTTTTCAACCCGGGCACCTCAGAAAAATTAAACCTTTTTTTTTTTTTTTTTTTTATGGTTTTGTAGTTTTGGTTTTACAACCAATTACACAGATATAGCTATTTTTTGACGTAATAGCTGGTGGCAGAGTGGCAGCAGAAGGTAAATCTGTGTACCCTGGCGTTGGGAAACACAGACAGACAGACAGCAGCAGCAGCAGCAGGAGGAATGGAGGAGTAATGTGAGCAGCTATTGTTTGACGTAATAGCTGGTGGCAGAGTGGCAGCAGAAGGTAAATCTGTGTACCCTGGCGTTGGGAAACACAGACAGACAGCAGCATCAGCAGGAGGAATGGAGGAGTAGTGTGAGTGTGGCAGCAGGCAGGCAGCGTGACATAATAGCCCTGGTACCTAGCGGTGATACCAGGGCTGTAAATAAACACAGCAGGCAGGAGGTCCCAGACAGCGGTCGTGCAGCCCACATCGTGTCCAATACACAACTGGGACAACACAGTTTTCAACCCGGGCACCTCAGAAAAATTAAACCTTTTTTTTTTTTTTATGGTTTTGTAGTTTTGGTTTTACAACCAATTACACAGATATAGCTATTTTTTGACGTAATAGCTGGTGGCAGAGTGGCAGCAGAAGGTAAATCTGTGTACCCTGGCGTTGGGAAACACAGACAGACAGACAGCAGCAGCAGCAGCAGGAGGAATGAAGGAGTAATGTGAGCAGCTATTGTTTGACGTAATAGCTGGTGGCAGAGTGGCAGCAGAAGGTAAATCTGTGTACCCTGGCGTTGGGAAACACAGACAGACAGCAGCATCAGCAGGAGGAATGGAGGAGTAGTGTGAGTGTGGCAGCAGGCAGGCAGCGTGACATAATAGCCCTGGTACCTAGCGGTGATACCAGGGCTGTAAATAAACACAGCAGGCAGGAGGTCCCAGACAGCGGTCGTGCAGCCCACATTGTGTCCGATACACAACTGGGACAACACAGTTTTCAACCCGGGCACCTCAGAAAAATTAAACCTTTTTTTTTTTTATGGTTTTGTAGTTTTGGTTTTACAACTAATTACACAGACAGATATAGCTATTGTTTGACGTAATAGCTGGTGGCAGAGTGGCAGCAGAAGGTAAATCTGTGTACCCTGGCGTTGGGAGACACAGACAGACAGCAGCATCAGCAGGAGGAATGGAGGAGTAGTGTGAGTGTGGCAGCAGGCAGGCAGCGTGACATAATAGCCCTGGTACCTAGCGGTGATACCAGGGCTGTAAATAAACACAGCAGGCAGGAGGTCCCAGACAGCGGTCGTGCAGCCCACATCGTGTCCAATACACAACTGGGACAACACAGTTTTCAACCCGGGCACCTAAGAAAAATTAAACCTTTTTTTTTTTTTTTTATGGTTTTTTGGTTTTGTTTGTAAAACAAATTACACTGATATATAGTTATTGTTTGACGTAATAGCTGGTGGCAGAGTGGCAGCAGAAGGTAAATCTGTGTACCCTGGCAGTGGGAAACACAGACAGACAGCAGAAGGGCAGTACACAGCAGCCCACTGTAGGTGTAAAATGTGTGGCTGCAGGCGACGTAATAGTCAAAGTGAACCAGGCTGGCTTAGTGAGCAGGAGCCAGGAGGTGGTAAAGGGTGGTAAGGCACATTAACGATGGTTCTTAGCCAGTTCATGTCCCCCTCTCGCCGACAACAGGGGCCAGGAACTCGCCTTCCACCCACGCCTGGTTCATCTTGAGAAACGTCAGTCTGTCCACAGACTTGTGAGACAGACGTGAGCGTTTCTCGGTGACCACACCACCAGCTGCACTGAAGCAGCGCTCGGACAGCACGCTGGAAGGGGGGCAGGACAGCACTTCCAGGGCGTACTGCGCCAGCTCGCTCCAGATCTCCAGGCGCTTGACCCAATACTCCATGGGATCAACAGGGGCATCGCTGTCAAGCCCGCTGTAGGACCCCATGTAGTCAGCCACCATGCGGGTCAGGCGCTGGCTGTGACCGGTGGAGGATGCTGCTGCATGCACCTCCTCTCTAGTCACTGCTGCCGGAGCCTCTACAGTCCTGTAGAGCTCGTGGCTGAGAGACAGCAGGTCTGTGGGGCGCTTGCTGCTGGATGCAGGCACCTGCTGCTGCCTCTGTGCTGGCTGCTGGACAGTGGGGGTGGAAGGCTGGGGGAAGGCTTCCTCCAAGCGCTCAACAAGGGCCTGCTGCAAGCTCCTTATTTGTTGCGCTGGGTCTCCTCCTGCAGGCGGCAGGAACTGGCTCAACTTCCCCTTGAGGCGTGGGTCCAACATCATGCTGATCCAGATGTCCTTCCTCTGCTTCATCTGGATCACCCTGGGGTCTCTGCGCAGGCACGTCAGCATGTGCGCTGCCATTGGGAAGAGGCGGGCCACGTCTGCTGGCACATCGACGGCAGTGCTGCTGTCCTCATCCTCCTCCTCTGCCTCGTCAGCCTCATCCTCTCTCCACCCCCGCACCAACTCAGCTGCACTGTGCTGATCCCCCTCATCAGCAGCAAGGTCAGGGACCTCCACCAAGTCCTCCTCCTCCTCCCCCTCAGAGGTGGACTGTGCAGCTGCTTGCCGCTCCTGCTGGTCCAAGGCTGCCGCTCCCTGTTCCAGCAAAGCATCGAGGGCCCTGTTCAGCAGACAAACCAGGGGCACCCACTCGCAGACCATAGCATGGTCCCTGCTCACCATGTTAGTGGCCTGCAGAAAGGGAGCCAGCACTAAGCACACCTGCTGCATGTGCCTCCAGTCATCATCGGGGACGATGGACGGGATGTTGCTGGTCTTGTCCCTTCTCTGAGCGGCGGAAACAGTGGCCAGGGCAAGGTACTGTTTGACAGCGCGCTTCTGTTCAACCAGACGCTCCAACATCGCCAGGGTGGAGTTCCAGCGAGTCGGAACGTCAAGGATCAGCCGATGGCGTGGCAGATCCAGCTCCTTTTGCACGTCTTCCAGGCTCGCACAGGCTGCAGCCGAGCGCCGGAAGTGACGCACAACGTTCCTTGCCGTTTCCAGCAGTTCGCCCATCCCCTGGTAGGTGCGCAAGAACTTCTGCACCACCAGGTTCAGCACGTGGGCAAGACAGGGGATGTGGGTCAGGTTTCCCCTGTCTATTGCGGCAACCAGATTGGCCCCATTGTCGGCCACCACCTCTCCGACTCTGAGGCCTCTGGGGGTCAGCCAAATCCTCTCCTGCTCCTGGAGTTTGGCCAACACATGGGTTGCCGTCAGCTTGGTCTTCCCAAGGCTGACCAAGTGCAGCAGCGCTTGGCAGTGGCGGGCCTTCACGCTGCTGCTGAGGCGGGGGGTTTGGCCAGGTGTGCCGGAGGATGGCAGAGGATCGGAGGAACCTGCTGCAGTTCCCCTGACCCTGCGGGGTGGCACCACCCACTGTGTTGCTGCTGCTGCTGTGCCCGCTGCTGCTCTCCCATCCTCACCCCCTTCCACCAAGCTGACCCAGTGGACAGTGAAGGACAGGTAGCGGCCTGTCCCGAAGCGGCTGCTCCAGGAGTCCATGGTGACGTGGACCCTTTCACCAACCGCGTGCTCCAGCCCTCGCTCCACATTGGCCATCACAAAGCGGTGCAGTGCAGGAATGGCCTTGCGGGAGAAAAAGTGTCTGCTGGGGAGCTGCCAGTCTGGGGCTGCGCAAGCAAGCAGCGCACGAATGTCGCTCCCCTCCTGCACGAGCGTGTACGGCAGGAGTTGGGAGCACATGGCCCGTGCCAGCAAGCCGTTCAGCTGCCGCACGCGACGGCTGCTGGGAGGCAGAGCCCTAACCACCCCCTGGAAGGACTCGCTCAAAAGGCTCTGGCGTGGCCTTTTGCTGGCACGGGAATCAGCAGACACAGCGGAGGAGGCCACTGAGGACTGGCTGCCAGAACAGGCCTCAGTGTCGGCGGCAGGAGTTGCAGAGGGGGGAGGAGCAGTCCGCACTCCTGCTGGTGCTGCTGGAGGAGCAGGAGGGCGGGTGGCTGCTGTTGCTGCTGCTGCTGAAGGCTGTGCAGTGATGGGTGTGGTGCCACTGCCAGCACCAGATGCCTTCAGCCTCTGGAACTCCTGATGCTGGTGGAAATGTTTCGCAGCAAGGTGGTTGATGAGCGAGCTGGTGCAGAACTTTAAGGGGTCTTCACCTCTGCTCAACTTCCGCTGACAGTGGTTGCAAGTGGCGTACTTGCTGTACACTGTGGGCATGGTGAAAAAGCGCCAGATTGGTGACAGAAACATCCCCCTACGGCATGGAAGCGCTGCTGCCTGTCTCCCTGTGGTGGTTTGGGGGGGGGGCTTGGGGGGCTTGGGTGCGGCTGGTGGTGGTACTGGCAGATGCTGCTGCTGCTGCTGCTGCTGAGCCTGAGACACCAGCAGGCTGTGGGACCTGCCTACTGCTGCTGCCAATGCTTGCAATGATGCACCTCCTTGCAAGGCCCACAAGAGCATCCTCCTCCTCCTCCTCAGAGCTGCTGAGGACGACATCCCCTGGAGGTGGTGGCACCCAGTCTCTGTCTGTCACCGGGTCATCAACATCCTCCCCCTCCTGAAACATTTCCTGCTGGGATGAGGACCCCCCAAACTCCTCTCCTGATGCATGGATGGGCTGCTTGACTGTCGCCACAGTCTTGCTGTCCAATCCCTCATCCCCCAAAGTGCCCATCAGCATCTCCTCCTCAAGATCGCCAACAACAGCAGACAATTTACTCATGATGCCTGGGGTCAAAAGACTGCTGAATGACAGGTCGGCGAGTGACGGTGAACTGGCCTCCTCCCCAGACCCTGCTGGGCGGCTGCTGCGAACAGGGGTGGTGGTGGTGGTGGTGAGGGTGGAGGCCTCAGATGCAGAGCTGATGGCGGGCTGCTCATCCTCCGTCATGAGTTGCACCACAGTGTCTGCATGCTTTTCCTCAATGGGACGTTTCCGACCCGGCTGGAGGAAAATCGGAGCAGGTGCTACACGCTGCTGCTGCTGTGTCTCTGCAGCGTGAGTTGCAGATGCTCCTGCTGGGCGGCGCCCAAGGCATCCACGGCCAGTGGCTATGGGAGGAATGTTAGCCACTGACGCTGCTGCTGCTGCTGCGGAACTGTGCATGGTGGCGCGCCCGCGCCCGCGGCTTGCCACAATGCTGCTCCCTCTCCTCCTGATTCCCTTGCTGCCCTTCCCCTTGCCCAAACCGCGCTGGCTGCCACTTCCAGACATCTTCGATGTTTTGGGCGTATAGACAAAAGTTTTTTAAAAGGGCGGGTGAAAAGTGGGGTACTTTAATGGAGTGGGTTGGTGGGTGAGGTGACTGAGTGAGTGTCCCTAGTACAGTAAGTAAGTAGTAACAGTCAGGAAGTACAACTAGCAGTTACAACTTACAATAATCAGTAGTAATCACAAGTAAATTTAGTGTGTGTACACTACAGACAGTGAGTGCACGCACGCGCAAACACGCGCAGGAGCTAGCCTATGAATAGTGACTGAGTGAGTGTCCCTAGTACAGTAAGTAAGTAAGTAGTAACAGTCAGTAAGTACAACTAACTAATTACAATAATCAATCAGTTATCAGAAGGAAATAGAGTGTGTGTAGTGTGTACACAGACAGTGAGTGCACACACGCAGGAGCTAGTAGCCTATGAACAGTGACTGAGTGTCCTAGACTCCTAGTACAGTAAGTAGTAACAGTAAGTACAACTAACTAATTACAATAATCAATCAGTTATCAGAAGGAAATAGAGTGTGTGCAGTGTGTACACAGACAGTGAGTGCACACACCAGGAGCTAGTAGCCTATGAACAGTGACTGAGTGTCCGAGACTCCTAGTACAGTAAGTAGCAACAGTGAGTACAACTAACTAATTACAATATTCAATTACAATAATCAATCAGTTATCAGAATTAGGAAATAGAGTGTGTGTAGTGTGTACACAGACAGTGAGTGCACACACGCAGGAGCAGCTAGTAGCCTATGAACAGTGACTGAGTGTCCTAGACTCCTAGTACAGTAAGTAGTAACAGTAAGTACAACTAACTAATTACAATAATCAATCAGTTATCAAAAGGAAATAGAGTGTGTGTAGTGTGTACACAGACAGTGAGTGCACACACGCAGGAGCTAGTAGCCTATGAACAGTGACTGAGTGTCCTAGACTCCTAGTACAGTAAGTAGTAACAGTAAGTACAACTAACTAATTACAATAATCAATCAGTTATCAGAAGGAAATAGAGTGTGTGTAGTGTGTACACAGACAGTAAGTGCACACACGCAGGAGCTAGTAGCCTATGAACAGTGACTGAGTGTCCGAGACTCCTAGTACAGTAAGTAGTAACAGTGAGTACAACTAACTAATTACAATATTCAATTACAATAATCAATCAGTTATCAGAACTTGGAAATAGAGTGTGTGTAGTGTGTGTACACAGACAGTGAGTGCACACACGCAGGAGCAGCTAGTAGCCTATGAACAGTGACAGTGAGTGTCCTAGTACAGTTACAGTATATAACTACAATACTAATACAATCAGTAGTAAAGGAAAGCAGAAATACTGGTATAGAATAGAGAGAAATAAACAGAGGACAGGAGGACAGCTGCCCACACAGGCAGGCCCTGAGGCCTAAAGCTGTAAGCCTGCAGCAGCTGTGTCTGTCTCTATGTAACACAAAAGCTACTAACTAAAATACAATGTCTAACTAACTAACAACAATATAGGTGTGTATAGGAGGTGTATGTGAGCAAAAACGCTAGGTAAATGACCACAATAAAGCTCTTGCTAAGCCAAAGCACAAAGGAGCAACTCTCTCTCTATGCAAGTCTCAGGCAAGGACGGAGAAACGTAACATGGCGGCCGCTATTTATAGGGTAGGGGCTGGCCAGGGTCCCCCTCTGTGATTGGCTGCCGTCAGAGGGCCTGGGAGCCCTCTGATTGGCTCTAAGGACATCAATCTGGGCTATGACGCTATTCGAGCTCGGTACCGAGCTCGAATAGCGCTGTTTGCTCGAATAGCTCGAATAGTGAATGGGCTATTCGAGTGTACGCGAATAGCCCATTCGAATAGCTGCAGCTATTCGGAGCTCGAATACCGAGCTCGAATAGCTGAAAAAGAGCTCGAATATTCGAGCTACTCGAATATTCGAGCTCTGCTGAGCACCACTGTCCACCACCAGGGTCCACACAGAACTATATCTTATGCTGCTAGTCTGCCACTGCCACCAGCTATTACACCACTACAATAGCTGCATCTACCTACTCCTCCTGTTGCTGCTGTCTGTGTTATCCACCACCAGGGTCCACACACAACTATATCTTATGCTGCTAGTCTGCCACAGTCTGCCACTGCCACCAGCTATTACGTCACTGCATCTACCCACTCCTCCTGCTGTGTTAGTCGGTGTTACCCACCGCCAGGGTCCACACAGAACAAATCTTCTGCTTCCAGTCTGCCACCAGCTATTATGCCACTACAATAGCTGTATTTTGTTTAAAAAAAACTGTTTAATTTTTTGGAGATGTCTGGGCTAAAAACTGTGATGTCCCAGTTGTGTATTGAACACAATGTGGGCTTTACCACCACTGTTTGGGACCTCCTGATGTTGATTTACAGCCATTTTTTTATTATTATTATACCCCCCCCCCCCCCCACATAAACAATTGCTGTTTTTCTTAAAAAAACAAACCATGATGCTTCATGCATCATTTGCTATAAAATAAGTTTTGGAAGCAATTTAAAGGTCACTTCCGGTTTCGAGTTCGGTTTCCAGATTGACCTGGATAATGGGTTCGGATATCTGGATCGAGTGGTTCGATTTCGGATATCCAAGCTTATCCAGATTTCTGGCTATCTGGATCAACTCGGATATCAAAAAGAAGTATCCGAGCACCACTGATCCCCAACCAACTCCTACTCCCTTCTTACTCTATCCAGTACTATACCCTATTCTCCATCCCTTCGCACAATGATTAGCCTTCCGCCTCCCATAAGGTAGACCATCAGAGATCGGTATGTGGTGGGAGGCACGTCGTGGACCACCAGGTAACTGAATGTGTGTGTGGGTGTGGGGGGTTGGCAGTAGGCCACCTGGGAACTGTATGGGGGGTGGAACCGTTGCCCAACAGAGTACTGTATGTGGGGAGTTAGTGCATTAGACCACCATAGAACTGTATGGGGTAGGAGGGGACACACTAGATCCCCGGAGATCTTTAGAGGGGAGAAGATGCATCAGGCACCAGGGAACTGTATAGGGAATGGGGAGTTGGGGACTAGATACCAGGGAAATGTATAGCAGATAGGGAATGCATTTTCTATGAGGAGTGGTAGCTGCTGATTTTCATAAGGGAGGGGGTGGCTGCGTTTCTTTTGTGGGGTAATTGCTACATATCCTATGTGGGTGTAATGGCTGAATTTCATTTGTGGGGGTGATGGCTGTATTTTATTTGTGATGGTAATTACTTCATTGTATATGAGCGGTGATGGCTGAATTTCAAATGTAGGTCATTGCTGCTATTTATTTGTGGGCTAATTGCTGCATTTCATATGTGGGGCATTTGCTGCATTTTTTTTTCTTTAACCACTTTGTCCACCACTACAGTATATCTATGTCAGCTGTGGCATCCATTAAGCCACAGCCACATAGATATACTGACCTGTTTGCAGCCCTGCTGTGCACGATCGGGTGCGCTTCAGAGCACACCCTCTGGCACTGGCAGCTGCAATACTAATTGGTGGAAGGGAACATGTTCCCTTTTGGCCAATTAGTCCACCCCCCTCCCATGAACGAACGCTGCTGTAGTGAACTGCAGCGATCCTTCATCTGTCCCCCTCGGCGCACAAATAGTAAAAAAAATGCACCAGCAAGCAGCCTCACTCACCTTACCTCGTTCCTGTGACTATCCTGAAGCCTGATCCTCCGATCACCGCTCTGCATTCAGCCGCATATTGCCGGAAACCCGGGTCCCGGATTGATGACGTCATCAAGCCAAGACCCGGGTTACCGGCAATATGCGGCTGACTGCAGAGCGGGGAGCAGAGGATCGGGCTTCAGGATAGTCGCAGGAACGAGGTAAGGTGAGTGAGGCTGCTTGCTGGTGGATTTTTTTACAATTTCTGCACGGAGGGGCTGCCTCATGGGGAGGATGGCATCTGGCTATTGATCCTGGGGGGGTGGGGGTAGGATATGTAAAAGGGGGTTTAGATATTTGCTGGGGGGCATCTAATTGACTAAGGGGAGGGGGGATTTACTAATTTGGTGCATCTGGGCACCTGGGGGGGCAATAATCATATTCTGGGGGCACATTTGGCTATAATGGGGGGGCAGCACGAATCCTGGGGGTACATCTGGCCATAATGAGGTTAATCCTGATCCGGGGACACATATGGCTATAAAGAGGGGCACTATTCCTGGGGGTGCATCTGTCAATCTATTCTCGGGCTGGCAAATGCAGGGGACACATGTGGCTATGCTAGGGGGGCTGATATTGGGGACACATCTGGCTATACTGGGGGAGGGGGTGATACTGAGGACACATCTGGATATCTATACTGGGGGGACTTTTTTTATGTCAATCGCACTTTTTATTTCCAAACAGAAATTGGTCAAAATTGAGAAATAATGCATTTTTTAAACATTTTCCCACTTTTTTCCATTAAAATGCATAGAGAGGAACATTTTACTTCATACCAAATACCCCCAATGAAAGCTTAGTTTGTCTTGAAAAAAAAACGATATATAGATAATTTAAGTGGCACGAGTACAGATGAAGTTATTGCTGATTAAAAAGGGACACCACTAAAGCGTCAAAACTGCTCTGGTAAATAAGGGGAAAACAAGGACTGGATGCGAAGTGGTTAAATGAGTTATCAAGGCACCTGTAATGAAAATAAGGGCTACTTACCCAGGGCTTCCTCCAGCCCCATGCTCCCAGCACATCCCTGATGTCAGGCCGACCTAGAGGTTGGCCTGTACTGCGCCTGTGCGAGCTGCGCTGTCAATCACCGCAACGTGGACCGGAGCGTACTGCGCAGGTGCCGAACTACTGCGCCTGCACAGTACGCTCCAGTCCAGGTGGCAGTGATTGACAGCGCCGCTCACGCAGGCGCAGTACAGGCCAACCTCTAGGTCGGCCTGACGTCATCACCATGGACCAGGAGGCAGAGCGGGCGAACAGCTGCAGGGAGAGCTGCGGCTAGGGACGTGCTGGGAGCTTGGGGCTGGAGGAAGCCCCGGGTAAGTATCCCTTATTTTCATTACAGGTGCCTTTAAGGAAGGGTGGTTGACCTATGTCATAAGAAAATTGGAAGCATATATATGGTGGAGGGGCAGGTCCAAATTCTGTGATTGGGACCCAGAGGTCTGCAGCTATGCCACTGGGAGCAATATATTTTCACCAGGCTCAAAACTGTTTTAACTATAATTACATATTTTTTTTCTTATTTCTTTAGGTTTGGCTGAACTTGCAGAAAAGTATACTAAAGCCCTAAACTCTTCGGATACAATTGACACAGAGAAAGAGTTGAATTCTTGGTTTCAGAACATTAATACATCAGCCATCCAAGAGGCAATTACCTGCTATGACAAAAGGATGAAAAGAGTTACTTTCCTTAATACAACACTTGATGAATTCATGAAGATAAGTAAAGAATGTGAAGAAGAAGCCTGGCAGACTTTTCAGACTAAATCTGTAATGGGAAAACATGAAGAATTCGCTAACTATGTGGTGAGATTTACTATGGGATATAAAAATAATACCATTTAATACCCCTGGGTTATAGCATAACCCATTATTTAGAGTTATGCTATAACTCTAAATGATGGGTTCAAATGGAAGCAAGGCTATTCACAGGAAAGCCCCCACCACTACCTCCAACGATACATATGCAAGCAAGTCACAACATCACACAACTATTTTCATAGACTATCCAGTCACTTAGGAGTAATAGATATGGAGACGTTTTGGAAGAAGAGAGAAAGAGTGACAATGACATATATGAGATGTGTGTGTGTGTGTGTCTGTGTAGTGTGTGTGTGTGTGTAGTGTGTGTGTGTGTGTGTGTGTGTGTCTAGTGTGTGTGTGTGTCTGTGTGTGTGTGTGTGTGTGTGTGTGTCTAGTGTGTGTGTGTGTGTGTGTGTGTGTGTGTGTGTGTGTGTGTGTGTGTGCGTGCGTGCGTGCGTGCGTGCGTGTGTGTGTGTGTGTGTGTGTGTGTGTTTTTTGAAGTGGGAGGGGGGACCTGATTTACTTTAGTTAGTAGTAGATTTCTAAGGCTAGAGACAAGCGGAACTGTAAAGTCACTGTAAAGCAAACAGTTTCACTTACCTGGGGCTTCCCCAAGCCCCCAATAAAGATGGCCCAAATGGTTCGACTGCGAACCGATTCGCACAAACCTTGCTGGTTCGCGTCCGCGGTGATTCGCAAACTTTATGCGAGTTTTACCCTCCCCCTATACTACATCATTAGGGTCAACTTTGACCCTCAATATCACAGTCAGCAGGCACATTGTAGCCAATCAGGCTACACTCCCTCCTGCATCCCCCACCCTTATAAAAGGCAGGCAGCGCCGGCCATTATAGTCACTCGTGTGCCTGCAGTAATTAGAGAAGTGAGAGCTGCTGCAGGGAGATATATAGGGAAAGCTTACTTAGGCTCTTGTTAGGCTTGTTAGCTTGCTCCTTGCTGATTTTTATTACTAAAAAGCACCCCTCAACAGCTCTTTTGAGAACTAATGTTGTTCTTGTGATCTATTTTCTTTTGTGTGTGTCCCCCACAGACACTTGCATATACTGCTCTGTTAGTCAGTATCAGCTGGCCCTTGGCCCCTTGGTAATTCCTACTGTGCCACTGCCAGGCCCAGCACATTCAGTGACTACCTGTTCGTGTGAGACAGCTGCACATTTGTAATACCAATCCCTGCATACCTGTTCAGTGCACCTACGTGACCGCAACCAGTGTTATATTATATACCAGTCACTGCACCTGTGTGTGTGTGAGACAGCTGCGCATTTGTAATACCAATCACTGCATACCTGTTCAGTGCACCTAGGTGACCGCAAGCAGTGTTAGGTTATATACCCGTCACTGCACCTGTTCACGGTACCTGTGTGTGTGAGACAGCTGCACATGTGTAATACAAATCACTGCATACCTGTTCAGTGCAATTACGTGACCGCAAGCAGTGCTTTATTATATACCAGTCACTGCACCTGTTCACAGTACCTGTGTGTGTGTGACAGCTGCACATTTGTAATACCAATCACTGCATACCTGTTCAGTACACCTATGTGACCGCAAGCAATGTTATATTACATACCAGTCACTGCACCTGCTTATGGTACCTGTGTGTGTGTGACAGTTGCACATTTTTAATACCAATCACTGCATACCTGTTCAGTTCACCTACATGACCGCAAGCTGTGTTATATTATATGCCAGTAACTGCACCTGTTCACAGTACCCGTGTGTGTGAGACAGCTACACATTTGTAATACCAATCACTGCATACCTGTTCAGTGCACCTACGTGACCGCAAGCGTGTTATATTATATACCAGTCAGTGCACCTGTTCACGGTACCTGTGTGTGTGAGACAGCTGCACATTTGTAATAGCAATCACTGCATACCTGTTCAGTGCACCCACGTGACCGCATGGAACGTTATATTATATACCAGTCCCTGCATACCTGTTTACGATACCTGTGCGTGTGAGACAGCTGCACACAGCTGTATCTCCACCTATGGAGAGGCAGCCAACATGCCCTCCAACATCAGCTGCTGACGCCACCATAGTGCCCACACCCCTGGGCTCAGCGGTGTGGACATTTTTTTTGTGTGTCTGCCTCAGATCAGAGCAATGCCATCTGTACTCTCTGCCACCAAAAATTGAGCCGTGGAAAGGCCAACACCCACGTAGGGAAAACTGCCTGACAAAGGCACATGCAGAAAAGGCACAAACTGCAATGGGAAGACCACCTGAGGAAAAGCAGCACACAAAATCAAAGCTACACTCCTTATCCTCTTCCTCCTTCAGGTGCATCATCTTCAGCCGCTTTCTCCCTTGCACCTTCACAATCACAGCCAACCTCCTCCACTCCGCCTCTTCCCTTGAGCGGTTCCTGATCCTCTGCCCACAGCAGCAGCAGCCAGGTGTCCGTGAGGGAAATCTTTGAGTGGAAGAAGCCAATGTCTGCCAGTTACCCCCTTGGGACACCGCAGTGGAAGATACCAGGCCGCAATTATTTCTCAAAAAAGGCGACACCCAAACTGTACCATGAAGTACAAAGGCAAGTGATGTCATCTCTGGCACACAGCGTTGGGTCAAGGGTCCATCTGACCACGGATGCCTGGTCTGCCAAGCACGGTCAGGGCAGGTACATTACTTACACAGCCCATTGAGTCAACCTGGTGACCGCTGGCAAGCAAGGAGTACGTGGCTGTGCAGCGGACCTAGTTTTGACACGTCCACGGCTTGCAGGCAGGCCTGCTGCCACCTCCTCTCCTTCTCCTCCTACTCCTCCTGCTACATCTTCTTCGTTGTCGTCCTCCTCCTCCTCCTTGGCTGAGCGGCAGTACAACTCTACTGGTGCTGCAATCTCCTCTCCAGCTACACAACCCCAGCTCCCCAGGGCCTATGCTGCATGCCAGGTACGACAGTGTCACACCATCTTAGACATGTCTTGCTTCAAAGCGGAGAGTCACACGTGAGCAGCTCTCCTGGCTGCTCTTAACAAACAGGTGGATCGGTGGCTGACCCCGCACCAAATGGAGATCGGCAACGTGGTGTGTGACAATGGCAGCAATCTCATTTCTGCTTTGAATTTGGGAAAGTTGACACGTGTACCCTGCATGGCACATGTGCTGAATCTAATAATTCAGAGATTTGTGTGTAAGTGCCCAGGCTTACAGGACATCTTGAAGCAGTCCAGGAAGTTGTGTGGGCATTTCAGGTGGTCAGGGGCGCCTGAAGCTGCAGGCACTACAAGCAGCCGCTTGGGGCGCATGTCTGTCAGAAAGTGCTGCCCACCGCTATTAACTTTATCTTTTAAATGTGTCCCTCCACTTTGCTGCGGGGCTCGGCTCAGCTTTTGCTACTTCCTACACTCCCCTTCCACCCCCTGGTCAATGGAGAGACAGCTCAGCCCCGCCCCCACCTCTCTGCCCCTTTCTTATAGAAGCCACAGAGAGTGTGAATCTGCCTCTGGCCCTCACCTCTAACTCTGTCCCCCGCCAGCCAGAAGTTCGGGTCCCTAGGCTTGCCGCTGTCTGACCCATAGGACCAAGCTTCCCCTGTGTCTCCCTGCGTGACGAGCAGGCAGAGGTGAGGGTGAGCTGCAGGGGGGAGACTGCACTGATCAGCATTGCTGTGCTGATTCCAGAGGAGACAGGAGGACAAGGCAGCTGTGCACTGTGTGATCCCAGCGGTGTGTATATCAGCATGTAGCATGTGAGCTGAATGATGTTGATATACACAGCTCTGAGCAGCTCACAGTGCACAGCTGCCTCTCAGGACATTCACACATCCCCTGCTCTTATCAGTGCTGCTGCCTGGAGATCAGGAGATCTTCACTACTGATAAAAACACTGACTGACCTGATCGTCACTCCTGATAGGAACACTTACTGACCGTCACCTGCTGGGGGGAAGGAGAAGCAATAAATAGATGCATACATGCTGACAGTGGGGGAGAAGGTTGAGGGGAGATAAACAAAGGCACACAAAGTTAGAGCAATTATCTAGGACTTTGCCCTGGGTGCGCATACATCTAGCAATGATGGGCAGATCAACCAAGAGGCAGATATCTCTCTCTGATCGAATCTTATAAGTGAGAGATCGGTCGGCTGTCCATACACCGCAGGCTGATTACCAATTAATTTCATGCTGAAACTGATCAGGAATTGGTCTTGTGATGTGGCATCTGACTGCCCAACGCTATCCCCCTAATGTAAAGTGTGCCCCAGGTGCCCTGTGCAGAAGTTACCTGCCAGTGTCCGTCTCTGCTGTGCCTCACATACATGGGCCCTACGTGGTTGCCGGTGTATATATGGGTGTGTATGTGACATCAAATACACTCACATATGCGTTGGCAACCACCTGGGGCATGTGTATGTGAGGCAGTGCGGAGACTGAGCCATTGGCGGACACAGACAGGTAACAGATACTGCACGTTACCATTATTTTCTCGTGAAAGATTGCTGCATTATGATTATTTTATGGTGAAACATTGCTACATTTAAGTACCCCTGACACCAATATTTTTAATATGTTTTCCTCCCTGGTACTGTGTGACTAGCACACAGCATCATCCTCCCACTTCCAGCGCCCCCTCCCTCCAGAAATCACAAATGGGCAGGGAGGAAGTGGCAGTTCTTCCTCCCTCTGTCTGTCCTCAACCCAGCCCCTTCCACCTACCGCTTTAGTTCCCCTTATGATCTGCTGCACACAGTGGGCTGCTGAGCTGCACTGTGTGCGATCTTGTGGTGATTGAGGTTGGAAGGATATCCGACCTCAATAATCACAAGCCTGCACACAGCGCAGCGCAGCGGCCCGCTGTGTGAAGTGGTTCATAAGCGGAACTAGAGGGCAGGTGGAGGGGAATGCATTATAGACAGGCAGAGGGGCGTAGAACTGCCACTTCCTCCCCGTTCATATTTGACGTTCTGTCTCAGTCGAAGATTATGACTGAGCAGAATGGGGTCTACAGAGAGCACAGGTGGGGGAGGATGGTGCTGTGTGCTAGTCACAAAGCTCAATAATGTAAACGATGTTAAAAATATCGGGGTCGGGGGCGTGGCCTGCACGGAGAGGAGGACGGACGTGCTTTGAAGGAGCTCCGTCTCAAGCCTGGTAGAAGCGGCGAAAAAAGCATGAACCCACCCGAGAAAAACACCATGGAAGGAGTGGAGGAGATGGCAGCGGATCCGGACCCATCGAGGAAGAGGAAGGGAACTTTCTCGCGCCCGCAGAAGCTGACAGATTTTTATCCTCCTCTGTCGGAGATGCGCTCCCAAGATGGCGCCGGCCAGATCCCCGTAAGGCAGCCCGCACTGCAAACTTCAGAGGACAGCGAACACTTACAGCAAACAGCATCAGAGGATCCAACACCTTCATCAAACCCTGAATCGCCTACAGACAGCCCGGCGAAATCTAAACCAAGAAGGGAGAAAGGGCAGCTAGACAGCGGTATGGTAGGTCAATCTAACACCACACACACAGGCCGCAGAGGCCTCACTGCGCCATACCCAATAGAAGCTTTCCCTGCAACAGACCAGCCAGCATCACAGGCATACATCAAAGATATATTGCTGACATTTAAAACATCTTTATTTACTGAGATTACAGCTATCACTACTGAGCTACGCCAGGGATTGGAAACTTTGGGAGATAGAGTTCATAGGTCTGAATCCAAAATATCAGAACTGACTAAAGAACATAATACTATGGTGGATGTCACGGAGGCTCATACATCAGATATAGCATGGTTGAAAATAAAATCTGCAGATCAGGAAGACAGAAGCAGAAGGAATAATTTGAAATTCCGTGGCATTCCAGAACAAGTTTCTACAAAAGAACTTAAACCATATCTACAAACTATGATTAAAACGATGCTACCCCAGGTTTCTGACATAGAACTAACGATTGACCGTGCACACCGTTTGCCAAAGCCCTCTTTTTTAGCAGACACAGTCCCTAGAGATGTGGTTGCTCGTCTCTTGTTCTATCAGGTGAAAGAAGATCTTATGCTGGCTATTAGAAAGGCAGGCTCCTTTCCAGAACCGTATACAAATGTTCATTTATATTCTGACCTTTCTCCTGTAACACTACAACTTCGCAAGGCTCTGCAACCATTCACAAAAGCTTTACAAGCCATGCAAGTTCAATACAAGTGGGGTTTCCCCACAAAATTGATTTTCTCCTTCAGAAATAAACAGTATGTGATCACCTCATATGATTCTGGCTGTAAGCTATTCAAACAATTACAAATTCAGATCTCAACGGAACCCTATCGTCCCCGGAATTCTGCAGGCTCCTCAAAAATCACGCAGGAATGGCAGGTTCAAGACAAGCGTTGAAACCAGGTTTTGAGTTCTATCTGTTTTCTTTACCCCCTCTCAAATGCCCTTGAACGATTGTGGCAACAATGCGTTTAGTGGTTATAGACTTTATAGTCTTTGCTCCAACATTGGTGCAGAACACAGAACTTTGCTGCATCTGTTTATGCAGATATTTCTAAGGTTTTCGTTATGTTTTTGGTGTTACCCTTTTACTGTTTGCAGTTTTTATTCATTGGTCCAGCTAGCATGTATAGTTATATGGAATATGTGGTCAAGAAAAATGTTATACACTCCCTACCACAAACCGGATTGCATTAGGAAACATACTATTGGAACGCGTTTCAATAATTTAATATGTCTTTAAAATGCACAACCCTTAATGTGAGGGGTTTAAATTCCCCATTTAAAAGACATGTAGTTTGGAAGGAAATGATGTCATATTCTGCCCAGATTATACTAGCCCAAGAAACGCACTTGCTAGCCAAAGATATACATTTATGCAATCATGCTAATTTTCCGATCATCTATCATAGTACATTCACTAAGAAAAAAAGAGGGGTACTATTAGCTTTCTGTAAGGATATAAAAGTAGACACAATTTCTGTAGATATTGATCCAAATGGTAGATTTATCATCTTTATAGGACGTATCAATGATAGATTGGTTACCATAGTGGCACTTTATGCTCCAAATACGGGCCAAAAAACATTTATACATAAACTAATGGAACGTGTCAGCGCGGTTAAACAAGGTATGGTCCTGATAGGAGGCGACTTTAACACAATAATTTCTACCTTAGATTCGTCATCTAGCTCATCCAGATCCAATGTATTTATAGATAAACAATTAAGATGGTTTAATCTATACGACCCGTGGAGAATACTACATGGAGCAGAAAGAGATTATTCTCATTTCTCACATATACATAGAACAAGCTCCAGGATCGATTTTTTTCTGACAGACAAAATAATGTTACAGGAAATCATATCTACCTCAATAGGGGTTAAAACTTGGTCGGATCATGCACCAGTCCACATCTGCATCAAGGATGGCCCACCCATTCAGAAACCCTTTTTCTGGAAGCTAAATAACTCACTATTTCATGACCAAACCTTTGTACAAAATCTCAAGGAGGAAATTGGACAATTTTGGGATAGAAACAACATCTCGGAAAACAGTCCAACCACTATTTGGTCAGCCCATAAGGCATTTATCCGCGGTCTTTTGATCAGACAGGGGTCTATAATTAAAAGGCAAAGAGTCAAAAAATATAATAACTTATTAACTTTAATCCAGTCAAAAGAAAAAATTCTCAAAAATTCTGGATCATTAGAAATACAAAGGGATCTCTTTCACTTGAGGGAAGATCTACGCTATCTTTTACTACATCAATATGACCATATGCTACAAA
Source organism: Hyperolius riggenbachi (assembly GCF_040937935.1). NCBI lineage: Eukaryota > Metazoa > Chordata > Amphibia > Anura > Hyperoliidae > Hyperolius > Hyperolius riggenbachi. The sequence continues at coordinate 42,674,541 of NC_090652.1, forward strand.
AGGTGAATTTAACATTCTATTCGCAAAATAATAAAGCTAGCAAACTATTAGCTAGACAATTACAAGCTAAACGCATTAAATTTAGAATCCACAATATGACACACCCTATCTCTAAAGATAAAATAAGCAATCCTAAAGATATAGCAGATCTTTTTAGCGAATACTATGCCCAGCTATACAATCTCAAAGAAGATACATTAACGACCCAACCCTCAGAGGAGACCATTAACAATTTCTTAGGGACTATCAATTTACCTAAGGTCTCCCCAATACAACTAGAATCTCTAAATACTCCCTTTACAGAGTCAGAAATTTTGAAAACTATACAAGCCTTGAAACGCAACAAAGCCCCAGGCCCTGATGGCTTCAATAATGAATATTTTTTGACCTTTGCTGATTCCTTAGTACAAAATCTAGTGCCCATGTTTAACTCCTTTTTAAAAGGGAAAGCTATACCTAGTGAATATTTAGAGGCAATAATCACGGTCATTCCTAAGTCTGGGAAAGACCAGACAAATCCAGCCAATTTTCGTCCCATATCCTTATTAAACACGGATCTTAAATTATATGCAAAATTACTGGCAAATCGCTTGATGCAGATAACCCCAAGCCTTTTGGCATATGACCAAGTGGGATTCACAAGGGGCAGGCAGGCTAGTGATGGAACAAGACGTATGATGGGATTACTCAGACATGTGGAGCTCTGTCGGGTGCCTTCGGTGCTTCTTACACTGGATGCCGAGAAGGCATTCGACAGAGTTCACTGGCAATTTCTAAAAAGCACGCTCTTTAAATTTGGTTTCTCAGGACCTATAATAACAGCAATTATGGCCTTGTACACATCACCATCGGCCAGAGTCAATGCAGCAGGCTTCATTTCAAAATCCTTTAATATCACGAATGGAACCCGGCAAGGGTGTCCCCTATCCCCTATTATCTTTGTACTTTTAATGGAGACACTAGCTCAAAGAATCCGTTCAAATATAAACATAAAGGGGGTAAAAATTGGAAATACTCATCATATTATCAGCATGTTCGCAGATGATGTTGCATTGATTTTGACTGATCCGATTAACTCATTAAAACATCTCATGAAAGAACTAGATCTATTTTCTGAGGCCTCCCTTTATAAGTTGAATAAACATAAATCTCTTCTTTTAGCATTCGGTCTGCCTGCCTCCGTGAAATCTCATATCTCAGCCATATTCCCCTTCCCGTGGGCTAACTCAGAAGTTCCATACTTAGGTATCAAGCTAACTAACCCAACAGATAAAATGTTTATTAGCAATTATATACCTCTATTGTCCTCCATCAAAAATGAGTGTTCAGATATGGCTAAAAGGTGGTTGTCGTGGTCTGGCCGGATAGCTGCGTTCAAAATGTTTGTCTTGCCAAAAGTTCTATATTGCTTCAGAACAGTTAATATACCCCTAAAGAAATCTTACTTATTAGATCTAAAAAGATGTGCATCTCAGTTCATTTGGCAGAAGAAAAAAGTGAGAGTCCCCCACAAAGTAATGACTTTACCAAAAAAATGGGGAGGTATGGGCCTCCCTTGTTTGGAATCGTATTATTATGCAACCTCATTAGATATGGTTAAACATTGGTGGGATCCACAGTCCCAGAAACCCTGGGTAGAAATGGAAAACTGTTTTTTACTCAAAGATCTCCGTATGATTCTAATGAGTATGACGTTAGGTGCAAAAGCGCCGCCTTCCCAATACCCGTCGATCAGATATACACTCCTTGCATGGGAACATTTTCTCAAACATCCCCATGACCCATCACAAACTCACAGCCCCATTTTCCCCCTAACAGTCCTCCACCAATTTATCCCAGACCTTAGTCTACAATATTGGCATACAATTAGACAAATGTCATTTAATGACATATTTGAAGGCTCCACAATTAAAACTTTTGCGCAACTTCAAAAGGAATTCAATTTGCCCCAATCCCAACTTTTCTCCTATCACAGAATTTTCCACTGGATTAAAAGTCACGATATAAGCATTCCCAAATTGCCAGCTCAAATTTTAACGCTACTAAATTTCAGAGGCCTACATAGGGGAGAGATATCGACTTGGTATGAAAATCTTCAAAGAGATACCTGTTCCCCTCTCAAAAGATATGCTCTTAGCTGGTCCAATGATCTCAACATTCAGATTCCAGTAGAAAAACTCATCTACGCAACCACTACGATATTAAAATTATCAAAATGTAATTCTCATTGGGAACAAGCTCGCAAACTTTTATATCGATGGTACTATACCCCTAGAAGATTAGCAACATTTTCGAAGGATATATCTCCATTATGTTGGCATTGCCTTTCTGATCAAGGTACCCTACTACACATGTTTTGGGAGTGCCCAATAATTTCCCTTTTTTGGAAACAGGTGGAAACTCTAATACGGAAAACCCTTAAACATGATTTTGAAATCTCTCCACAGTTAGCTTTATTATTGGTGGGAATAGAGGAGTTACCTAAATTAATTAGACCCCAAATTGCCCATATAATTTTTGTAGCCCTTTCATTAATCTCAGCCAATTGGAAATTAGCGGATCAAATATCCATTGAACAACTAAAATATACAGTTCAACGAAATCTATCAATGGAACAGAAAATTAGAAATAGAATCCCAGGAGGACCGCTAAATTTTAACCTACCAAAATTATGGACAGGGAAATAATATACTATAACATAATAACATGTATAATGTTAACAACATCTAGAAGACAAGATTACGATTCCATGTTTTGACCAAAAAACTAAATAGGAAATGCCAAACACCCGGACCAATGAAGTATAGGTAGAATTAGATTATGTTAAGGTTTAATGTTAAACGTTGATTTAATTTCCCATAACTAGAGATTTCTTTTCATAGGATCACTGAATAAGTCCATTGAGATAAAACAATTATTAAGAATACCTAATGCGCGCTATATATATATATAAGATACAGCCCAGCGTATTGAGGCCTCAAGGGGCAACTGCTCAATTAGATCATTGTTGTTAGTTCCTGAAGTGGGAGGATATCATCTAGATACTCTCTAGCACTTTTGGAACAGCAAGTAAAAATGAGTGCATATAGGATATACAAGATATTTAAGACTATCAAGGAACAAAGAGGATATATACATTCTTCTGACAACTTATTAAGATCTTTTGCTTACTAAGTGACCCTCAGAATAGTCCATACTTTGTAAGTTGTAACATGACTAGATAAGCTAAGAAAAAGCGTGCACTAACTTATGGTATGTGATTATGAAAATATGGGTTATCTTTCCTGTCATGTGATATAGTCATGTATCTTGTAATTTGAACTCTTGGATTCAATAAAAGTTTGATGAAAAAAATATCGGGGTCAAGGTCTCTGTCAGGGGCACTTTAAGATTATTTTCATGGGGGGCACCACAGGGGGGAGGGAAGGGGGTCGGTCACCACGGGGGTAGGGGGGGGGCGCCGCAGGTTTTCTTGCCTGGAGCGACAAAATGGCTAGAGGCGCCCTTGCAGGTGGTCTTACACAGCCATGGCATGCTTGACCGATATTCAGCGGAGAAACAATTTGCCGGTGAGGCGCTTGATTAGCGATAGTTCGACTCGCTGGAGTGGCGGATATAGCGGCCCGCATCACCTCCATGGAGAAGGCGGACTATAAACGAGATGATCAAATTAAAACTATAGCAAAAGCCTTCGCTTTAGCTGTTATCGATAAAGGCCGCGCACTTTCCCTCCGCTCACCTGATGGTCTCGCAGACTTCTGTGCTGCGCTTGGGATTGATACCCCTGAACTTCCATTGTGGTATGCGGACTACAAAACCCTGATTTCTGATGCAGGTACAATCAACCTGAAAACACCTTTTTCTGCTTCCTCCAAGCTGAATACCCCTTTAAGAGCCAACACCAAGAAGTGTAAGAGTGAACAGAGGCGCCAGCAGGATAAAAGGTTCTAACCTTTTATCCTGCTGGCGCCTCTGTTCACTCTTACATTATCAATATCCACCTCTGGTGGAGGGGTGTTGCCCCTTATTTCCTTATCTACAGAGAGCGACTTTTAATCCTGAGTGAGGACAGGTCTAATCTCCTCACCTGCCTATACAGTGGTTACCTAGGAGGTAACCCACGTTTGTGAGTATATATGTTACGGCCAGAACCCGAAGTGTGGCCACTTCTAGTTCTGGCCGACCACTTCGGGTTCTGGCCGGCCAATGCGCGAAATGGCCGCAGCGCAGCGACCAATGTTAGAAATGGAATGTTTCCTTTTAATATGAATGTAGTTTTCCTGGCCGTATGTAGCAAAAAAAACAGTTCGTTCATTGAATGAAATGAAGCCGCCCAGCTTCTGCTCCGCCTCCTCTCCTCCACCCCTGCCTCTCTCTCTCTATCTCTATCTTCTTCGGGCAGCCGGCGGGGACACGCGTGTCCCCGAGAGTCGTTCGTGGCGCCAGGAAAGCAGAGCGGGGAGGCTGCAGACATTGCTTCTGCCAGCCCCCGCTCTGCAGGGACGAACGACAGGATTGCCTGCCGCTACGAACGACTCTGGAGGGGACACGCATGTCCCCCGCTGCCAGTATCGGGGAGGAGAGAGAGAGGAAGGGGCGGAGGAGAGGAGGCGGAGCAGAAGCCGGGCGGCTTCATTTCATTCAACGAACGAACTGTTTTTTTGCTACATTTGGCCAGAGACGGCCAGGAAAACTACATTCATTATAAAAGGAAACATTCCATTTCTAACATTGGCCGCTGCGCTGCGGCCACTTAGCGCAGTGGCCACACTTCGGGTTCTGGCCGTAACATATACATTATACACTTTTCATTTCCAACCCTTTGTTTTGCATACTACACTATATTGGGCTCTCGGTATTTATTTTGTCTTTATCATAACACCAAGAAGTATTCCACCCCAAGAAGCAAGAAATCCCACCCCAGCGATTTTCAATCCACTCCTTTGAGACCCTCGGGTGATGATGACTGAACCTTATTCTTTTTAGGTTTCTTAAGGCTCTCACATCTCCATCGAGCCGAGAAGCTAACCTACTTAAATTGATCGTGATATATGTTTAGCTATCTCTGTTGACCTACGGTCACATTGCTACGATAAGTTGTGCTCCACTGTTCTCTTAATCTCTATTATTTTTCTTTACAGGTATATGGGACTGATTTTTACTGTTTTTCCCTTAAGGAATTGTCCGGGTCTATAACTATGTGCTGTTCCATAGTTAAAATATCTATAGTTGCTGTTTATTTGGTGCACCCATTCCGTCCACCAGGTGTTAACCTTCATTCCCCTCCACAGAGGACGCTGATCCTCTGAACTTATCACATACAAATTAGTGTGATCCTCCTTAAAATAGGAGGCTCTCCCACGTGTGATTACTTTTACTTACCTTAAGCTACTAATCTCCTTTCCCCTTAAACCCCCCCCCCCCCCCTCCCTCCTACCCACCTCCATCCCTATCTGTGTATTATCCTGTTTATTCCTCTCCCCCCTCCCCCTCCCCTCATTACCCCTGATCCATCAACTTAATGTTATTGTTATGTTATTGTAATGTTATTGACAACTTACTTTGTTTATTATTTTACCCTCGGACTTCTGCCCGCAGCTCTATTGCCAGCAAAGCAACCTCAGACAAACTCCTCCTTCCTGACGTGGAAATGTATCTCTTCAAATGCCAACGGGTCAAACATACCTGAAAAAAGGTCAATGTTTCTGGATTACTTCCACAAAGAAAAAGCTCACTTTGGTTTCTTCCAAGAAACTCACTTCAGAGCTAATGCAGTACCCAGACTAAAGGATAAACACTACCCTTCCCACTTTTATGTTACTTCACCTTTCGATAAAACTAAAGGAGTCTGCATAGTAATCCATAAATCTATTGATTTCAAATGCTGCGTGCAGAAGTCCGACCCAGAAGGGCGTTTTTTAATACTTCAAGGTACGATAGATGACTTAGATGTTACATTGGTGAATATATACGCCCCAAACTCCAAACAAGTCCAATTTATTTCGAACGTAGTAGACGAGATTTTGATGGTACAAAAAGGTATCCTGATAATAGGCGGTGACATTAATGTACCCCTCCACCGACTACTAGACTCCTCTACGGGAGCCTCTTCAATAACCTTCAAGGCACTTAAAAAGATCAAGACCTCCTTGGACAAACTCTCCCTGGTTGATACCTGGCGTCTCCTCCACCCGCCTGACAAAGACTACACGTTTTATTCTGGCCTACATAAAAAGTACGCCAGAATAAACTATTTTTTCTTGCAGCAAAGAGACATCCCTATGCTAACAGATGCCAAAATAGGATCTAAAATACTGGCAGACAACTCACCTATTTCCTGCTCCATTAGAGTCCCCCTCCATAGTACTAAGCAATTTGCATGGAAACTTAATCCTTTCCTTCTTTCTAAACAATCCAACTTAGACCTAATAAAAGATGAGTTATCCATGTATTTCCAATTGAACTCTAATCAAATGACATCAGATCTGACCACCTGGGAAGCCCATAAACCATACATAAGAGGTGTACTTATCAAACTGGGAGCTAAAGCTAAAAGAGAGCACCTATCCCACTTAAATAGCTTATACTCCCAAATAAACTTGCTGGAAGCCCAACACAAACTCAAACCGATTCAAGAGAATCTAAACAAACTCACTGACCTACGTAACCAACTTTTAGCTAAGCTATCTCTTCAGGCTAAACGCAAACTTCTACTACAGAAGAAAGTGTTCTACGAGCACGCCAAAAAGGCTGGTTCCCTGCTGGCAAAAGCTCTCAGGGAACAACGTGTCAAAACCGCAGTAAAATGCATCATAACCCACAAAAATGAAAAAAAGTTTGCGTCTGAAGAGATTGCTGAACAATTTAGGTTATTCTACAAAAACCTCTACAATCCCACCCCCCACATCCACAAACTCAGCTTTAAAAAACAGAAAAAAGACAATAGAAAAAAAACAGAAAAAAGACAATAGATTGGTTCCTCTCAAAATTTGGCCTGAATAAACTTTCTAAAGACGAGCAATTTTCCCTTAACTCTTAAGAGTTCTCAGCAGCGGTTAAAGAAACCAAACCTAATAAAAGTCCGGGACCAGATGGGTTCTCAGCCCAATATTATAAACGATTCTCTGAACAACTATCTCCCTACTTTCTAAAAGCATTTAACGCCATTTCCAAGAGCTCCCAGCCCTCTAGGCAACTACTGGAAGCCCATGTTACAGTCATTCACAAACCAGACAAGGACCCCCAGAGCTGTTCTAGCTAGCGCCCCATCTCCTTGCTTAACCTTGATATAAAAATGTTTGCCAAAATACTAGCCTCAAGACTGGTACCCATTTTTGAGGCTAGAATCTCCCTAGACCAAGTAGGCTTCCTCCCAGGCAGGGGAGGGACAATGAGGGCTATTGGTATCCAGTCATGGCTTTCTCGGCGCTCTGTGGCGTGGTGCTTCCTCTCCACGGACGCCGAGAAGGCTTTTGACAGAGTGACCTGGGACTTTGTACAAGCTACTCTCCAACACATGCACCTAGGCCAACAAATGTAGGACTGGATCATGTTGCTATACTTAAACCCTTCGGCCCGAATTAAAGTAAATGGTTTGCTCTCCGACCCTTTTGACCTTGCTAATGGGACCAGGCAGGGTTGTCCCCTGTCTCCTTTAATTTTCATCACAGTTTTGGAGCCCTTTCAAAACTCAATTAGGGCCCTTTTCCACCAGCGCTGGCTGAATTGGAAAAACGCAAACCGCTAGCGATTTTACAATCGCTACGGTTTGCTTTTTAACATAGGAATCGCGGTAGGTCATTTCCACTACCGCGATTCGTTTTTGTCGGGAACGCGAACGCGCGGCGGAGTGACATTTGCCGCGATTTTGCTATGCAGTGCATAGCATAGCAAAATCGCGGCCGCGAACGTCGGGGAATCGCCGCTAATTGCGATTCAGCAATCGCTAGCGTTCAGCGTGAACGGTAGCGATTGCTAGTGGAAAAGGGCCCTTAGAGCAGACTGCTCTATCAGGGGAGTTACAATCAAAGGCACGGAACACAAAGTCTCAGCTTTTGCTGACAACCTTCTCTTTTTCATTACAGACCGGAGACATTCCTGCCTGGTCTAATAGACAAACTCAACTGTTTTGGATTTCTCTCAAACTATAAAGTAAACTTCTCCAAATCCAGCGCTCTTAACATCTCCCTCGATCCTACCACAATCAATACTCTAGCTTCTACCTTTCCATTCTCATGGGCAAACCAATACATTAAATACTTGGGTATTAACATCCCTTCAAATCAAGACCTCCTCTATCAGCTTTACTTCCTCCCTCTGATATCAACTTTCACCAAAGACCTGAAAACATGGTCACTCAAACCCTACCTTTCATGGTTTGGTAGACTAGCCTCCATAAAGATGAACCTTCTACCAAGATTCCTATACATCTCTCAGGCTATGCCTATCAAGATTCCTAACTCTTTCTTTGCGAGCCTCCAAACCATACTATCAAACTTTCTTTGGAACCATAAACACCCCAGGATAAAATCTGTGACACTCAATCTACCTAAGTCTGAGGGAGGCATTGCTCTTCCTAACCTCAAAGCCTACCATCAATCAGCATCCCTTAGCAGAGTCCTTGATTGGTGCTCCTCCACTCCAGCTAAACGCTGGGTACAAATTGAACAGGCCTTCTCCGACTCCGACCTGAGATCCCTTCCCTGGTCGAACCCCTCAAGAGCTCGAATTAATAAAATTGCCCATCCCCTGATGATTGCTTCACTAAATACCCTTACATCTTTAGCTAAAACTAAAAAACTAGCCTCAATCCCAGGCCCTCTGACTCCCCTCCTTAACATCCCAGAGTTCCCCCCTGGTACCTCCCCCTCCTTTCTCCCTAATTTAAAGAACAGAAACCTAACCTTAAAAGACGTATCCTTTAATGGTCACTGTAAAGAGCTTGACACACTATCCCTCTTAACTACAGATGGTAAACTCCCTCGTTGGACCTATTATCAAATTCGAAGCTTTGTAAACTCCGTATCTAAAAAAGCTAAATTGTCAAAGCCTCTTTCTCCATTCGAAATGGGAAATGTTAATAACATGCACAAAGTTTTATTCGCCATGTTACGGCGATCTGTTACTAATGCACACGCGTGTCTTCATTGGCATAGCAACCACTTACCCAATGCAACGTCACAGGCCGGTCTCCTCCCCCCTAGCCCCGCACACAATCACCACCCAGCACACAAGGGCCAATGGCGTGCGTGATGGGCGGGGCTTCCGAGTAACATCACGGAAGCCCGTACACGCCGCCATTCGCCCAAGGATATCTGCACGTGAACAAGCGCCACACCGGCGCGAAACGGCTGTCGCGCTGTCCTCTCACCCCCTGGTCACCCTCCCGCACCCGTCCATGGCACAGGTCAGATCGTTCCAATACATATGTATATGAGCATAAGCTGTACTGCAATAGTGCCTGTCCACCTGCTGATGTTTGTCAATGGAGAAATAAAAGTGTTTTAAGGAAGCGGTGCACGGACCGTCTTGTGTGTACTGTATATCAACCCAAACAAACCTTAGACATTCAGTTTCCTTTATCTACAACTTACTCACCTCTTCAGAATCCTCAGAAATCCCAGGTCCTTTCCAGCAAAAATGGGAATCTCTGCTAAAGAAAACTATTCCCCAAGATACATGGCATAAAATTTACACTATCTCCCATAAAGCTTCCTTAAATGTGAACTTACAAGAACAAAGCTACAAGATCCTTTCCCATTGGTACCGAACCCCCTCCTTCCTCCACAAAGCTAATCTCTTACCCACCAGCGAGTGCTGGAGATGCCACAACCAGGGTGGAGATATATTGCACATCTTTTAGTCTTGTCCCTTACTAACCTCATTTTGGCAAAAAGTCCATTCCATGGCTGAATCTCTTTCCTCCATCTCCATTCCATTTCTACCAGAGATCTTCCTTATCCACGCAACACCGCTTCCTTTAAACGTATACAAAAAATCTATTCTCAGACACATAATAAATGCTGCAAGGAGTATCATTCCAGCACTCTGGAAATCCAACAAACCCCCCTCTCTTAAACTCTGGTTTACCAAAATTAACCATCTCCAGGAAATGGAGGATATTATTGCATCTGCCCAGGGTAGTTCATCCCAATTTCTAGACACATGGAAGACATTGATGGACTTTAAACTATCAACAGCATATGCTCAAATTATGAGCCCTTAACAAGTCCTAAGACCTCCAACATATTATAAATAATGATCTCCCCACGCTACCAACCCTATACTTTTATATCGCCCTATCTTGAACGGCTACCTCGTACTTGGCGTACTATATGCTGAAATTGTTGTAATACTTTACAGCTGTTGTTATTGCTTATGACTATTTTTCTTATCAATAAAATCCTTTTGAAAGTGAAAAAAAGATGGTGATGCTCTGGCCGAAGTACTGGTCACTCATGCGAAATGCCTGCAGACTCATGCGGCCGTTTGAGAAGGTGACAAACATGGTGAGTTGTAGTGAAGGTGACATCAGCGACTTGATCCCGTATGCTTTCTTCCTGGAGCGTGCCATGCGTAGAGTGGTGAATCAAGCTGTGGAGGAGCGTGAACAGGAACAGTTACAGGAGGGAGAGTTGTGGGATTAATTCTCAGCAGAACCAGATGTTTCCTTAACACCTGTGGCAGCACAGAGGGGGGAGGAGGAGGAGGAAGAGTCGTGCGGAGAAGAGGAGTCAGATCATGAGGAAAGTGTTTTTTTTTTTGAGGAGGCGGCAGAAGAACAACCGCAGCAGGCGTCACAGTGGGCTTGTGGTACTCAACGTTCCCGTGGTATTTTTCGTGGCTGGGGGGAAGAGGAGAACTTACCTGACATCACTGAGGAAGAGCAAGAGGAGATAGATAGTACATCCGGATCCAAATTTTTGCAGATGGTGTCTTTCATGCTGTCCAGCCTGTTGAGGGACCCCTGTATAAAAAAACTCAAGGGGAATGAGCTGTAATGGGTGGCCACACTACTAGACCCTCGGTATAAGCACAAAGTGTCGGAGATGTTACCAACTCACCTGAAGGCAGAAAGGATGCAGCACTTGCACAACAAGCTGGCAACTATGCTTTACAGTGCATTTAAGGGTGATGTCACAGCACAACTGAATAAAGGTGCCAGTAATCTTCCGCCTCCTACCATTTTCACGCAGGCAAGGACAGGCGCTCTAGCGATCTCATGGTGATGTTGGACATGCGGACATTCTTTAGTCCAACGTCTCACCTTAGCCCTTCCGGATCCACCCTCCACCAACGCCTGGACCGGCAGAGGTAGCCGACTACCTAGCCCTAAGTCTGGATGTAGACACTGTAGACAGCGATAAACCCCTGGACTACTGGGTGCACAGACTTGACCTGTGGCCAGAGCTGTCAAAATTTGCCATCCAAATTCTGTCTTGCCCCGCCTCAAGCGTCCTGTCAGAAAGGACCTTCAGCGAAGCTGGAGGCATTGTCACTTAGAAGAGAAGTCGCCTAGGAAGCTTGGATCCCGGAGGGCTACTGCCCGCCCGAAGACTAAGTCAGTCCCCACACACAGCATCTCTGCCTGCACGCCGTGTGACTGCCTGCCCCAAGACTAAGTCGGTCCCCACACAGCATCTCTGCCTGCAGGCTGCTTGACTGCCTTCACCGCCACCACCAACAGGGTCCAGGACTCCAGGCGCATTCCTGAAAGCTATAATAATTTTTCTGGTGCGTGCACATGCCTGCCTAATTTTTCTGGCTGCACTGTGGCTGCAACAACAAAACAAAGGCATGTACATATGTCAATTCCCCTTCGTGTTCATTACTTTGTTGCGGTGAAGGGGCTTGCATATCACAATGAAGCAATGACCAACAGCTATATCAGTGTCCCCAAGATAATAAGGTCATTGCTTCATTGTGGACAGACCAAATTCGATCAGCTGGGCAGTCACTGTTGAGCTACCTCAGCCCAGCCACCATATGGGCTTGAAAACCGCTATCACCTGCACTCTCGCCATGGTGCACACTAGTCCAGCACGGCCGTCAGTACACAAACAGCTGTTTGTGGTGCGTTACACAGTGAGTTTGGTCTGTCAATGTGAAGCAGTACACTAATTAAACTTCCTGATTGATGTATACACATGCAAGATGTTTTAAAGCACTTTAGGCCTGCAATTTAGCATGCAATGTGATTTTTGCCCTTAAACGCTGCTGTGTGTCAAATCCGGATTTTTCTCCGGGACTTTTGGTGTGTTTCCCACTCCGCCATGCCCCCCTCCAGGTATTAGACCCCTTGAAACATCTTTTCCATACTTTTCTGGCCATCATAAATATTTCTAGTTTTCAAAGTTCGCCTCCCCATTGAAGTCTATTGTGGTTGGCGCAAACCGAACTTTTGCGTATGTTCAGGTTCGAGGTTTGCGAACCAAAAATAAGAGGCTCGAGCCTTCTCTAGCCCTCAACTGCCATCCTGTCCCGCGCCGGTACTGCACAAGCCTCCATTCTCCCGCCAGTTCCGTTACCGTTGCCTTGCAATTCGACGACAACTGCGCCTGCATGCCCCGGGCTATGCAAAGCTTTCTTCGCGTTCCCACCCGCTATAGCATCCTGCGCGCACCCTGGCTGTTCTGCTCCCGTCCCAACAATGGCTGTCCCTGCGGCACATATGCAGTAGTGTAGACGCAGGGACACACATATACACGGACATGGGACTCAGGGACACAGGGGTTTTATTAGGTAGGATACTAAATAATAATAATGTTGATTTTCTTGCTTAGTATAGCATATTTACAAATACCTCTGACAATAAGGAAGCAGCATCAACAGGGAAGGCCTGCTGGTGTGTTGTCCCGCATTTGCTCCTAAGGATCAGTACCAGATGCCTTCCATCTCTTAACTGGCTGGAGGAGGACCAAACCCTGTATAGTTGGAGAACAAAATGTTGCAAAATATTTTGGGAGCTTAAAGTGAAATTAGAAGAGGACGTATGGGGCAGCTTTCCAAATGTAGACATCCACAGCCAGGTGAAGAGTAGAGATGGTTCAAAGCATTCGCCAGGCAAATAATTTGCCGCAAAGATTTGCATTTGCTTCCTCAGGGGAATACTTGGTGGATTTGATTTGCCCTCATACATCACCATTGAGATAAATTTTGTCCCCTTACCTCACAGTCAGCAGGCACATGGCAGCCAATCAGCTATCCCACCCTCCTGGACTGCACCCCCATCTATCAGAAAGCCAGCACAGAAGCCATTTTGCAGTCTGTGTTTGGCTTCTGTGCTAGGTAGATCAGGGACAGTGTGTTGTGAGAGGGAGAGCGTTAGGTAGGCCTGTGTTCTGTGTCCTCAGTGCAGATTCTTGCAGCTACCATATACCATTCATAAAAAGCTGTGTGGAAAAAAAATCTGGGCGGGAAAATACCACATTCGATATTTTAGACTTGTGTGCTAATTCATAAACATTTTCACAGGTGCAGTAGAAATGCAGGGGTTTACCGAACTAAAGTTTTGGTAACATAAGAAGAGTAGCTGGCTGAGTTGTTACATTAGAGTAGCTGGCTGAGTTGTTACGTTTGGCTGTTCTCCATGCAGAGACAGCATTACAATAAAAGACACATCCCCAACTTCAGCTTAGATGTGATTTTTAAGCCCCATCTACACCATCGATTCTTTGTCCGATTCGATTAATTCATTTTGATTCATTGATTCAATTTGTGTCACAGCCTGTGGGGGGAGAGGCAGCTGCCATGCTGGAGTGGTATAGCAGGCAGGATGGGGGTGGCAGCGGTCAGGGGATTTGTGAAATACGGAACCGCCTCGTTGACGGTGTCGGACTTTCATACGGTGACTTAGATCAGTGAATGGGAACTATGTTCCCATTCATTGATCTCCAGGATAACGGGGGCGGAAGTAGCGCACACGATCGCGCGCACCAGGGCACCACCAATTAGGAATGTAATGTGATTTCTGCCCTTTAGCGATTAAAACACGACTTTGCGTCAACTCCGTAATTTTTGGTGGGACTTTTGCCATGGATCCCCCTCTGGCATGTTCCCGTCCAGGTGTTAGGCCCCTTGAAACAGCTTTTCCATCACTTTTGTGGCCAGTAACAGGTTTTAAAATTCTCCTGCCCATTGAAGGCTATGGAGATTTAGTATGGAGAACCCAAAATTTGATATTCGGCCCATCAATAGTGAGGAGGAGGAGGTAAGTTGCTTTATGCAACCTGTGTCTTGGCCTGCAGTCTCCAACTCAGCAACCCACCAAGCCTGCAGTCTTCCACCCAGCTATCCTTTAAAGAGAACCCGAGGTGGCCTTGTATTACGTAAGTGGGGCACAGAGGCTGGTTGGGCACACTAACACCAGCCTCTGTTGCCCCATCGTGTGTGTCAAAGACCCCCCTGCTCGCCGCTATACCCCCGCAGAGCTGGCGACACGCAGCGTGTCGCCAGCACAATGTTTACTCTAGCGCTGTCTGTCAGCGCCGCTCCGCCGCCTCCTCCGCATCGCCGCTACCCGCCCGCGTGTCGCCAGCACTGCGGGGAGTTTAGCGGCGAGCAGGGGGGTCTTTGACACACACGATGGGGCAACAGAGGCTGGTGTTAGTGTGCCCAACCAGCCTCTGTGCCCCACTTACGTAATACAAGGCCACCTCGGGTTCTCTTTAAAGCTTGCAGTTTTCAAATGCATCATCCAGCCCGGAGTCACCCAGGCCACCCATCCAGTCAGAAGGGGCCTGGAGCGGAGCACGCGACTGCGGAAGGCACTGCATGATGGGGTAGCCGATTTCCTGGCAGTGCTAGAGTTAATGTTAGTGGGGGGGGGCGTGGTTTGGTGTGGACGTGCAAGGAACAGGGGTAGTCGGGTAAGGCGGCAAGGGAAGGTGCGGGTCATTCGGCTTCTGGAATAGCTGGTGTAAGAAGCTGTGAGCCGAAAGCCCGCCCGAGCAGCAGGGATGGAGAATTTGGAGGAGCTAGTCAGACGGATCCGGGCAGAGGCTGCGTCACGGGGCCCATCCTGGGTCCAGCTACAACTGGCAGCAATGGGAACAGGCAGGGTTGCGGAGGCTGGGGTGCCCGTGAGCCGGCTGCAGATGCAGCTACCAGCGCTCCGACCTCATCAGAAGGGGAGAAGAGAGCGTCCCGCCCACCGGATCGGCTCAGCCCAGAGCCGGGCAGGGAGCCCCCACGGGGCCCTCCGCCTCCCCCTGCAAAAAGAGTATCGGATGGTTCCAGGGGGGCTGGCAGGAGGAATCCAACTCGCCGGCAGGACTCCCCAGGAGAGGGGCCGTCAGGTGTGGCCCCCACCGTCAGGAGTGTGGTGGCAGCCGGAGGTGATGCGGCCATTAGTCCCCGCTCTGCGCGGCAGACTAAGAGGGCCAGGAACAAGGATGCCAGTGCTACGGGTGCCGCCCCATCCCACACGGCGGCGGCCCATTCGGGCCATGGTGGGGGTAGGAGCTCCAGCGGCAAGTCCAAGTCGGGAGGCCGGGCAGCTGTGCCCAAGAAAAAAGGCAAGGCGAGGCAGGACAGCGGGAGGCAACAGGTGGAGTACCGCAACCGGCGGCCCAGTGGCCAGGTGGCCAGGGGCAGTTCCACTTCCGAGGCTGAGTCTGCAGGCGAAGGAGAAGTGGTCGCAGTGGGTGGATCCGGAGTAACGGCTGGCAGGGACTTGCGTCCGGAACAGCCAGGTGAGGCCAATTTAGCTGTGGTTAAGGCGTTAGCCACATTGTTGTTGGGGATGTGTGGGGGTACTGCGGGGGGATTAGGCAGTGGGCCTGGTTTATTGGGGGCTTCACATTCAGTGCAGACACAGGGGACACTTGGTGGGGGGTCAAACGTTCCGGGGGTGCTTGGTGGGGTTACAAGGGGACTGTTGTTGTCGCCGGTGAATGCCTGGACATATTTGGCCGGAGGTTCAGGGCCAGGGGTGGGGGCGTCCTGGGTACACTGGCTCCTACGGTAGAGGTTACGTCTCAGGTCGGGGTTCTACTAGCGCAAGGCGTGGTGCAGGGGGAGGCACCGGCATCATTGGGTCAGGGGGGGGGGGGTACAGATGGAGGCGGCTGTGCAAACGGAGGCATCTTAAAGTGAGGCGGGGAGGTCTGATGGGGCGGGTCAGGTGCGTTTAGCAGACGCGGCTCATGCAGAGTTGTATGTGTGTTTCAATGGTCTCCTGGGTTCTCACTTGAAACAGGAAGTTAAGGAAAGGATTTGGAAGGGGGAGTATATAGAAATATTCTCCTTGCTTCCTCTGGAAAAGTTCAATCTGGATAAGGGGAAACTAAACGAGAAGAAGAGGGAGGAGGAGCGCAGGTATAGATTGATACCGCGCACGTTCCAGAATTGGTTCCAGGCGTTTTCAATTCTGGCAAGTGTGATTGGTGAAATGCAGCCTGAGCATTGCTTGGCTCTTTTTGGTTATATGGATTCGATAGGTGAGGCTCATCGATCATACGGCGGTAACGCTTGGTTGCGTTACGATGAGCAGTTTAGGCAGACGAAGTCGGCTCGGTCTGTGGTGAGATGGGTCCCATAAAGATATTACTCTATAGATGCGTCTCATGATTCCCTCTAGGAGCCTGCAGTCCTTTCAAGCAACGGCCAGTGGATCGGCTTCGGGCGGTCAGCTGGCCAGTAAAGGAAAAGGGGTGTGCTGGCAGTATAACGACGGAGCATGTCGGTTTGGCCAATCCTGTTGCTTCAAGCATGAGTGCTCCAATTGCGGAGGCTCGCACACAGCAGCAAGATGCTATAAGCAAAAGAGAAGCAGACATACAGATTCTGGGCACAAAAGGGACGACGCCGGTGAGGGTGGTAGAGATGTTGGGGTACCTAAGCAGGTTTCCTAATCGGGAGGTGGCTGAGTTTCTACGTTCAGGTTTTTAGGACGGCTTTGTCATTCCAAGTAGCTGCTCGTTGCAGTGTAGCCCCCCTTTAACCACCCTGGCGTTCTGATTAAATCGCCAGGGTGGCTGCGGGAGGGTTTTTTTTAAATAAAAAAAAAACTATTTCATGCAGCCAACTGAAAGTTGGCTGCATGAAAGCCCACTAGAGGGCGCTCCGGAGGCGATCTTCCGATCGCCTCCGGCGCCCAGAATAAACAAGGAAGGCCGCAATGAGCGGCCTTCCTTGTTTTGCTTATATCGTCGCCATAGCGACGAGCGGAGTGACGTCATCGACGTCAGCCGACGTCCTGACGTCAGCCGCCTCCGATCCAGCCCTTAGCGCTGGCCGGAACTTTTTGTTCCGGCTGCGCAGGGCTCAGGCGGCTAGGGGGGCCCTCTTTCGCCGCTGCTCGCGGCGAATCGCCGCAGAGCGGCGGCGATCAGGCAGCACACGCGGCTGGCAAAGTGCCGGCTGCGTGTGCTGCTTTTTATTTGACAAAAATCGGCCCAGCAGGGCCTGAGCGGCAGCCTCTGGCGGTGTTGGACGAGCTGAGCTCGTCCAGACCGCTCAGCAGGTTAAAGAACTTAAAATCCGCCAACGAGCACCCGGAGGTTGTAGATAATAAGATAACAAAGGAGGTGGAAGCGGGGCGCTTGGCAGGCCCCTTTCAGTCTTGTCCTTTAGCTGATTTGGTGGTGTCACCTTTGGGGGTGGTGCCAAAGAAGGAGCCGGGTTCCTTCCGATTGATTCATCACCTATCCTTTCCACAGGGTGATTCTGTTAATGATGGGTTGTCAAAGGACGATGCGTCGGTGGTTTATACGTCTTTTGATGCGGCGGTGAGTTGAGTTAGGCGTTTGGGGCGGGGTGCACGTTTGGCAAAAACTGACACTGAGTCGGCTTTTCGGTTGCTACCGGTTCACCCATCCAGTTTTCGTTTGCTTGGTTATTTTTGGAGAGGTAAGTATTTTGTAGATAGATGCCTTCCCATGGGTTGTTCGGTTTTCTGTGCATTTTTTGAAAAATTCAGCGTTTTTTTGGAAAGGGTGGTGAAGGACGTGTCAGGTGTACAGTCAGTCATCCATTATCTAGATGATTTTCTGTTCATGGGTTCCAGTAATTCGCCGGATTGTGCATATGCATTGGCCACAATGAGACATGTTTGTGAGTGCCTCGGGGTCCCACTGGCGGAGGAAAAAACGGAAGGGCCAGTTACGGTATTGAAGTTCCTGGGCATCACGATTGACACGATGGTGATGGAATGCAGGCTACCCCAAGATAAGGTGGATGACTTGAGGGAGGCCATTTTGCTAGCGGTTCAGAGAAAAAAGGTGGCATTAAGGGAGGTGCAGTCCTTAGTGGGAAAACTGAATTCCGCATGCAGAATTATGCCTATGGGGCGTATATTTTGCAGGCGATTGTCATTGGCAACGGCAGGAGTGTTGGCCCCGCATTATCGTATTCGCATGACGGAGGATCTTCGGGCAGATCTTCAGGTTTGGCTGACTTTCCTGGAGGAGTTCAACTGCAGGGCCTTCTGGATGCAGGATATGGTGAGTAATTTGGAGCGGTTTCGGCGATCAATAATTGCTCTGCGTCCTCCCCGCCAGTGATATGCCTGTTGCGGCAATTAGTGTTGGAGTGTTTGCGCCTTAACACATATGTGTTTGCAGTACATGTTCCTGGGGTTGACAATGTGTTTGCTGATGCGCTTTCTCGCTTTCAGTGGGACAGATTCCGGGCGACGGCTCCCATGGCGGAAGAGCGTGGGGTTCCTTGCCCATCCATGGTGTGGAAGATTCCTTCAGTCCGTGTCCCGGATTATTGGGAGATCATTGTCAGAATCGTCTTCAGCAGCATACACGTTGGTGTGGAATGCGTGGGATGCTTTGATGTCGCAAGTCGGGGGTTGTGAGTCTGATGAAGATAGACTGTGCCTGTTGTTGTATTTCTTGGGGAGGAATTTTGTGGAAGGGGTGTCTGCGTCAGCTGTAGCAAAGAAGATGGCAGCAATGGCCTTCTGGTTTAAGGTTAGGGGGCTGTCAGATATGACTAAAGACTTTAGGGTTTGGCAGGCGTTGAAGGGTTACAGAAAAGGGGTGGTTAGACGAGAAGCCAGGCGCCCGGTGACGTTTCAGTTGCTTGAGAGGTTGCTGGGTGTCTTGCCGGATATGTGTTCATCCAGTTATGAGAGCACCTTATTTTCAACAGCATTTGTTCTGGCCTTTTTTGGTGCTTTCAGGGTGGGGGAACTAGTGAGCCATAGTAAACAGGGAGTGGGAGGCTTTCTCGCCCAGCATGTGACATTGCTTGACGATTCGGTGGTGATTCATTTGCAATGGTCCAAGACTGATCAGTTAGGAAAAGGGAGAGATGTCATCCTTTTCCCGATCGGGGGGCCATTGAGCCCCCATGGTAGTGTCGCTCGGTTCCTGTCGGCCCGGCCTCCACAAGCACCAGTGTTTTTGTCGCATCAGGACGGGACTAGTTTGTCCCGTTTTCAATTTGTGCCCGTGTTCCGCAAATGTCTGGGGTCCTTAGGGCTCCCGTATGCAGAGTTTGCCTCCTACTCATTCAGAATCGGGGCGGCTACGGAGGTTAACGTGTTATTAAAAGGATCGGTCGTTGGGATTCTATGCGTTATAAATCCTATGTCAGGCCTCATTTAGTGTAGGGGTGGGGTTTTTGTTTTGACGGGAGAGTTTTTCTTTGTTGCTGTCAGTGCGTTGTTTTCTTGTTTCAGGTCCTCTGGCCATCGTTTGGATTGTGAGACATTCGTATGTCAGTAGGGGTGCCAGGAGGGCCGATGTGCGGCCGGAAGGCCGCCAGTTGGGTTTTCCGAGGGCCCAGGTACGTATGCACTGGAGAGGTTTTCCCGGGATGGTGTGGCCCAGCCTTTTGCCTGAATTGCACAGGTTGGCTAGATTTGATAGGGCCCCTGATGTCCTGGTGCTGCATGTCGGGGGCAACGACTTGGCCTCCAGATCTACCAGGGTCATTATTAAGGAAATCAAGTTTGATTTCCTTCGAATTCGTGCTCTTTTCCCTGAAACTGTGGTTGTTTGGTCAGACGTGGTGGCTCGGGAGTACTGGAGGTTGGCAAATTCAGTTCGGAAGGTTAACAAGACCAGGATCAAACTAAACAAGGAGGTGGCGAGATTTTTTTGTAAGGAATGGTGGGTTGGCCATTAGACATGTGGAGCTTGAAGAAGACATTGGGTTATTCCTCAGGGGGGATGGAGTACACCTCAATGATATTGGTACGGATCTGTGGGCTCTGGGGATAGAGGACGGAATACAGAGAGCTTTGAGGTTGGGGGCCTCAAGGGTATAAGGGGTCATACCCTTTCGTCGTGGAGGGGTAAAAGGGGGCTCCGGAGGTAGGTTATTGGATTTGTCACGGGGCAAATCCAGTTGGAGGAAGTCACGGCATGAGGAGGTTATTTTTACGGGGCATGCAGCTGTCCTCGAGCCAGGAGGCACAGCTGTGGGCCGGGTACAAGGCTGCATGTCACTCAGGTGTTTAAGGGATGTTCAGTCAGTGCCTCCGGACCCCTGTATCCCAGCTCTCTGATTAGTGAATTTTTATGTGTTTTGGTTTATTGTTAAATTTGGCTAAATAAAGATGGGCTGCTCTGGCCTAAATTAATCCAACGCCAAGGTTGTCCGTGTTTTATTTTAGGTTAAGAAAAGGGAATGGTTGTGTGTGAGATGGTCAAAATTAAGGGGATGATAGGCTCTACCATAATCAGGAAGGGGCCTGGAGCGGAGCACACGACTGCGGAAGGCACTGCATGATGGGGTAGCCGATTCCCTGGCAGTGCTAGAGTTAATGTTAGTGGGGGGGGGGGGCATGGTTTGGTGCGGACGTGCAAGGAACAGGGGTAGTCGGATAAGGCGGCAAGGGAAGGGACAGGTCATTCGGCTTCTGGAATAGCTGGTGTAAGAAGCTCCCTCCCTCCCCTTTTTTTATGTTAAAGGGGGTAAGTTAATGGGTTGCGGTGGGGTAAATAATATAAAAAAAATAATAATAATAAAGAGGAAAGGGGGGGGGGGGTTATTTGTCATTGCAGCAGGAGGGGTAAAAGGGGGCTCCGGAGGTCGGTTATGGGATTTGTCACGGGGCAAATCCGGTTGGAGGAAGTCACGGCATGAGATTATTTTTACGGGGCATGCAGCTGTCCTCGAGCCAGGAGGCGCGGCTGTGGGCCGGGTACAAGGCTGCATGTCACTCAGGTGTTTAAGGGATGTTCAGTCAGTGCCTCCGGACCCCTGTACCCCAGCTCTCTGATTAGTGATTTTTTATATGTTTTGGTTTATTGTTAATTTTGGCTAAATAAAGATGGGCTGCTCTGGCCTAAATTAATCCAACGCCAAGGTGGTCCGTGTTTTATTTTAGGTTAAGAAAAGGAAATGGTTATGTGTGGGATGGTCAAAATTAAGGGGATGATAGGCTCTACCATTATCATGCAGGGTCTTTGAGGACACTCACACAGCTTGCAGAGTCTTCCAAACCACTCAGCCAGACTTCTGTGCTATCAAGCGCTGCTACTGAACTGCTCCTGCTGCTTAAGTCCCATACACGCGTCGGATTTCCGCGAACGACGGGTCGTTTGAACTTCCCGTCGTTCCGTCATTCGCCCGCTAAATCGGGCGTGTGTACAGACTATCGTTCGTTTGATAAGCGTGATAAGCCGGGCGGATCGCTCAAACTCACGCTTATCAAACGAACGATAGTCTGTACACACGCCCGATTTAGCGGGCGAACGACGGAACGACGGGACGTTCAAACGACCCGTCGTTCGCGGAAATCCGACTTGTGTATGGGCCTTTAAAGCTATGTTTACTCAGCCTTTAAGCAAATTTGCTGCTTAATGCTGGAACTAGGCTTGCTATGCCCTGCTGAAATGCTGGAAGTATGATTTGAAGTCCTGTGACTGTTTGGCTTGCTATGACCTGCTGAAATGCAGATTTGTCTGTGTAGATACACCGGAGCTGATGTGCCATTGTGCCAACCTTTTGCTGCTAAACTAATATGTTGAGGAGGATGTCTATGGAATATATTTGTTTGTACACAACATAAGCTAATACAACTGTCTGAAATTGGGAATTGAAGCATACGCCTGTATGATTTGAAGTGAACTAACTAGTAACAGCACCAATGTATATAAAAGAGCAACTTTTCTTTATATTATTTAGATCAGGTAGCTATAGAAGGAGAATTGTGAGGCAGCCATGAATGTGCGGTGAAGTCCTGTGCTGGGAAGTTTGTAGGCTATTTAGCTCTAGGGCGAAGGTATTGCATCCCACCACGCAGACTCAAGCGCACTGCTATGATGCGACAGTCAGAAGAGTACCCAGTGTTAGGTAGAAAGATGTAGCCTCACCCTCAGTATAGGTACCCACAGAAGCCTCCAGTATTAGGTAGCCAGATACCCCAGTATAGGTAGCCACAGAAGCCTCCAGTATTAGGTAGCCAGATACCCCAGTATAGGTAGCCACAGAAGACTCCAGTATTAGGTAGCCAGATACCCCAGTATAGGTAGCCACAGAAGCCTCCAGTATTAGGTAGCCAGATACCCCAGTATAGGTAGCCACAGAAGCCTCCAGTATTAGGTAGCCAGATACCCCAGTATAGGTACCCACAGAAGCCTCCAGTATTAGGTAGCCAGATACCCCAGTATAGATACCCACAGAAGCCTCCAGTATTAGGTAGCCAGATACCCCAGTATAGGTAGCCACAGAAGCCTCCAGTATTAGGTAGCCAGATACCCCAGTATAGGTACCCACAGAAGCCTCCAGTATTAGGTAGCCAGATACCCCAGTATAGATACCCACAGAAGCCTCCAGTATTAGGTAGCCAGATACCCCAGTATAGGTAGCCACAGAAGCCTCAAGTATTAGGTAGCCAGATACCCCAGTATAGGTAGCCACAGAAGCCTCCAGTATTAGGTAGCCAGATACCCCAGTATAGGTAGCCACAGAAGCCTCCAGTATTAGGTAGCCAGATACCCCAGTATAGGTACCCACAGAAGCCTCCAGTATTAGGTAGCCAGATACCCCAGTATAGATACCCACAGAAGCCTCCAGTATTAGGTAGCCAGATACCCCAGTATAGGTAGCCACAGAAGCCTCAAGTATTAGGTAGCCAGATACCCCAGTATAGGTAGCCACAGAAGCCTCCAGTATTAGGTAGCCAGATACCCCAGTATAGGTAGCCACAAAAGCCTCCAGTATTAGGTAGCCAGATACCCCAGTATAGGTACCCACAGAAGCCTCCAGTATTAGGTAGCCAGATACCCCAGTATAGATACCCACAGAAGCCTCCAGTATTAGGTAGCCAGATACCCCAGTATAGGTAGCCACAGAAGCCTCCAGTATTAGGTAGCCAGATACCCCAGTATAGGTAGCCACAGAAGCCTCCAGTATTAGGTAGCCAGATACCCCAGTATAGGTAGCCACAGAAGCCTCCAGTATTAGGTAGCCAGATACCCCAGTATAGGTACCCACAGAAGCCTCCAGTATTAGGTAGCCAGATACCCCAGTATAGGTACCCACAGAAGCCTCCAGTATTAGGTAGCCAGATACCCCAGTATAGGTAGCCACAGAAGCCTCAAGTATTAGGTAGCCAGTTACCCCCAGTATAGGTACTGTCAGAAGCTTCCAATATTAGGTATCCAGATTTCCCCAGTATAGCTACCCACAGAAGCCTCCACCCTCCAGTATTAGGTAGCCAGTTACCCCCAGTATAGGTACCCACAAAAGCCTCCAGTATTAGGTAGCCAGATACAGCCCCCCTCCACACCTGTATAGGTAGCCAGAGAGCCCCCCCTGTATAGATAACCAGAGAGCCCCCCCCCCTGTATTGGTAGCCACAGAGCCTTCTCCCTTCCCCCACTCCTACAGTGTCAGAGAAAAAGCAACACAGAGCCCTCTGCACTTATGTTACTCCCTACAACATATGTTGTAGGGAGTAACAGGGCTCACCACTCAATCACCATTTGCAATGTGCCTCGGTCGATCCAGCAGCGCTCGGGATCAGAATCTGATGCAAAGGAATGGGACCAGCACCATCAACTTAATTATGCACTTTTATTGTTCAAAATGTAACATACAGGCAGCGATAAACAGAGACATTTTGGAGGGCTCTGTTATTTTTTCAAGTTCAGCTGCATGTAGACTGACATAGAATACACACATTTCCTTTTTTTTTTTATAGCCCAGTAAGGCCAGCAGCAATCAATGAAACAACAATATTCAGATTATCCAATCAGCAGCGTCTATTTGCAAGAGGACCTAATGGGGAACGATTGCTGCCTACTGGTCTGCCAAATGAAAATGTCCAGCCCTCTCAAAACATCAGCGACGGCCAAATATGCCTGTAAGCGCATACCAGTGGACCTGAAGAGGAACTGTGTGCATGCTTACATGAGTGGAACCACGGACAATCGCAGTTACACCCACTCTCCAGGCAACCGGTGTGGCGGACAGGGGGTGGAAACCTTTGGCGTCGCATGACTCTGTTGGCCTGGATGACAAACACAGACATAGATGTTCCTGCGTACGTTAAAAAGGGGCGCTGGGAAAAAAGGGCGCGGGGTTTTAAACGATAAACATGGATAACGTTTAAAAATATAATGTACTATATTTCGTTTAAATATTCGTTTTTATAAAGTTATAAGTCATTAAATAATGTTCATGAAATCGGCAATTGTGAAAACGTTAATCTTCCGTTTAAAAAGTGAAATGTATAATAACGTTTAAAAAAAAATTAGTAAGTTACCCTCCCTGTACCTACCCCTAACCCCTTGACCCCCGTATTGGTGCCTAAACCTAAGACCCCCCTGGTGGTGCCTAAACCTAAGACCCCCCTGGTGGTGCCTAAACCTAAGACCCCCCTGATGGTGCCTAACCCTAAGACCCCCCTGGTGGTGCCTAAACCTAAGACCCCCCTGGTGGTGTCTAAACCTAAGACCCCCCTGGTGGTGCCTAAACCTAATACTCCCCTGATGGTGCCTAAACCTAAGACCCCCCTGATGGTGCCTAAACCTAAGACCCTCCTTAGTGATCACTGTATTGTGTGTAGAATAATGTTTTAGAAACAGTAAGGAATAAAATATATTACAATTTACGTTACATACTGATCGCTTTATTTTGTGAATAATAATGTTTTACAAACAGTAAGGGATAACATTTAAAATAATGTTTTATTGAAATAGGAAACGTAAATCATCACAAGCAGTTATAAAATATTAAAAATCAAAGGGCGCCCTTGGAAAACGTTATTATTCTCGGGCGCCCTTTTTTCCCGTTCGGCGCCCAGTAAACGATATTTATTATGGGAGTGAATGGCGGCGCCCGATTTGTCCACTAGCCTCCTGCGCCCTTTTTTACTGTTACCCCTTGCACGGAGCCCTTAAAGGAGACATCACCTAACTGCAAAAAGTATTTAACACCATAAGACAATTGGCATTTGGCACAACACAGGCACATGATTAAGCACCTGAATATGTAATGCAAAAATAGAGAAGGGAGGGAGGAGAGTAAGACCTCTTTCTCAGTAGGACAGTGTGTTTCAGTGCGAGCTTAAGGTTGCACAACCTGGCCCTAACGCAACGCATATCAACTTTAACTTGGACGTTATTGTGCGTTCTTTAACACGATGGAATGAAAAGGGCGCATGTGTTACATTTATAAAAAAAACAAAAAAAACATTACTGAGCATGTGCAATACAAATAACGCAGCAGATTCATTGCTAAACGCACAGCATGCAGCAATTTCTAATAACGCTACACGTTACAGACAAACGCAACGTGTGCACTCTGAATGTCGCACAGACTTAGTATTGCTGTGCGTTAGTCTGCGTTGAAACATTTTCTAACGTGCGACTTTAACATCACACTGTGAAAGAGGCCTAAAAAGGGAAAAAAGCATAAAGCAATCTAGTAAAATGGAGTTGAGTCCAGTTCTCTATTAAGACCCCTAGGTTCAAGCATATCCAATTTCTTAATACAATAGGCTTCACGCCATAAATGTTTTTTTTTAATGGTCACTGCCCCTTCTGGGTGGTAATACCTGTTCCAGGGGCGTAACTAGAAATCTTTAAGCCCCCCTGCAAAACCTTTGGATGGGGCCCCCTCCGGAAGAAAGAAATTTCGGCGCCATCGCCGCTGATGTTTGGGTGCCACCATAACGGCCCATAGTATTATACATAGAAATTTGGGTACCTGCTATTTGAAATTTTGGGGGGTTTATGTAAACTGTGGCTACAATCTATAACCAATGGCGGCAACTCAAATTTGTAGTTGTTTGCGGCTGGGAGAATGGTTAAGGTTAGGCTTCAGGAAGGAGATTTTTTTTTAAGTTAAGTGTCAGGAAGGGGGATTTTAAGGTTAGGTGTGTGTGTTAGGTTAGCTGCAGTAATATAAAGGCAACGTTAACGACCTCCTCAGCTGAGTTTTATCTAGTGTGTGTACAGGGCTACAGACAGCCACATGATGGAAGGGCGGTATGAATGGATTGACAGAGGTGGGGTAGTGATACAGAGAGGAATAGAAAGCTACATGATGAGAGGAGGTGACAGAGAGGGAGAGACAGTGACATTGTGGATGGTGAGTAAGGATGAGCGTTTGCCTGGCACCTTCAGTGCTCCTGAGGAAGTGGTCATAGACAAACAATTATGGCTGTTACTGGAAAATGTCAATCACCTCACTTTTTTGAAAATTATTGAAAGTTGGGTTACTAGCACATAGGGCTTGATTCATTAAGAAAAATAGCATGCCTTATCAGAGGTAATATGCCTTATCAGAGTTAACACGCTTTATCAGACTTAACACGCCTTGTCAGAGTTAACGCCTTATCAGAGTAGCATAGCGAGCGCTACAAACTTATGCCTGCTAATTGGCAATGACGAGAGCTCCACTCGTCCTGCCCTGAGCCCCTGCGGGTTCAGTCACTTTAAAGGACATTATCCCTGCACTTGCCTGTCAAGTTTCCTGTCCAGTGACAGGCAGCCTATTTGGCCAATCAAAGTGCAGGGATAATGTCCTTTATAGTGATTGGACCCGCAGGGGCTCAGGGCAGGACGAGTGGAGCACTCGTCATTGCCAATTAGCAGGCATAAGTTTGTAGCGCTTGCTATGCTACTCTGATAAAGCATGTTAACTCTGATAAGGCATGCTATTGTCTTAGTGAATCAAGCCCATAATCTCCCCATTGCAGATGTCACTAATATATTGATACCCAACTTGTGGCCAGCCAAGATGCCTCCCACACTGCTCTTGTGCTGAGTGTGGAAGCCACCATCAGGACCACCATATGGCTAGCTGCAGCAGCCTTGGTTAAATATTTCAGCTCATTTTGCAACATTGAGGGGTTGCATTCATCACCATGTAATTGAGCTCTTGCTGCCAGATAGCAATGTTCTCTACATTCCTGTAGCATCTGTGAGGCTTGGGAGCTTCAAAGCAGCAATGCATCTAAGTGTGCTGTCAATCATTCAAATTTATTTTCTAAAAGATTTGGGGAAAAAATTGCCATGCTTCATGTACACCATCTACAATATGCAGTTTGTACATTCCACCCTGTGTTTGTGCTACTTTCCTCTGTGTACTCCTGTTTACTCCCAGTTCCACATCTCAAAAACAGATTAATCGTTCCCTCTACACCAGCAGCAAAATGTGTGAGGGCTTTGCCATTAATTGCTAAAGTCTGCCCCATTCCGTTCAATACAGTGTTGCTTGCAATTTTTCGCCATCAAAAATGCTATTTTTGACTTCGAGAAGATTTTCACAAAAATAGCTTGTATGGAAAAATTGTTATTTTACTGCAAAAAGCAAAAAAAAAACACATAAAAAAACGATATTTTTACAGCAAATAATTTTAACAGGAACATCAATACTTATACTGCATAAATTTGTGAAAAGCGCAAAAATAAACGAAAAATAACAAAACCTATTTTCAATGGCATTTTCACTCGAAAATCAAATTAAACATTTTTTGTTTCTGTGAGAATGAATTCAAGAAAGAATATGAATTAAGGATTATGGCACTACAGGTAAAGGTATGGAGCAGCACTATTGAGACTACATGGCTGCTCTAAAGCCTAAGACACACATCCAACTCTGATTGGCCTGATTTTACCACATGTAGTATGAGGACCAACAGATTTTGAATACTGTAAATAGATAGGGCTTGATTCACAAAGTCGTGCTAACCTACTTAGCACCTTTGGGCGTGATAAGCAGGGTGCTAAGTAGGTTAGCACCGTTTTGTGAATCACATCGCGCGCAAAGTCCTGCGAGCAAAACTTTGCGCACGCACATCGCGGTGCGTGTGAAACATCGCATCGCGGTGCAACTTTAACGGCACGCAATGCGACATTAAAGTCGCACCCCATGCGATCTTATAGGGGCATCGGGTGCGCCGTTAAATTCACACCACGATGCAACGTTTTGCGCGCACGCAACGTTTTGCGCGCAAGTGTTGGGTGTGAGGGGCTTTCACAAGCGTGCTAACACTTAGCACTGCTTTGTGAATCAAGCCCATTGTGTAGCTAAGTTCTCATGCTGAAAGAAAGTGATAAAATTGGGCAATGACTGGCCAATCAAAGTTGGATGTGTGTACCAGAGTTAAGAGATGTTAGAACACAGACAGTTAGGGACCCTATTTAAGTTTTATAATGAGGAGGGCTCATGCATTTTAGATTCATTCCTGGTTCTGTGCCTGTAATATGGAACCATTTATCACTGCTGTATTATTCAACCCTTTAGTAAAACTCTTGAGAAACTATGAGAAGGGCTGGATGGTTTATTACACACTGACCATGCAGGTACAGAACGTAAAGATATGACTGGGAATCTCTCAGCATCAGAGGGAATGATTGCACAGGACCAAGTATGCTCTCACTGTCGCCCATTACCAGCTACTCCCTGACTATGTAGCATGGGTTTTGGTGGGATGGGAGAGGAGATAAGACAGGCAATACAACACTCTATGAACAAAATGCAATGTTGAAGAGGGGTTTTTTTTTGGGCGGGGGGGGGGGGGGGATTTTGATATTTAGAGTAAAGTTTTTACATTTTCTTCTCATCAGGAAAACATAGCTCAATGTAAAGATAACGCATTGTCAACTTTTCGGTCCCGGAATGTGGAAAAGTCTGCAGTAAAACCTGATGAAAAGCCTCTTGAAACTTCAGTGAGTGTTAGGAAGCAGACATTTTCTCAACCAGAAGTAAATCCAAAAAGCAAAGAAATGAATGGAAATGATAAGACTTCAGAGGTTGGTGGACTTCATTTATTCCATACAAAATGACATATAACATAATGACATATGACGTTTTTTTTTCAAAGCTACCACATGTACTCGAGTATAAGCCAAGTTGTTGGGAAAGTGCCCTAAAAGTGTTGATTTTGACTTATGCTCGAGTAACTTATGATGCTCGGTGCCCTCTATTCCCGCTGTATGCATAAATTATGTTTGGGATCCCCCCGAATGTGCTCCCTGTCATGTGACCACTACTGAAGTGGTATATGTAGATACTTTCCCTGAGTGTGTTTCCTGTCATGTGCCCCCCTACCCCCCCCCCCCCCTCTCCGCCGGAGCAGTAAGTGTAGTTCCATTCTCCCCCAAGTGTCCCCTGGCAGTGCACAGTGGAATGCTCGCTCACTGCTTCACGCTGCCAGGATTCATCTTTAGCTTGTCTCATCAGTCTTATTTTAACCTCCTTGCC
This sequence comes from Hyperolius riggenbachi, assembly GCF_040937935.1. NCBI lineage: Eukaryota > Metazoa > Chordata > Amphibia > Anura > Hyperoliidae > Hyperolius > Hyperolius riggenbachi. Next base: position 42,704,163 of record NC_090652.1, read on the forward strand.
GGTTATCCCGAGCACAGCTCGGGGTAACCTGCGCAGGAGGATTTCTCAGGCCCCGCTGGGCCGATTTGCATAATTTTTTTTTCCTACACACGGCTAGCACTTTGCTAGCTGCGTGTGGTTCGCGATTGCCTCCGCTACCCGCCGATTCACCGCTACCCGCCGCGCCGAGCCGCCCCCCCACCTCAGACCCCTGCGCAGCCTGGCCGATCAGTGCCAGGCAGCGCTGAGGGGCGGATCGGGATTCCCTCTGATGTCCCGACGTCCATGACGTTGGTGACATCATCCCGCCCCGTCGCCATGGCGACCGGGGAAGCCCTGCAGGAAATCCCGTTCTGAACGGGATTTCCTGCTTACTCTGATCGCCAGAGGCGATCGCAGTGGGTGGGGGGATGCCGCTGCTCAGTGGCTATCATGTAGCGAGCTCTGGGCTCGCTACATGATTTGAAAAAAAAAAATTTTAACAAAAAGTTCCTGGCCTGGCCTGGGTTTGGCCTGGGTAGGCCTGGGTTTGATTCCTGGCCAATGTATGTGAGTTGGCTTTTGACATCCTACAAATCCCTAAGAAAGCTAATTTTTCTCTTGGATATATCATAATGGTACATGCTAGGCTGGCTTCAGCATGTAGCATTGTAGTGTGTTGTGTTGGTGGTATAATGGTTAGGATAGCACCCTACAGAGCGGTAGGCCTGGGTTCGATTCCTGGCCAATGTATGTGAGTTGGGTTTTGACATCCTACAAATCCCTAAGCAAGCTCATTTTTCTCTTGGATATATCACAATGGTACATGCTAGGCTGGCTTCAGCATGTAGCATTGTAGTGTGTTGTGTTGGTGGTATAATGGTTAGGATAGCAGCCTACAGAGCGTTAGGCCTGTGTTTGATTCCTTGCCAATGTATGTAAGTTGGCTTTTGACATCCTACAAATAGAGATGGCGCGAACGGTTCCAAGCGAACTTTCCCGGAAGTTCGATTCGCCCCATAATGCTCCATTTGGGTCAACTTTGACCCTCTACATCACAGTCAGCAGGCACATTGTAGCCAATCAGGCTACACTCAGCCCTGGAGCCACTCCCCCCCCCTTATATAAGGCAGGGGCCATTACGCTCACTCGTGTGCCTGCAATAGTCAGAGTAGGACGAGCTGCTGCAGATTGTTTCTCCTAGGGAAAGATTAGTTAGGATCTTGGCTTGTTAGCTTGCTCCTGGCTGAATCTTATTGCTGTAATAGCACCCAGCAACAGCTCTTTTGAGAGCTAATCCTGTTCTTGTGATCTATTTTTTTTTCTTCTGTGTGTCCCACTGACACTGACTTGTGTTGCATAGACAGTGTTGATAATTGTGTGTGTGCCACTGCCAGTGGCCCAGCACATTCAGTGACTACCTGTGTGACACAGGTGCACATTTAATACCCAATACTGCATATACCTAATACCTGTTGTGTTTAGTTAACCCACCTCATCACTGCATATACCTACCTTTGTGTTGAGTGAACCCACCTCACTGCATCTACCTAACTTTTGTGTTGAGTGAACCCACCTCACTCCATCTACCTACCTTTTGTGTTCAGTGAACCCATCTCACTGCATATAACTACCTTTTGTGTTGAGTAAACCCACCTCACTGCATCTACCTACCTTTTGTGTTCAGTGAACCCACCTCACTGCATATAACTACCGTTTGTGTTCAGTGAACCCACCTCACTGCATCTACCTACCTTTTGTGTTGAGTGAACCCACCTCACTGCATCTACCTACTTTTTGTGTTCAGTGAACCCACCTCACTGCATATACCTAGCATCCCCCCAAGACGGACAAAATGGACAAACCAGGTAGAGGAAGAGGTAGAGGCAGACCCAGAGGAAGGCCACCTGGCACCAGCAGGTCTGTGTGATGTCGTGTTGATGTGATTTTGTGCGGCCCTGGCCCAAAGTACAGTGCTCAGAAGAAGGCACGTGCCATCACTTCCCAAGATTGTCAGGACGTGCTTGACTATTTAACACAGAACACCTCATCTCCCGCAGCCACCAGCGCTACTACAATCACCACATCCGCTGCATTTGACACTTCGCAAGAGTTATTTGCAGGGATGGTCGCAGTCAGCCAACTTCGCTACGCTGGAACTACGCGTATTTTTACGCAAATATGCTTCGCAATCTACGGCTCCGAAATCATCCACTTCGCTACGTTAGTATACCGTAGACTACGCATTAAAATACGCAAGCTTCACGTATTGCGTAGCATAGTTGATGCGACCGCTTATGCCCTTATGCGGAAACATTTCTGCAATAATATGCTAACTATGCGCATACACAAACTAATATAAGCATACATTCCACCATCCAATGCGGAATTGTATGCGTATAAAGGGCAATAAAATTTCTGCGCATGCGCAATGACCCATATAAATGCAGTTACCGCACGCGTAGTTGACTTCGCAATACATACGTCAACTACGCGTAGCGGGCGAAGCTACGCATAGCGGGACTACGACTACGCGGAAATGCGTATGTGTAGATCTTAAACTTCGCCTAGGAACTATGATGCGTAGTTGCGTACTACGATGCGTAGATTCGCGCTGGCGTAGTTTACGAGCAACCCTGGTTATTTGGTGGGGAAATCACTGATTCACAGCCAATACTGCTACAACAAGATGAAGGCCCTAAGCAAGTTACACCACCTCATACGTCTGAGTTAGGTGGCGATAGTATGGACGTAACATGTGAGGAGGGGGATGATGAAGTACCTGGTGTTGGTGCAGTTTTGGAGGTGTCTGAGGAAAGCGAAGCTGGGCAGGAGGATTATGATGACGATTATACGGATGCCACATATGTTCCCAATAGAGGAGATGACCAGGGGGACAGTTCAGAGGGGGAGTCAGAGAGGAGTAGGAAGAGACGAGTCCATGAAAAAAGCAGAGGGAGTTCGTCCCTAGAAACAGCTGGGGGCAGTGTCCGGCGCCATGTATCGCCAGCCAGCCTTCATGCCCTTCAACGTCAGCTGCTGATGCCACCATAGTGCCATCACCACAGGGGGGCTCAGCGGTTTGGAAATTTTTTAACGTGTGTGCCTCAGATCGGAGCAAAGCCATCTGTTGTCATTTAGCCATGGAAAGGCCAACTCTCACGTAGGGACAAGTGCCTTACGAAGGCACCTGGAGAAAAGGCACAAACAGCAATGGCAAGAACACCTGAGGAAAAGCAGTACCCAAAAGACAAGCCACCCTCTGCCTCATCTTCCTCCTTCAGATGCAGCATCTTCAGCCGCTTTCTCTCTTGCACCTTCACAGCCACCCATCTCCACACCGCCTCTGCCCATGAGCGGTTACTGCTCTTCTGCCCACCCACAGCAGCCAGGTGTCCATGAAGGAAGTCTTTGAGTAGAAGAAGCCAATTTCTGCCAGTCACCCTCTTGCCCAGCGTTCTGACAGCTGGCGTGGCGGAACTATTAGCTTGGCAGCTATTACCATACAAGCTGGTGGAGTCTGAGGCTTTCCGTGAATTTGTGGCCATTGGGACACCACAGTAGAAGATACCAGGCTGCAATTATTTTTCTAAAAAGGCCATACCCAAACTGTACCGTGCAGTTGAGAGGCAAGTGGTGTCATCTCTGGTGAAGAGCGTTGGGTCATGGTTCCACCTGACCACGGATGCCTGGTCTGCCCAGCACGGTCAGGGCCGCTACATTATGTACACAGCCCATTGGGTCAACCTGGTGAATGATGGCAAGCAGGGAGTACGTGGCTGCGCAGTGGAACTAGTGAACTAGTGACCTCCTGCCTCCTCCTCTCCTTCTCCTCCTGCTACATCCTATCCCCTGTCATCCTCCTCCTCCTCCTTGCCTGAGTGGCAGTTCAACTCTAGTGGTGCTGAAATCTCCTCCTCTCCAGCTACACAGCCCCATCTCCCCAGAGCCTACGCTGCATGCCAGGTACGACGGTGTCACGCCATCTTAGACATGTCTTGCCTCAAAGCGGAGAGTCACACTGGACCAGCTCTCCTGGCTGCTCTTAACAAATAGGTGGAGCAATGGCTGACCCCACACTAGCTGGAGATCAGCAACGTGGTGTGTGACAATGGCAGCAATCTCCTTTCCGCTTTGAATTTGGGAAAGCTGACACATGTGCTGAATCTGGTCGTTCAAAGATTTGTGTCAAAGTACCCAGGCTTATAGGACGTCCTGAAGCAGGCCAGGAAGTTGTGTAGACATTTCAGGCAGTCTTACGCGGCCATGGCATGCTTTGCGGACATTCAGCGGAGAAACAGCTTTCCCGGTGAGACGCTTAATATGCGATAGCCCGACTCGCTGGAGTTCGACCCTGCTCATGTTCTCTCGCCTGCTAGACCAGGAGAAAGCCATCACCCAGTACCTGTACAATTGCAGTAGAAGGACACAATCTGGGAAGATGGGGATGTTCTGGCCACCGAACTGGACACTGATGTGAAATGCATGCAGGCTCATGCAGCCGTTTGAGGCACCATCAGCGACTTGATCCCCTACGCTTACTTCCTGGAGCGTGCCGTGCGTAGAGTGGTGGATAAAGCTGTGGAGGAGCGTGAAGAAGAACAGTTATGGCAGGAGGAGTCATGGGAGCAATTTTCATCTGAACCAGATGGTTCCTCAACACCTGCGGCAGCACAGAGGGGGGAGGAGGAGGAAGAAGAGGAGTCGTGTGGGGCAGAAGAGGAGTCAGACTCGGATGATGAGGAAGGTGTTTCTGTGGAGGAGGAAGAGGCGGCGGCAGAAGAACAACCACAGCAGCCGTCACAGGGGGCTTGTGCTGCTCCATGTTCCTGTGGTATTGTCCGTGGCTGGGGGGGAGGAAGAGGACTTACGTAACGTCACTCAGGAAGAGCAAGAGGAGATGGATAGTACGTCTGGATCTGACTTTGTGCAGATGGCCTCTTTCATGTTGTCCAGCCTATTGAGGGACCCCCGTATCAAAAAACTCAAGGGGAATGACCTGTACTGGGTGGCCACGCTACTAGACCCTCGGTACAGGCTCAAAGTGACGGACCTGTTACCAACTCAACAGAAGGCGGAAAGGATGCAGCACTTGCAGAACAAGCTGGCAATGATGCTTTACGATGCCTTTAAGGGTGATGTGACAGCACAACGCAATAAAGGTACCACTGCCAGTAATCCTCCTCCTCCTATGTCCACACAGGCAAGGACAGGACGCTCCAGTGATCTCAGGGTGATGTCAGACATGTGGACATTCTTAAGTCCAACACCTTGCCGTAGCCCTTCCGGATCCACCCTCCACCAACGCCTAGAACGGCAGGTAGCCAACTACCTGGCCTTAAGTGTGGATGTAGACACTGCGAGCAGCTACGATGAACCCTTGGACTACTGGGTTCGCAGGCTTGACCTGTGGCCAGAGCTGTCCCAAGTTGCCATCCAACTTCTCTCTTGCCCTGCCGCAAGCGTCCTGTCAGAAAGGACCTTCAGTGCAGCTGGAGGCATTGTCACTGAGAAGAGAAGTCGCCTAAGTCACAAAAGTGTTCAGCACCTTGCCTTTATCAAATTGAATGAGGCATGGATCCCGGATGGCTACTGCCTGCCCCAAGACTAAGTCAGTCCCCACACACAGCATCTCTGCCTGCAGACCGCTTGCCTTCTCTGCCACCACCAACAGGGTCCAGGACTCCAGGCGGATTCCTGAATTTTTAAGGCCGCTGCTAGCTATAATACTTTTTCTGGTGCATGTACATGCCTGCCTAATTTTTCTGGCTGCACTGCCGGTGGCTGCAACAACAAAAAAAAGGCATGTACATGTGCCCATTCCCCTTCGTGATCATTACCTTGCCGCGGTGAAGGGGTTTTCGTATCACAATGAAGCAATGACCGCCGGCTATATGAGTGTCTCGGGTGGGGGTGGCACACCAAAGATAATAAGATCGTTGCTTCATTGTGGTCAGACCAAATTTGATCAGCTGGACAGTCACTGTTTTTCTATCATTGAGCTACCACAGCCCGGCGACCATATGGGCTGGAAAACCGCCACGGCCTGCACTCTGGCCATGTTGCGCACCAGTCCAGCACGGCCGTCACTACGCAAACAGCTGTTTGCGGTGCATTACACCGTGATTTTGGTGTGTCAGTGTGAAGCAGTACTCTAATTACACTCCCTGATTGATGTATACACATGCAAGATGTTTTAAAGCACTTTAGGCCTGCAATTTAGCATTCAATTTGATTTCTGCCCTTAATACGCTGCTTTGCGTCAAACTTTTGGCATGTATCCCACTCCACCACCTGGGGGTCCAGGTGTTAGACCCCTTGAAACATGTTTTCCATCACTTTTCTGGCCAGCATGAGTGTTTCCAGTTTTCAAAGTTCACCTCCCCATTGAAGTCTATTGCGGTTCGCGAAAGTTCGCACGAACCGAAACCTTCCGCGAAAGTTCGCGAACGGGGTGCTTAGGGATTTATAAGAAGAGATGTCGCGAACCTCCGATTTTCGGTTCTCGACATCTCTACCTCTAAATCCCTAAGCAAGCTAATTTTCCTCTTGGATATATCATAATGGTACATGCTATGCTGGCTTCAGCATGTAGTGTTGGTGGTGGTATAGTGGTGAGGAGAGCTGCCTACCAAGCACTAGACCTGGGTTCGATCCCCGGCCAATGTATGTAAGCTGGCTTTTGAAATTCTACATTTCCCTGGAAGATAAGACCTCCTCCCCCTGGAGGAAGGGAGGAGGGAGGAAGTCTGTCGAGCAGAAATTCTTCTTATTAGGCAAAAATTAGGTTGGTGGGGAAAAAAATTGCATTCCGTAAAATTCTGCGGAATTTCGTATTTTTCCGCGGAAATTCCACCATAGTGATAGAGCAATTCCGTTCCGTCAGAACGGAACGAAATCACCAAATTCCAGCCGGAATCACCGAATTCTTAATTCCGCGGAATCCAGCGTCCATCCCTATTTGCAATACGGTTGTGAAAAAATGCAGTCTAGTCCGATTGACAGTGTGAACAAATTTTATATATAACATAGGATGTGTTCACTGTCTGATTTTTCATTTTCCAACAAAATGCTGCGTTTTTTCTGGGACAGAAATCCGCTGCTCAGAGTGGTAATCCCAAGCCAGAGTGAGTTATATGCAGGAGCTGCTGTAGATCTCTCTGTGGTATTTTTTTTTTATTTTTTTTTGGGTCTAAAAGCTTGTGAAAAAATTGCATGGCTTTTAGACCCTAAGGCCTTGTTCAGGTCATTTAGCAGAGATGGCTGTGCGTTGGAAACACAACGCGTATGATCGCACGCCATCTGCGCTACTAAGTGAATAGATCTGAGCTGTGATTTCCGAAAAATACATGCAGCAGTGCGATAGAGCAAGGCACTGCTGTGCAGCGCATATGTTTGGAACGGTAGAAGGGCTGTCTATGCCCCTCTCTTGCTTGTCGCACACTATACGCGCTGCCAAAATGCACACGGCAGTGCGTATAGCTTGAACGAGGCCTCAAACTTGAAATAATCATAACACCGGAGAGGTTAAAAGTTATTATATTGTCATTTAAAGTTATACAGTATGTACATGGTGGCTCCATTCCTCCCTGAAACCTCCTGAACCTGGGCGACCACTGGGTTCCATTGCATAGCTCTACCCTCCCCCCCCCCCCCCCCCCCAAAAAAAAACCACGTTTTTCAGAAAATATATGCAACAGAAAGAAAAAATAGCTTAGCACTAGATGCCTGCAGGACCCGGTCAGACTGATGGTGCTTACCTGGGTCACATGCTACTCAACATCATGCACAAATGTTGAGGGAGAAGCAAAAGGAGGCACTGTGCCCTTAAACACCTTTTATTAATTCAGTCGGGCATCACATACAGCAGGTTCAGTGGGGAATAGGTGGCTGGCCTGACATCCAGGGGCGTAGCAATAGGGGGTGCAGAGGTAGTGACCGCATCGGGGCCCTTGGGCCAGAGGGGCCCCGAAGGGTCCACCCTCTATCACAGTATTAGCTCTCTATTGGTCCTGTGCTGGTAATAATCCCTTCTATAGATGCTTTGAATAGTAGTAATCCTTAACACACTGTTCCCCATTCCCTTCTTGCACCTCTGACACTGGGGTTGTCCTTGGCAGGTTTTTGTGCGCCGTATCAATTGTTATGTATAGAGTGCTTCGGGGGGCCCCATGTAAAACTTGCACCGGGGCCCACAGATCTTTAGCTACGCCACTGCTGACATCTGTTTCACGTATTCCCGCATCATCAGAGGCACTAACCCTCTGATGACGCAGTAGTGTGCAAAACAGCTGTTAGGCAAGCTACCTACCCCCCACTGAACCTGCTGTATGTGATGCCCGACTGAATTAATAAAATGTGTTTAAGGGCACAGAGCCTTCTTCTTTTCCCTCAATATTTAAACTCTGATATAGTAAAACTCTGGCAATAGTAAACTCAGTTCTCAGGTCCCACCAAATGCATTTCTATAAGAATGCAATGTATGACCAGTTCTGATATAGTAAACTTCTGATATAGGAAACTTCTCTTCCTGGTCTCTTGGAGTTTACTAGGAAGGGATTCTACTGTACAATAAAAGATAATCTCTCAGCATCATAAAGAAGTAGTGGACAGGGCCCGCTATATACCAGGCAATACAACCCTTTTCTCTATAAACAAAATGGAATGTTGACATTTTTAGAGGGGGGGGGGGATAGATCTTTTGTGTAAACTTTTTACATTTCCTTCTCACTAGGAAATAATGGATCATAGAAAAAATAAAGCCGTGCCAAGTCATTGCTCCAAGAGTGAGGGGAAGTCTGTGGTAAAAAATGATGAAATCAAAGACAGGCCTCTTGAAACTCCTGTGAAAAGCAAGGAAATACGTTCTTTGCTAAAGAATAATCCAATGGCCAGGAAAGAATTGGAAGAAATGATGAAACATGGCACAAATGTAAAGGTTAGTGGACTTTTTTCAAAGCTATCATTTTTAGGTGCTCTGTTGGACAGATAGATATTACACTCAGAGTTACCTGCATCAGCTGATCTTGACGAGTCCATTATGCAGGCAGGGATTGGTAACAGAGACAGTGGCATATCTAGAAGGGTGCAGATATGGCTCTTGCCATGGGCACCACAACACTATGGGCGCCATGCCTGCCCCTGTGCTGTGCCCAATGTCTGCCCCTGTGCTGCGATACCATGCCTACACCGATGTTTCTAGATCACTCAGACCTCAGATTAGCATCAGCAGTGACCAAATAGAGAGAGAGAGGGAACACAGTGACTGCAAACACAGAGAACTTCATATGCGGAACTGACATCATTGGTCACTTCCCGCATGTGAAGTCTGCCATAAGTGTACTGTGCGCCTTCTCTCAGTCCCACAATGCATTGCAGGAGTCTGTCAGCCACAGTCATGACTCATAAAGGCAAATGGATTGTGGGACTTGTACTTCCTTAACAGCTGGAGGGCCAAGTTTGCCCATACCTGGTCTACATAATACTGGGGGGCACTGGCTACATATTACTGGCAACCTATTAGTATTGGTGGGATTGGGGGGCACCATTTCATTTGTTTTCCATAGGTGCTATATTGCCCAGATAAGCTCCCGCACAGAGGTGCTTCCTACTGACACTGTCACAAAAATTATGTAGTTGTTGCCCCCATGACAGCCTTAAGGTGGCCACTAATGATACAATTAGACAGCAAGCAATGGGCAGCGCTCACAGGCTGCAAGTGAAGTGAAAGCTCCAGAGATATGCCCAGCCCCTTGGGGCTAAATACATACCTTGAATACAAATCAGATGCAAATTATGTGCTAACACTAATCTAAATTCTAAAATTTGAATGCAAGCTGACACCCCTGGAGGCAGCTAGCCTGAAGTATACTTAAGTTTTGTACAGCAGAAGGAAATGGCAGAGCTTCCAAACAGACGCTGCACCTGATTTGACTACCTGCACAAGTATGCAGAGCTCAACTAACGGGCAGGTTACACACCTTGCATTCAAAACAGGTACAGTAAAGGGGGCGTTAGCTATAAGTTGTGCACAAATTATCCCTAATAGACCCTCCTACGGCGGTGACGTGCCCCAACAGGAGAGAAACTAACCACTAATCTAGCAGTGAAGCATATCAAAAAGTGAAGCATGTTCAAACAATGAAAATTGTCCAAAAAAGAAAAAAGGGTTAAAACCTCAAACTAATGTAACGGTGAAGCATATTCAACAGTGAAACATATCCAACAGTGAACCCTAGCTAGTCTAAAATTAAAATCATAATCCTTACCTGGTGCAGCTAGCCATAAATGGTATACACATTTGTTCAAAAGACAGCAAGCAATGGGCAGCGCTCACAGGCTGCAAGTGAAGTGAAAGCTCCAGAGATATGCCCAGCCCCTTGGGGCTAAATACATACCTTGAATACAAATCAGATGCAAATTATGTGCTAACACTAATCTAAATTCTAAAATTTGAATGCAATGCTTCACCGTTACATTAGTTTGAGGTTTTAACCCTTTTTTCTTTTTTGGACAATTTTCACTGTTTGAACATGCTTCACTTTTTGATATGTTTCACTGCTAGATTAGTGGTTAGGTTCTCTCCTATGGGGCACGTCACCGCCGTTGGAGAGTCTATTAGGGATAATTTGTGCACAACTTATGCTGAAGCTAACGCCCCCCTTTACTGTACCTGTTTTGAATGCAAGGTGTGTAACCTGCCCGTTAGTCGAGCTCTGCATACTTGTGCAGGTAGTCAATTTCAGGTGCAGCGTCTGTTTGGAAGCGCTGCCATTTCCTTCTGCTATAATGATACAATTAGGCAAACAAATGTTTATGAATGATTATTCGTATGAATGATCATAAATGATTGTTTAGGACCACTAACAGACCAAAATCTAACCAATCCAATCAGATTAATGAGATTTTTGGATCAATCCTGTCAATCTGACAGAATTGGTTAGGAGATTCGGAAACGATCACTCGGCAAATTGTATTGTCAGTGGCCTCTTTTAACGTAGTCAATTTTATGAATGCTTCTATGATTTTATCATCATGTCCAGGGGTCTATTCCTGGGAAAAGAAGTGAGTGGACTCACGTGGAAAACCCCTGCGCTGCGCGTAGCGTGGTGCGCCAAAATTGGGCGTGGCCAAGCACAATGTGGGCGTGGTCAAGCATAATGTGGACGTGGTCATGGGCGAGGCTAAATATACATGACCTTAGCAGTGATGTAAAAGGTCTGCCGAGGAAGTTGAGCTCTGCCGTAGTGTAACCCCCAAAAATAGATGTAATCTGACAGCAATTCACCAAAAAGACACATTTAATCTGGTAGAAGTTCCTCCAAAATACAGATAATATGGAAGTGGTTCCCCCAAAATAGACAATGTGGCAGCAGCAGTTCCCCCAACATACACATAATTTGGAAGCAGTTCCCCAAAATGCGCGAAACCTGGCAGCGGATCACCCAAAATACACGTAACACCCAAAATACATGTAATCTGGCAGCAGTGGTCCCCCAAACATACACAATCTGGCAGCAGTTCCCCAAAATACATGTAATCTGGCAGCAGCCATTCCCCTAATTTACACATAATCTGGCAGCTGTTCCCCAAAATACATAACAGCAGTTCCACAAAAATGCAGATAATCTGACAGCAGTTCCCCCAAAATAGGTACCCCCAGCATAGGTAGCCAGGTCTATAGGTGTCCCCAGTATAAGTAGCCATGAGTATAGTAGTCCCCAGTATATGTAGCCAGAGGTATAGTTGCCTAGTATATGTAGCCAGGGGTATATGTGCCCAGTATATGTAGTCAGGGGTTTAGTAGTCCCCAGTATATGTAGCCAGAGGTATAGGTGTCCAGTATATGTAGCCAGGGGTATATGTGCCCAGTATATGTAGCCAGGGGTATATGTGCCCAGTATATGTAGCCAGTGGGATATGTCCCCAGTATATGTAGTCAGGGGTATATGTCCCAGTATATGTAGCCAGGGGTATGTGTCCCCAGTATATGTAGTCAGGGGGTATATGTGTCCCCAGTATATGTAGCCAGGGGTATATGTCCCAGTATATGTAGCCAGAGGTATATGTGCCCAGTATATATAGCCAGGGGTATATGTGCCCAGTATATGTAGTCAGGGGTATATGTCCCAGTATATATGTAGTCAGGGGTATATGTGCCCCAGTATATAAAGCCAGGGGTATATGTGCCCAGTATACGTAGTCAGGGGGTATATGCGCCCAGTATATGTAGTCAGGGTGTATATGTGCCCATTATATGTAGTCAGGTGGTATATGTGCCCAGTATATGTAGTCAGGGGGTATATGTGCCCAGTATATGTAGTCAGGGGGTATATGTGCTCCAGTATATATAGCCAGGGGTATATGTGCCCAGTATATGTAGTCAGGGGGTATATGTGCCCAGTATATGTAGTCAAGGGGTATATGTGCCCAGTATATGTAGTCAAGGGGTATATGTGCCCAGTATATGTAGTCAGGGGATATATGTGCCCCAGTATATATAGCCAGGGGTATATGTGCCCAGTATATGTAGTCAGGGGTATATGTGCCCAGTATATGTATTTAGGGGTTTAGTAGTCCCCAGTATATGTATCCAGAGGTATAGGTGTCCAGTATATGTAGCCAGGGGTATATGTGCCCAGTATATGTAGCCAGGGGTATGTGTCCCCAGTATATGTAGTCAGGGGGTATATGTGTGCCCAGTATATGTAGCCAGGGGTATATGTCCCAGTATATGTAGCCAGAGGTATATGTGCCCAGTATATATAGCCAGGGGTATATGTGCCCAGTATATGGAGTCAGGGGTATATGTCCCAGTATATGTAGGCAGGGGTATATGTGCCCAGTATATATGTAGTCAGGGGTATATGTGCCCCAGTATATATAGCCCGGGGTATATGCGCCCAGTATATGTAGTCAGGGGGTATATGTGCCCATTATATGTAGTCAGGTGGTATATGTGACCAGTATATGTAGTCAGGGGGTATATGTGCCCTGTATATATTTAAGCAGGGGTATATGTGCCCCAGTATATATAGCCAGGGGTATATGTGCCCAGTATATGTAGTCAGGGGGTATATGTGCCCAGTATATGTAGTCAAGGGGTATATGTGCCCAGTATATGTAGTCAAGAGGTATATGTGCCCAGTATATGTAGTCAGGGGGTATATGTGCTCCAGTATATATAGCCAGGAGTATATGTGCCCAGTATATGTAGTCAGGGGGTATATGTGCCCAGTATATGTAGTCAGGGGGTATATGTGCTCCAGTATATATAGCCAGGGGTATATGTGCCCAGTATATGTAGTCAGGGGGTATATGTGCCCAGTATATGTAGTCAAGGGGTATATGTGCCCAGTATATGTAGTCAAGGGGTATATGTGCCCAGTATATGTAGTCAGGGGGTATATGTGCCCCAGTATATATAGCCAGGGGTATATGTGCCCAGTATATGTAGTCAGGGGTATATGTGCCCAGTATATGTATTTAGGGGTTTAGTAGTCCCCAGTATATGTAGCCAGAGGTATAGGTGTCCAGTATATGTAGCCAGGGGTATACGTGCCCAGTATATGTAGCCAGGGGTATGTGTCCCCAGTATATGTAGTCAGGGGGTATATGTGTGCCCAGTATATGTAGCCAGGGGTATATGTCCCAGTATATGTAGCCAGAGGTATATGTGCCCAGTATATATAGCCAGGGGTATATGTGCCCAGTATATGGAGTCAGGGGTATATGTCCCAGTATATGTAGGCAGGGGTATATGTGCCCAGTATATATGTAGTCAGGGGTATATGTGCCCCAGTATATATAGCCCGGGGTATATGCGCCCAGTATATGTAGTCAGGGGGTATATGTGCCCATTATATGTAGTCAGGTGGTATATGTGACCAGTATATGTAGTCAGGGGGTATATGTGCCCAGTATATATGTAAGCAGGGGTATATGTGCCCCAGTATATATAGCCAGGGGTATATGTGCCCAGTATATGTAGTCAGGGGGTATATGTGCCCAGTATATGTAGTCAGGGGTATATGTGCCCAGTATATATAGCCAGGGGTATATGTGCCCAGTATATGTAGTCAGGGGGTATATGTGCCCAGTATATGTAGTCAAGGGGTATATGTGCCCAGTATATGTAGTCAAGAGGTATATGTGCCCAGTATATGTAGTCAGGAGGTATATGTGCTCCAGTATATATAGCCAGGAGTATATGTGCCCAGTATATGTAGTCAGGGGGTATATGTGCCCAGTATATGTAGTCAGGGGGTATATGTGCCCAGTATATGTAGTCAGGGGGTATATGTGCCCAGTATATGTAGTCAGGGGGTATATGTGCCCAGTATATTTAATCAGGGGGTATATGTGCCCAGTATATGTAATCAGGGGTATATGAGCCCAGTATATATGTAGGCAGGGGTATATGTGCCCCCAGTATATATAGCCAGGGGTATATGTGCCCAGTATATGTAGTCAGGGGGTATATGTGCCCAGTATATGTAGTCAGGGGTATATGTGCCCCAGTATATATAGCCAGGGGTATATGTGCCCAGTATATGTAGTCAGGGGGTATATGTGCCCAGTATATGTAGTCAGGGGGTATATGTGCCCAGTATATGCAATCAGGGGGTATATGTGCCCAGTATATATGTAGGCAGGGGTATATGTGCCCCAGTATATATAGCTAGGGGTATATTTGCCCCAGTATATATAGCCAGGGGTATATGTGCCCAGTATATGTAGTCAGGGGGTATATGTGCCCAGTATATATGTAGGCAGGGGGTATATGTGCCCAGTATATATGTAGGCAGGGGTATATGTCCCCAGAATAGGTAGTCAGGTGTCCCCCCCCCCCCCCAGCAGGAGCAGCGCAGAGAAGAGGGAGAGCTGCACTCCACTGCCGCAAGTCTGGTCTGATCCAGACCAGAGCAGCGGCACGCAGATCCGGTGCCGGAACAAGGAGAGGTAAGTCACGCCCGCTGCCGGCTGCCCGCACGTTACTTCTGGAGGGGAGAGTGAGGGAGGGAGAGCACCCTAAGGTGAGGGAAGGGGGGGAAGGGGGGAGATGACCCCCCTTCTCCACCGTCCACACAGCTCTCCCTCTTCTATGCGCTGCTCCGTCCACACGCTAGGGTGAACGGCGTCCACGCTGAAGAAATAGTAAGTGGACGCCGTTCACCCACGTCCACCCCCCACTCGACCCCTGATCATGTCACTCTGTTATCATATCTCTCTTTAGCTCCTAAATCCAACGCCTATTTCTCATAGTTTAGTATTATTTACTTTTGTCCCATAGGGGAGCTGATGGAAAGAATACGGATGGACAAAAAAGAACAATATTTTGGAAAGTGTGAGATTAAAGAAATGCTATCACGATAATGTAATATGATGTGATGTAATATGTAGATTTCTCCCAGAGTAAAAAAAACAAAAAACATTATAAATTACTTTTTTTATGTATTTCACTGACACAGTGTAATATCCACAGTAATGGCAGCTGCAGACACGCAGGGTGTTTCCGCAGCCGCCTTGCCTTCCTTTTCAGGGACTTTGCCCGTGCCTCTGGCGTCTAGTACGCCGAGGATGGGTTTGTCTTTTGCACATAGGGTTGCCGTATCGCGCAGGCGCGCGCAGAGACAGGACCTTTATGCGGGGAGGAGGCACGTCAGCTGACCAGCTGGTCGGCTGACGTCAGAGGAGACTCACAGCGCTCCGGATTGGTTGACTCACAGCGCTCCGGATTGCTTATCGTTCCTGTTTATCTGCCCATCTGACTCTGTTACTGAACCCTGCCTGATATCTTACTACTCTCTTGCCTGCCGATTCTGTACTGTACCTGCTCGCTGGTTACTGATCCTAGCCTGTCTGACCTCTCTACTCACCAGTGAGCCCTTGTCACTGGTGAGGTGCTCTTCTGATAGTACCCACCAGCTCCTTTGGTGAGGTTAAGCCAAACTAATCAGTTACGGTGTTCTAATAGTACCCACCAGCTCCTCTGGTGAGGTCTAGCTAAACTATTCTATTACTGTTGCACCAAGCACTACATACTTTGTATTCTGCCAGCTATACTTGTATTATTGGTGATACTGCAGATCATCACATAATCAGGTATAATGTCTGCATTATTGGTGACTAGCTGGTCGCCCGGCGTTGCCCGAGTATGTAATTGGCTAGTGTTAGCTCTGTCCACTTTTTCTAATCCTAACAAACAATTACTCAATGATGACCTAGTTTGTGAGCTCTGCGGTCTTTGGCATCAATAATTGGCTGTGGCTCCACTCCTTTGAAAACCAATAGGTGAATTTTGATTAGATTGTGTAGGCTCCACCTACTTTTCTGAATATTAATCCCAGTCACCCACTGTGCAAAGTTTAAGAACCCTGCCATTGACAGACAGTGTAAGAATGGCTGCAGTTTACATTCTGGCAGTTCAATTTGTATTTTTCTCCACCCACTGATGTCCTAATGTTTCCCGGGTATGTATTTGGCTGCTGTTGGCTGTGGCCACTTTTTCTAACCCTAACACACAATTGTCAATAGTCAATGACCAAGTTTGTGAGATTTGTGGTCTTTGGCATGAATAATTTTCATTGAAATGAAACACATCTGATTCTCTGTTTGTGGCCCCACCCCTTTTCTAAATATTTAACCCCAGTCACCCAATGATCAACTGCACCAGGTTTGAGGCTTGTGCCATTGACAGTGCAAAAATGGCAGCAATTACATATTTGCCTTGAAAATCAATAGGTGAATTGTGATTGGTTTTTGTAGGCTCCACCCACTTTTCTGAATATTAATCCCAGTCACCCAGTGACCAACTGTGCAAAGTTTTAGAACCCTACAATTAATAGTGTAAGAATGGCTGCAGTTTACATTTTCCCAGTGAAATTTGTGTTTGTCTCCGCCCACTGAAGACTCGGCATTGCCCAGGTATGTATTTGGCTGGTGCTGGCTCTGCCCACTTTTTCTAACCCTAACACAAAATTACTTAATGTCAAAGGAGCCATGGTGGCTGACCGCAATTGACCTTCTAAACGGTGCCAGCGCACAGATCGTGCGAACTCTGGTCGCAGTCAATGCGCAGGAACCGCTAAGAATTAGCCACAGACAAACCAGAAGGGAGCCTGTGAGATACGGGTAATTACAATGTACACACGATTCCAGGGTATCTGCCACCACCACTGGTATGGGCCAGTGGACCCGATTTACTGACTGACTAGTCCTGCGAATAAAACGGTTAAACACACGGTATTCTGTCTAGCCAACAACAAACAAACAAACAGTAGCGTCTCTTCAGAGACCCGGGATCAGTTCTGTGTGTGCTGATAAGCAGGGTAGCGGACAGTGAATGACTTGGATAAAGTCGTTTATTCACAGCAATATAAATAATTAATACATACAGACAATTATTAAAATCAACAATTATTAAAACAGTAATAGCCAGTATAACAAATAAAAGAAGGGAGAAAAATACTTAGTTCCTGGAAAGATGTCCTTTTTGTGGGAAAAATCATAAAGTTCTTGGTTTCAATCAAAGTTCAGAGTTCAGACCAGGTGGATGCCAGCATATCCTCAAGCTGGCACCGATGAGTTCAAGATGTTTTCAGGGTGGAGGACACTGAGTTTGGGTCCTCTGCCATTCTTATGCCCCTGATTCAGTCGGAGGGAGTGAGGGCGGGGCCACACCCCCTTAGAACATGAGATGAGTCCTCCCCTTGTCCTGGGGACCAGAAATCATGCCTTAACCATATATGGGCTCTATCTCACAGAACCGTACAGGTCAGGGCAGATTTACTAATATTTTCAGGTCTGCCTCAATGTACCCAGCAGCCTGATACCAAACATGAGGGGTGGGACCCCTGTGGTATCATTAGGGCACTGTTGAACTGCCTAACTGGCTGTCTTTACCTCAGAATGTTCTGAAATGTTCTCAGAACCAACGCCAGACAGGGCCCTACATGCTCTGTTAGTTTGGAGGGTCTGCCAGCCTGGCAACACAGAAAATATGATACATATAGCAGTTTATGGAATATGAGATACCTCTGGGATTTATAGCAGGTCATTCCCAGGCAAAGGCTCTTTGAAGTTTGGGGCAGCCAGCTAGGTGTCAGCTCCCCTGCTGGGAGGGAGCCAGAGGGTCTAGCTTTTCCCCCAACTAGATTGCTTCTGTCATGGTGCTTGTCACCTATACCTGATGAATGGGCCATCAGCACAGCTTGAAGCCAGGGACTCTCTGCAGCAGATTAGGCTCAAGCTCATTAGCATATCAAAAGAGCCATCCAGCAGTTAGGCTGGTGCTATCTCTCTGCTGAGAAAATACTTCAGCTGTCCCTACACACTCAACCCAGATTCTATCGATCTGAAGCGCAATCGATGCAGGGAATCGAGTGCGATCGCTTTTTCTTCACGGGCGGTTACAGGACGCGCCTGCGGCCCCGCAACCGTCCGTGACACTTAATGATAAAGTTTGTGAGCTTTGCGGTCTTTGGCATCAATAATTTGCATTGAAATAAAATAAATCTGATTGGCTGTGGCTCCACCCCTTTTCTGAATTTGAACCCCAATCACCCAATGGCCAACTGTACCAGGTACAGGTGATTAACAGTGCAAGAGGCTTGTGCCACTAACAGTGCAAGAATGGCATCAATTAAATATTCCCCTTAAAGATTAATAGGTGGATTTTGATTGGCTTTTGTAGGCTCCACCCACTTTTCTGAATATTAATCTCAGTCACCCAGTGACCAACTGTGCAAAGTTTGAGAACCCTACCATTAATAGTGTAAGAATTGCTGCAGTTTACATTTTCTCAGTAAAAATTTATATTTGTCTCCACCTACTGATGACCCAGCATTGCCCGATTATGTATTTGGCTGGTGTTGGCTGCGCCCACTTTTCCTAACCCTAACACACAATTACTCAATTACTCAATGACCAAGTTTGTGAGCTTTGCGGTCTTTGGCATCAATAACCTGCATTAAAATGAAACAAATCAGATTGGCTGTTTGGGGCTCCACCCCCTTATATAAATTTAAACCCCATTCACGCAATGATCAACTGTACCAGGTTTGAGGCTTGTGCCATTAACAGTGCAAGAATGGCATCAATTAAATATTCCCCTTAAAGATTAATAGGTGGATTTTGATTGGCTTTCGTAGGCTACACCCACTTTTCTGAATATTAATCTCAGTCACCCAGTGACCAACTGTGCAAAGTTTGAGAACCCTACCATTAATAGTGTAAGAATTGCTGCAGTTTACATTTTCCCAGTGAAATTTATATTTGTCTCCACCTACTGATGACCCAGCATTGCCCGATTATGTATTTGGCTGGTGTTGGCTGCGCCCACTTTTCCTAACCCTAACACACAATTACTCAATTACTCAATGACCAAGTTTGTGAGCTTTGCGGTCTTTGGCATCAATAACCTGCATTAAAATGAAACAAATCAGATTGGCTGTTTGGGGCTCCACCACCTTATATAAATTTAAACCCCAGTCACGCAATGATCAACTGTACCAGGTTTGAGGCTTGTGCCATTAACAGTGCAAGAATGGCAGCAATGAAATATTCCCCTGAAAAATCAATAGGTAATTTTTGATTGTTTTTTGTAGGCTCCACCCACTTTTCTGAATATTAATCCCAGTCACCCAGTAACCAACTGTGCAAAGTTTGAGAACCCTACCATTAACAGTGT
Organism: Hyperolius riggenbachi; assembly: GCF_040937935.1. NCBI lineage: Eukaryota > Metazoa > Chordata > Amphibia > Anura > Hyperoliidae > Hyperolius > Hyperolius riggenbachi. Next base: position 42,723,811 of record NC_090652.1, read on the forward strand.
AAGAATGGCTGCTGTTTACATTTTCCCAGTAAAATTTGTATTTGTCTCCGCCCACTTATGACCCTGCGTTGCCCGCTTATGTATTTGGCTGGTGTTGGCTGTGCCCACTTTCCTAACCCTAACACAAAATTAATCAATTACTCAATTACCAAGTTTGTGAGCTTTGCGGTATTTGGCAACAATAATTTGCATTGGAATGAAACAAATCTGATTGGCTATTTGTGGCTCCACCCCCTTTCTGAAATTGAACCCCAGTCACCCAATGATCAACTATACCAGGTTTGAGGCTTGTGCCATTAACAGTGCAAGAATGGCAGAAATGTAAATATTCCCCTTGAAAATCATTAGGTGTATTTTGATTGGCTTTTATAGGCCCAACCACTTTTCTGAATAATAATCCTAGTCACCCAACGACCAACTGTGCAAAGTTTGAGAACCCTACCATTAACAGTGTAAGAAAAACACAAGTTTGCTTTCTTATAACAGAAAGAATTTGCAATAATGCAGGTTGGAGTGAGCTTGAAATGTCTCCCAGTGCTTCACTGCTGAAAATACGCAAATTAACCATTGTTACCCTTAGAAGCTAAACACACATCCAGAACTACTGGACTGCAATGATGTGTCAGCTTGTTAAAATTGTACAGAGCCATAATAATCCAACATGCATACAGACTGTTTTGGATTGTTTGATCCTCATCAGTACATGGCATAGACTAATTTGGCTCTGTGCAGTAGGGCTTGTGACACAGAGAGGTGCAGACTAACCAGTAAGCTCATGGTGACCCAGAACTCATTGGAGTGTGTAAGGGACTACAATGGTCTTAAAAGCCCCCTTACTAAGATGTTAAGAAAAACAAACGTTTGCTTTCTTAAAACAGAAAGAATTTGTGATAATTCAGGTTGGAGTGAGCTTGAGATGTCTCCCAGGGCATCACTGCTGAATAAATGCAAATTAACCATTCTACCCTTAGAAGCTAAACACACCTCCAGTGCAACAGTGTAAGAATGGCTGCAGTTTACATTTTCCAGTGAAATTTTTATTTGTCTCTTTTTGGTTATGGGAATAAAAAGTATCCTATACTTTATTCCAGGTAATGTACTATGGGTATCATTCATAAAGAGCCTGTCGGTAGTGCGGGAAAACACCGTTCTTCTCCGCAACCGGTAATTATGACTTCTGGGTGGTCATTCATAAAGAAGTTGCCTGTTGCGGTAGAAGTGCGGAGGTTTTCTGGAGGAAGCTGGCGGTAGCGTGGCGGAAGACATGCGGAACCATAAAAGCTGCCCGATTCCCTCCGTGCGCTCCTCTGTCTGATGCTGCTTGGGAGGACCGTCCCATTCATTTACACGTATTCCGCCCGCCTATCGCTACTGTCGAGCAAGCGGTATTTTCCTTCCGGATACCGCTTGCTCTAATCTTTATGAATGGACGTGTTTGTAACTTTTTCAAGATAAATCTAGAAAAACTCCGCACAAGGCGGAAATGTATCGCTCTGTCAGCTTTTCATGCGGAAAGAGCCTTTATGAATGGGGATTTTGCAGAGTGGTCGGTAAAGTCACCGGTATTAAGCATTTCCGCATGCGGAAATGCTTTATGAATGATACCCTATGTGTGTGCCAAATTTCATTCAAATCCGTTCAGCCGTTTTTGCGTGATCGAGTAACAAACATCCAAACATCCAAGCATCCAAACATCCGAACTTTCCCATTTATAGGCCTCGATTCATAAAGCATTCCCGCATTCGGAAATGCTGAAAACGGCTCACTTTACCGACCACACAGCAAAATCTGTATTCATAAAGGCTTTTTCCGCATGAAAAGCCGACATTCGCGAGCAGAGTGATAAATCACCGCCTTGCGCGGTGATTTATCATAGCAAAAGTAACAAGTAGTCAATTCATAAAGATTAGAGGAAGCGGTATGCGGACGGGTATTACCGCTACCTCTGATGTGGCGAGAAGCGTGCGGAATACAGTGCAGTGAATAGGACAGACCTCCCATGCAGCTGCAGAGAGAACACCGCACGGAGGGATTCCGCCTGCTTCTCCTGTTTCCGCATGTCTCCCGACAGCCTAACGCCTGCCTACAGCGGAATATCTCCGCACGCCTGTCACAACTAGCAACATTTTTATGAATTACCACCCTGAAGGCGGAAATACCGACAGCGGTGTTTCCCCGCTCGACTTTACCTTACCGACAGCACTTTTATGAATCGAGGCCATTATATTAGTAGGATTAGCACACATCAGGCAATGTCTATAGGCAACTGACTGCACTCAGATCAAAGGGGGCCGAATAATTATGCACACACCACTTTGCAGTTATTTATTTGTAAAAAATTTTTGGAATGATGTATGATTTTCGTTCCACTTCTCACGTGTGCACCACTTTGTATTGGTCTTTCATGTGGAATTCCAATAAAATTGATTCATGTTTATGGCAGTAATGTGACAAAATGTGGAAAACTTGCAACCCACTGTATATATATATATATACATATATATATATATATATATATATATATATATATATATATATATATATATATATATATATATATATCCTACTAATATAATAAATGGGAAAGTTTGGATGGTTGTTACTCTATCACGCAAAAACGGCTGAACGGATTTGAATGAAATTTGGCACACACATAGTACATTACCTGGAATAAAGTATAGGATACTTTTTATTCCCATAACCAAAAAGAGACAAATACAAATTTCACTGGAAAATGTAAACTGCAGCCATACACTGTTACACTGGAGGTGTGTTTAGCTTCTAAGGGTAGAATGGTTAATTTGCATATATTCAGCAGTGATGCACTGGGAGACATCTCAAGCTCACTCCAACCTGAATTATCACAAATTCTTTCTGTTTTAAGAAAGCAAACGTTTGTTTTTCTTAACATCTTAGTAAGGGGGCTTTTAAGACCATTGTAGTCCCTTACACACTGCAATGAGTTATGGGTCACCATGAGCTTGCTGGGTAGTCTGTACCTCTCGGTGTTACAAGCCCTACTGCATAGAGCCAAATTAATCTATGCCATGTACTGATAAGGATCAAACAATTCAAAACAGTCTCGCTTCTCGGCCTTTTGGCTAAGATCAAGTGTAATATCTGTTCTTGAAATTTTTGGGGGGACCTGGAGGGATGGCACTGTGGCAGGGTGTCCTACCTGGTCGTAATTCCCAGGGGTTGATTGAATGGATCTATACCATGGTCGAGGCTGAATGGCTGAGGGCATTGCTTAGGCGTACTGCCCCTTGAAGTGGCGCTCCAGGTGCACCTGAAAAAACCTGAGATGTGGCAGATCTCAGGCGGAAGTAGGGTGCTTTGGTCTGTATTGCCCATATGCATAGCCAACTAACGCAGCTCCCCGGCCTTTTGGCTATGGAGAGTGCAGAATTTTTATCACTCCGGCCGCAAGGTCGGGGCCAGCTTGCTGGTGCGGGGACTTCGGTTCCCACCTGGCTCCCTCTCAGGGGAGCCACGGACCATGTGGATGGCCACGTGGCCCAGGCCCTGTGGGCAACCACAGGGCAGTCCAGGGTCCTCCAGCCCTTCGGGTGTTGGAGGATGCCGCCAGTGTCCTCCGACTCTCGGGTTGGAGGATGCTTAGTACCCCCTGCGCCGATGGCAAAGGGGATAAGTTCCCTTCGGGGAACACTGGAAGGGCCCTGCTGTATTGTGGGGCCCGTGGCTACTCGTGCACGTTTTGTGGGGGTGCTTTAGGGCACTCACGCTTTTTCCGTGCACGGGGCTAATAGCCTTGCTTACCCGGGACTCCTGTTGCATGCAACAGGAGCCAAGACAAGCTAAAAAAAAAAAAAAACAGTCTGTATGCATGTTGGATTATTATGGCTCTGTAAAATTTAACAAGCTGACACATCATTGCAGTCCAGCAGTTCTGGATGTGTGTTTAGCTTCTAAGGGTAACAATGGTTAATTTGGATATTTTCAGCAGTGTTGCACTGGGAGACATCGCAAGCTCACTCCAACCTGAATTATTGCAAATTCTTTCTGTTTTAAGAAAGCAAACTTTTGTTTTTCTTACACTGTTAATGGTAGGGTTCTCAAACTTTGCACAGTTGGTCGTTGGGTGACTAGGATTATTATTCAGAAAAGTGGTTGAAGCCTATAAAAGCCAATCAAAATTCACCTAATGATTTTCAAGGGGAATATTTACATTTCTGCCATTCTTGCACTGTTAATGGCACAAGCCTCAAACCTGGTATAGTTGATCATTGGGTGACTGGGGTTCAATTTCAGAAAGGGGGTGGAGTTACAAATAGCCAATCAGATTTGTTTCATCCTAATGCAAATTATTGTTGCCAAACACCGCAAAGCTCACAAACTTGGTAATTGAGTAATTGATTAATTGTGTGTTAGGGTTAGGAAAGTGGGCACAGTAAACACCACCCAAATACATAAGCGGGCAATGCAGGGTCATAAGTGGGCGGAGACAAATACAAATTTTACTGGGAAAATGTAAACAGCAGCAATTTTACACTGTTAATGGTAGGGTTCTCAAACTTTGCACAGTTGGTTACTGGGTGACTGGGGTTAATATTCAGAAAAGTGGGTGGAGCCTACAAAAAACAATCAAAAATTACCTATTGATTTTTCAGGGGAATATTTCATTGCTGCAATTCTTGCACTGTTAATGGCACAAGCCTCAAACCTGGTACAGTTGATCATTGCGTGACTGGGGTTTACATTTATATAAGGGGGTGGAGCCCCAAACAGCCAATCTGATTTGTTTCATTTTAATGCAGGTTATTGATGCCAAAGACCGCAAAGCTCACAAACTTGGTCATTGAGTAATTGAGTAATTGTGTGTTAGTGTTAGGAAAAGTGGGCGCAGCCAAAACCAGCCAAATACATAATTGGGCAATGCTGGGTCATCAGTAGGTGGAGACAAATACAAATTTCACTGAGAAAATGTAAACTGCAGCAATTCTTACACTATTAATGGTAGGGTTCTCAAACTTTGCACAGTTGGTCACTGGGTGACTGTGATTAATATTCAGAAAAGTGGGTGGAGCCTACAAAAGCCAATCAAAATCCACCTATTAATCTTCAAGGGGAATATTTAATTGATGCCATTCTTGCACTGTTAATGGCACAAGCCTCTTGCACTGTTAATCACCTGTACCTGGTACAGTTGGCCATTGGGTGATTGGGGTTCAAGTTAAGAAAAGGGGTGGAGCCACAGCCAATCAGATTTATTTTATTTCAATGCAAATTATTGATGCCAAAGACCGCAAAGCTCACAAACTTGGTCATTAAGTAATTTTGTGTTAGGGTTAGAAAAAGTGGGCGAAGCCAGCACCAGCCAAATACATACCTGGGCAATGCCGAGTCTTCAGTGGGCGGAGACAAACACAAATTTCACTGGGAAAATGTAAACTGCAGCCATTCTTACACTATTAATTGTAGGGTTCTAAAACTTTGCACAGTTGGTCACTGGGTGACTGGGATTAATATTCAGAAAAGTGGGTGGAGCCTACAAAAACCAATCACAATTCACCTATTGATTTTCAAGGCAAATATTTAATTGCTGCCATTTTTGCACTGTTAATGGCACAAGCCTCAAACCTGGTACAGTTGATCATTGGGTGACTGGGGTTAAATATTTAGAAAAGGGGTGGGGCCACAAACAGCGAATCAGATGTGTTTCATTTCAATGAAAATGATTCATGCCAAAGACAACAAATCTCACAAACTTGGCCATTGACTATTGACAATTGTGTGTTAGGGTTAGAAAAAAGTGGCCACAGCCAACAGCAGCCAAATACATACCCGGGAAACATCAGGACATCAGTGGGTGGAGAAAAATACAAATTTAACTGCCAGAATGTAAACTGCAGCCATTCTTACACTGTCTGTCAATGGCAGGGTTCTTAAACTTTGCACAGTGGGTGACTGGGATTAATATTCAGAAAAGTAGGTGGAGCCTACAAAAGCTAATCAAAATTCACCTATTGATTTTCAAAGGAGTGGAGCCACAGACAATTATTGATGCCAAAGACCGCAAAGCTCACAAACGAGGTCATCATTGAGTAATTGTGTGTTAGGATTAGAAAAAGTGGACAGAGCTAACACTAGCCAATTACATACCCGGGCAACGCTGGGCAACCAGCTAATATATATATATATATATATATATATATATATATATATATATATATATATATATATATATATATAGACCAAAAGTTTTGATACACCTTCTCATTCAAAGAGTTTTCTTTATTTTTATGACTATGAACATTGTAGATTCACACTGAAGGCATCCAAACTATGAATTAACACATGTGAAAGCATAGTACATAACCAAAAAGTGTGAAACAACTGAAAAGATGTCATATTATAGGTTCTTCAAAGTAACCACCTTTTGCTTTGATTACTGCTTTTGCACACTCTTGGCATTCTCTTAATGAGCTTCTAGAGGTAGTCACCTGAAATCGTATTCACTTCACAGGTGTGCCCTGTCAGGTTTAATAAGTGGGATTTGTTGCCTTATACCACGCCTCCCTTGAGAAAGCTGGCCATCTGCCAGCGAAACATGTTGGGTCTCCCGGCGTAGTGAATCGGAGCTTGCTGCTCACCCCTTCCTCTCCCCGCTGTCACCGCGGGCTACTCACTGCTTGCTCTTGGGCACTCTGTACACCCTGGATAGTCCACCGACCACCCGGACTGAACCCTTGGAACTCTGGTCTAAGGTCCATATATGGGACTTTTCTGTCAGTCTAACTGGACGGTAGCCATTATGGCTTGATCCTATGCACACGCACCAACAGGAACCATCAATGCAGTTACTCTTTGAACAACAAGCCTGAGTTCGGCCTACATATCGTTGGAGGGTAAGAGCTATGCTGCTTGCATAGCATATGGATTCAACATTATCAGCTTTGCTTCACTGCATGTTGCTTTGCATTTCTCCACCTCCTTGTGGGCTGCTACAATCTCATTATGTACTGCAATGTCTTCCTGTTGCAATGTACAGAGTACTTTTGAACTAACTCACTACATCCTGGCTTGCACGTGTTATCTGTGCTCTTTTGCTACTAACCTAAATCAGACTATCACCATCTGCTACCAGCTAATACAGCTGTTTTAGCGTTTGGATATTATCTTTGCTGCATTAATTTTGCTTTAGCCCTTCTTGCTGGACATTTAAGATTGTGTTTATGATTTTAATGTGTAGTTAGTTCTTTGTGCGAGTGAGCGGCAAATGTTTGACAGCGCCGGGGGGGAGTTAGGTGGCCACCTGGCAGATTCTCTTTTTTATTATATATATGTCTGTTTAGTGTATGTTATTTGAATAATAAAAAGTTTTTTGATATTTTTATAAAAATCCTTGTGGTCGTCTTGACTCAAATTCCCTCAACTTCTTATCCTTAAAAAGTTATTTTTTGCCTTATAAATGGGGTTGGGACCATCAGTTGCGTTGTGGAGAAGTCAGGTGGATACACAGCTGATAGTCCTACTGAATAGACTGTTAGAATTTGTATTATGGCAAGAAAAAAGCAGCTAAGTAAAGAAAAACGAGTGGCCATCATTACTTTAAGAAATGAAGGTCAGTCAGTCTGAAAAATTGGGAAAACTTTGAAAGTGTCCCCAAGTACAGTCTCAAAAACCATGAAACGCTACACAGAAACTGGCTCACATGCGGACCGCCCTAGGAAAGGAAGACCAAGAGTCACCTCTGCTGCGGAGGATAAGTTCATCCGAGTCTCCAGCCTCAGAAATCGCAGGTTAACAGCAGCTCAGATTAGAGACAAGGTCAATGTCACACAGAGTTCTAGCAGCAGACACATCTCTAGAACTACTGTTAAGAGGAGACTGTGTGAATCAGGCCTTCATGGTAGAATATCTGCTAGGAAACCACTGCTAAGGACAGGCAACAAGCAGAAGAGACTTGTTTGGGCTAAAGAACACAAGGAATGGACGTTAGACCAGTGGAAATCTGTGCTTTGGTCTGATGAGTCCAAATTTGAGATTTTTGGTTCCAACCACCGTGTCTTTGTGAAAAGGTGAACGGATGGTCTCTACATGCCTGGTTCCCATTGTGAAGCATGGAGGAGAAGGTGCGATGGTGTGGGTGTGCTATGCTGGTGACACAGTTGGGGATTTATTCAAAATTGAAGGCATACTGAACCAGCATGGCTACCATAGCATCTTGCAGTGGCATGCTATTCCATCTGGATTGCGTTTAGTTGGACCATCATTTATTTTTCAACAGGATAATGACCCAAAACATACCTTCAGGCTGTGTAAGGGCTATTTGACCAGGAAGGAGAGTGATAGGGTGCTGCGCCAGATGACCTGACCTCCACAGTCACCAGACCTGAACCCAATCGAGATTGTTTGGGTGGGCTGGACCGCAGAGTGAAGGCAAAAGGGCCAACAAGTGCTAAGCATCTCTGGGAACTCCTTCAAGACTGTTGGAAGACCATTTCAGGTGACTACCTCTTGAAGCTCATCAAGAGAATGCCAAGAGTGTGCAAAGCAGTAATCAAAGCAAAAGGTGGCTACTTTGAAGAACATAGAATATGACATATTTTCAGTTGTTTCACACTTTTTGGTTATGTACTATGCTTTCACATGTGTTAATTCATAGTTTGGATGCCTTCAGTGTGAATCTACAATGTTCATAGTCATGAAAATAAAGGAAACTCTTTAAATGAGAAGGGGTGTCCAAACTTTTGGTCTGTACTATGTATATATATATATATATATATATATATATATATACTAGCTGATGATCCGGCATTGTGTAGTTACAGTGGGTTGCAAAAGTATCCGGCCCCCTTGAAGTTTTCCACATTTTGTCATATTACTGCCACAAACATGAATCAATTTTATTGGAATTCCACATGAAAGACCAACACAAAGTGGTGTACACATGAGAAGTGGAAAGAAAATCATACATGATTCCAAACATTTTTTACAAATAAATAACTGCAAAGTGGTGTGTGCATAATTATTTGGCCCCCTTTGATCTGACTGCAGTCAGTTGCATATAGACATTGCCTGATGAGTGCTAATGACTAAATAGAGTGCACCTGTGTGTAATCTAATGTCAGTACAAATACAGCTGCTCTGTGAGGGCCTCAGAGGTTGTCTAAGAGAATATTGGGAGCAACAACACCATGAAGTCCAAAGAACGTACAAGACAGGTCAGGGATCAAGTTATTGAGAAATTTAAAGCAGGCTTAGGCTACAAAAAGATTTCCAAAGCCTTGAACATCCCAAGGAGCACTGTTCAAGCGATCATTCAGAAATGGAAGGAGTATGGCACAACTGTAAACCTACCAAGACAAGGCCATCCACCTAAACTCACAGGCCGAACAAGGAGAGTGCTGATCAGAAATGCAGTCAAGAGGCCCATGGTGACTCTGGACGAGCTGCAGAGATCTACAGCTCAGGTGGGAGACTCTTTCCATAGGACAACTATTAGTCATGCACTGTACAAAGTTGGCCTTTATGGAAGAGTGGCAAGAAGACAGGCATTGTTAACAGAAAGCATAAGAAGTCCCGTTTGCAGTTTGCCACAAGCCATGTGGGGGACACAGCAACCATGTGGAAGAAGGTGCTTTGGTCAGATGAGACCAAAATGGAACTTTTTGGCCAAAATGCAAAATGCTATGTGTGGCAGAAAACTAACACTGCACATCACTCTGAACACACCATCCCCACTGTCAAATATGGTGGTGGCAGAATCATGCTCAGGGGGCACTTTTCTTCAGCAGGGACAGGGAAGCTGGTCAGAGTTGATGGGAAGATGAATGGAGCCAAATACAGGGCAAACTTGGAAGAAAACCTCTTGGAGTCTGCAAAAGTCTTGAGACTGGGGCAGAGGTTCGCCTTCCAGCAGGACAATGACCCTAAACATAAAGCCAGGGCAACAATGGAGTGGTTTAAAACAAAACATATCTATGTGTTAGAATGGCCCAGTCAAAGTCCAGATCTAAATCCAATTGAGAATCTGTGGCACGATCTGAAAACTGCTGTTCACAAACGCTGTCCATCTAATCTGACTGAGCTGGAGCTGTTTTGCAAAGAAGAATGGGCAAGGATTTCAGTCTCTAGATGTGCAAAGCTGGTAGAGACATGCCCTAAAAGACTGGCAGCTGTAATTGCAGCAAAAGGTGGTTCTACAAAGTATTGACTCAGGGGGCCAAATAATTACGCATACCCCACTTTGCAGTTATTTATTTGTAAAAAAATGTTTGGAATGATGTATGATTTTCGATCCACTTCTCACATGTACACCACTTTGTATTGGTCTTTCACGTGGAATTCCAATAAAATTAATGCATGTTTGTGGCAGTAATGTGACAAAATGTGGAAAACTTCAAGGGGGCTGAATACTTTTGCAACCCACTGTAATAAGTACTGCAGTGCTTAGTTGTTAGAGACTAGTACTGTCTGTGTTAGCTTACTACTACAGATCACTGCATTTCTGCTGCGCTGCTGATTGTCAGTGTGTGTGACAGATAGACCATCCGTTAGTGTGCACACTGTCTTTTTCTTCTACTCAGTTGTTTGTCACCCCCGTGCTGATTCATCAAAGTCCAACACCGATTTCAATAAAGTGCAAGTATCCCACATCCATCTGGTGACATCATCATCACACAAACTTGCACTATGTCTGCTGGCACTGGCACCCAGGGGAAGGGCATCAAGGGCAAGAAGAGAGGGAACATTGCTGGTACTGTCACCCAGGGCTGTGGAGTCGGTCCAAAAATCCACCGACTCCGACTCCTCAGTTTAGGATTCCACCGACTCCGACTCCGACTCCGACTCCACGACTCCGACTCCTCTAATTTGCATATTACAATTTTGTTGATTAAAAGTATGTAGCATGAAATTCGTCTCTTAACTGCCAACGCTTAGGAATTTTACAAGACAACTGAAGTGAGAAGGATATGTAGACTACTATATTTATTCCCTTTAGACTAAAACTAGTCCTTGGTAAGAGTACTTGTAAAAGGTACAAACCGGAACAAAGAACATCTATCAGGCCCTAGGCAATGTAAGTGTGGGTACATGTAAGAATGATGTGCAGGTACTCTGCAGGGGAATGAGGAGATTGTAAACAGACAACACCTCTGTGTTCAATGTGCACAGCATTCTCAGTGGATTCCCTGCAGCTCTGTGGGGAGTGCATATGTAGAGTATAGTACTATTGTGTAACAAAGTAAACCTGAGACAGATGAAATTAAAGTTTTATACATACCTGGGGCTTCCTCCAGCCGCCTTCAGGATAATCAGTCCCTCGTTGTACTGCTCCACCACCTGGATCTTCTGCTATGAGTCCAGGTACTTGAGCCAGTCAGGCGTAGTGCGCATGCACACACTCCGCCGCCAGGAGCATACTACACCTGTGCAGCACTATTGCGCAGGTGCAGAATGTTCCTGGCTGTGGGAGCGGCATGCGGCCGGACTGCGCTGACTGGCTGAATTACCAGGACTCATAGCAGAAGATTCGGGTGGTGGAGGACAGCGAGGGACTGATTAGCCTGAAGGGGGCTGGAGGAAGCCCCAGGTATGTATAAAACTTTACTTTTCATCCGTCTCAGTTACCCTTTAATTTGTAGTCACCAAACCAAATTTTAATAACATATCAAATTATTTGATTTCATCAGCAAAGAGAGTGCATACATTTGCATAAATCAGCATCAATGCGGAATTATTTCCATCTCGTTGACCATCTCTATTAGTGACATGGCTACACATCAGGCTTTATTCTTACAGCATAGATGTTATTTAGTATATATAAGAGATTCCTGTGTACACATCATATATACAGTCAGAATCAGATATGTATATCTGACCTTAAAAATACGGGGACTGCTTTATTGAAGCAGCACAAGTAACTAATTTTGATTGGTTTATTTCATTTTTGTGGACAAAGCACAGCTTTTACTGTATATATACTGTATATATACATTATTTTTAATGACTATTATCTGAGAAATAGAACATTTTATCATATTTTCTATTTTAATTACAGTTACAAATTCATTAGGAGTCGGAGTCGGAGTCGGTGCATTTTTTCCCGACTCCGACTCCAGGCACCCAAAATTGCCCGACTCCACGACTCCGACTCCACGACTCCGACTCCGACTCCACAGCCCTGCTGTCACCGCCAGCAGTTCTGCCACACCAGTGTCCATTCCGCAGCTATCCACTGGCCGTGGATGCACTGGGCGCCCAGCTGATAAGGGGAGTCACGCTGCAGAGGCACAGCAGTGTGTAGTGGCCATTTTTCAGCATGGTCGGTGCTGCAAATTGGAGGAGAAAGACGCCGAGCCTGTGATGCAGCTGATGGTGGATGAGCAGGACACCACCACCAGCTCTACAACAGAGAGCTCCACCCCCACCACCACTCCTGTTCACAGGAGCAGCAGCAGCCACCTAGCAGCAGTGCATGGGGACTCGTCGGTCATCATGTTGACCCCAGCGGGCAGCCTAACCTCAGTCAGTGCGCTCTGTAGTCCAGAGCCAGACACCGCAAGCGCAATCAGGGCTGTTACCACCACTGACTTTGAGAAGGACATTCTGGGCGCACTGGGGTTTGCGGAGGAGTCAAAGATGGCGATGGTGATTGTTGGGGGGATTCCTTGCCTGAGGTGTCAGCAGAAGAGGAGTTTGGGGAGTCAGCAACATCCCAGCCATTGTTTGAGGAGGGGGCGTATGATGCTGATGATAATGATGACGTTATGAAGGACCGTGACTTGGCTCTGAGTCTGAGGAGGAGGATGCATCCGTGGGTCTGCAACAGAGGACCAGCATCACTGACATTGCCAGGAGCACCTCCAGCTTCATCAACCACCTGGCCAACAAACATCATCATGAGCATGAGGAGTTCAAGAGGCTGAAGGAAGCTGGTGCTGGCAGTGTTCCTCTGACCAAAAGCACCACCAGAACCCCCTTTACCAGTGCCACTCCTATTGACACTGAGGCCTGTTCAGGCAGCCAGTCCTCCTCAGTTGTCTCCTCTGCTCCCTCCTCCTCTTCCCGTGCCACCAAAAAGCGCCACAAGACCCTTTTGGATGAGTCCTTTGTGGTCAGGGCTCAGCCTCCCAGCAGCTATCGGATCTGCCAGCTTAACGGCCTGCTTGCACAGGCCATGTCCTCCCAGCTCCTCCCGTTCTCCTTGGTGCAGGAGGAGAGCGACATGCGTGCACTCCTGCAGAGCACAGTGCCGGATTGGCCAATACCCAGCCGGCACTACTTTTCACGCACGGCCATCCCAGCACTGCACCACTTCGCGATGGCCAACGTGGAGCGTGGGCTGGATCATGTGGTGGGGGAGTGGGTCCATGTGACCATGGACTCCTGGAGCAGCAGGTTCAGGACAGGCCGCTACCTGTCCTTTATAGCTCATTGGGTCAGTTTGGTGGAAGGCAGTGAGAAGGGCACAGTAGCATCATCAACACAGTGGGTTGTGCCACCTCGCAGCAGGGTCAGGAGAAGTGCAGCAGGTTCCAGCTCTGATCCGATTCCATCCTCCAGCAAACCCGCCGCCAAACACCCCAGCAGCAGTGTGAAGGCCCGCCACTGCCAAGCACTGCTGGAGATGGTCACCCTGGGCAAGAACAAACTTACGGCAGACCACATCCTGGACAAACTCCAAGAGCAGGAGAGGAATTGGCTGACCCCCAGAGGCCTCAGAGTCGGAGAGGTGGTGTCCGATAATGGGGCCAACCTGGTTGCTGCCATCCACCGGGGAGACCTCACCCACATCCCCTGTCTGGCCCACGTCCTGAACCTGGTGGTGCAGAAATTTCTGAGCACCTACCAGGGGATGGAGCCACTTTTGAAAGCGGCTTGGAAAACAGTGGGTTATTTCCGCCACTCGGGCGGTGCCTCAGCGGCCCTGGAAGCTGTGCAGATGGAGCTGAACCTCCCACGCCACCGGCTCATTATTGATGTTGCAACACGATGGAATTCCACCCTGGCCATGTTAGAGCATCTGGTTGAACAGACTACCTGGCCAGAGCCACCGCGGATGCCACCGTGTTCGGGACCGGCACCACCCAACTCCCGGACATCATCCTGAATGCAGAGTGGGAAAAAATGCGGCTGGTGTGCATGGTGCTGGCACCCTTCCTGGAGGCCACCAACATGGTCAGCCGGCACCGTGCGTCGCTGTGTGAGTGGGTGACCATGGTGTGCATGCTGGACAAGGCCCTCAATGCTCTGCTGGAAGTGGGAGAGGCAGCCTTGATCCAGCAGGAGCAGCAGCAGTAACCTTTACAATCCACCTCTGTGCATCAGGAGGAGAAGGTTGAGGACTTGGAGTTGGAAGACTTGGAGGAGTTGGAGGTCCCTGACCTTGTAGATGAGGGGTCACAGCCGAGTGCAGCTGCAGTGGTGCGGGGATGGAGAGAGCAAGGGGAAGCTCAGGAATAAGAGGAGGAGGACAGCACTGGGGGTGATGATTCAGAGTATGTGTCAGCAGAGATGGCAGCCCTCTTCCCCATGGCAGCGCACATGCTGCAGTGCCTGCGCAGTGACCCAAGGGTCAAGCAAATGCGTGCTTGGGAGGACATGTGGATCACCCAGATGCTGGACCCATGGCTGAAGAGGAAGCTGCATCAGTTCCTGCCTGCAGGAGGAGACCCTGTGCGGCAAATGAGAGACTGGCAGCGGTCCCTGGTTTGGCGCTTGGAGGAAGCCTTCCCCCAGACTCCCCCCCCCCCTGCTGTCACAGTCCAGCCAGCACAGCAGCAGGTGCCTGTGTCCATCAGCAGCAGGCGCTTATCAAACCTGCTGTCTCTCACAAAGGCACTGTACGCCACGCTGGTACAGCTGCCGACTGAGGAGGTGCCTGCAGCAGTATGTGGCTCTCAAAGCCAGAACCAGCACCTGACCTGGATGGTGGCAGACTACATGGGGTCCTACAGCGGCCTTGAGAGCGACACCCCTGTGGACCCCTTGGATTACTGGGTCAAGCACCTGGATATTTGGAGCAAGCTGGCGCAGTACGCCCTGGAAATCCTTGCTTGCCCCCCTTCCAGCGTGCTGTCCGAAAGGTGCTCCAGTGCGGCCGGTGGCGTGGTCACCGAGAAACGCTCTCATCTGTCCACCCAGTCTGTGGACAGACTGACGTTTCTTAAAATAAACCAGACTTGGGTGGTTGGTGAATTCCTGGCCCCTGTTGTTGGCAAGAGGGGGAAATGAAGTGGTTGGAAATCACTATGTCTGCCTTACCACCCTTTACCACCACAACCTCCAGGCTCTGTCTTGAGTCATAAACCTGGTTCAAATTTTTTTTACAGCCATGGTACCAACACACTAGGTGCCCTGGTGAACTATGTAAACACAATTGCTGTGTAATTTTTTTGGAGGTGTCTGTGCTGTCCGAGTTGTGGGGAGGCCCCAACTGCGGCAGTTATGACCGCTTCCTGGAACCTCTCCTAATGTTTTAACTGTGCCGTGGTACCAACAAACTAGGTGCCATGGTGAACTATCTATTCTGCCTGCCAGAAGTTACACTTCTACTTCTCCTCCTGTCTCCTGCTGCCTGTGCTGCTCCCACTGCCAGGGTGCATCTACCTACTCCACCTGCTGCTGCTGCTGTCTGTGGTACCCACCAACACCAGGGTCCACACAAAACTATATCTTCTGCTGCCACTGCCACCAGCTATTACGCCACTACAATAGCTGCATCTACCTACTGATCCTGCTGCTGCTGCTGTCTGTGGTACCCACTGACACCAGGGTCCACACAAAACTATATCTTCTGCTGCCACAGCCACCACCTACTACGCCACTACAATAGCTGCATCTACCTACTGATCCTGCTGCTGCTGCTGCTGCTGTCTGTGGTACCCACTGACACCAGGGTCCACACAAAACTATATCTTCTGCTGCCACTGCCACCACCTATTACGCCACTACAATAGCTGCATCTACCTACTGATCCTGATGCTCCTGTCTGTGGTACTCACCAACACCAGGGTCCACACAGAACTATATGTTCTGCTGCCACTGCCAGTCTGCCACTGCCACCAGCTATTACATCACTACAATAGCCTGCCACCAGCTGTTACGCTACTACAATAGCTTTAATTTTTTTGGAGATGTCTGAGCAGAAAACTGTGATGTCCCAGTTGTGCGGTTGGACTTTGGACACGATGTGGGCTGCACGACTGCTGTCTGGAACCTAGTCCTGATGTTAATTGACAGCCATTTTTTTTATTATTTTAAGTCCCTACATAATCAATTAGTGTTTCCCTTAAAAAAAACATGATGCCACATGCCTCATTTACCCTAAGGCCACTTTCCATTTTTCTATCCGTATATCCGAATCCGCCCGGATATCCCGGATAATGCGCTCGGATTTTCACGTGTATGCGGACACCGCAAAGTTCGGATTTGGATATCCGATTCGGATCCGGATATCTGGGTATCCGGATCCAGATCAATTCGGATTTTGAAAAGGGGTATCTGAGCACCCCTGATTCCAGGTAATGTACTATGTGTGTGCTTCAATCAAATCCATTCAGCCATTGTTGCGTGATTGTGTAACAAACATTCAAACATCCAAAATTTCACATTTATAATATTAGTAAGATACTAAAAATATTAGCATTAAAGAGGAGCTGTCAGCCATACTATCTCAGAAAAAAACAACACATATATAAGTACATAAATACTTCCTCTACTTACATAACATATGCATTGCACTTTCCACATTTTGATTTTTAGTGATTTTTCTATAGTTAAAAAAAAGAGAAAATCCTATGGCCTCAATTCACTAAGCGGTTTAGACTAGTTTACTGATGGTTTTTAGTCTACTGATGGTTTGTCAGTTGCATCAAAGGAGCATTCACTATTACCAAATGTTTAAGACCTGTTTTTTAGGCCTAGTCTTAAGCATTTGGTAAATAGGTTGGTAAAGCAGGGGAAATGATCAAAAGATGCAATTCACAAACGAGTAGCTATGGCTGACATCCTTCTCCTCTGATGAGCTCTCCTCTGGATACAATTAAACTCCTGCATAATTAATTCAAAAGGTTCCATCCTCACATCTAATATTCCTCACAGAATTACTTTACCTACAAAAATCAGCTGGCCTAATCGCTGTCAGAAAAAGTGGGCGTGGTTACTCTTTGTTTGTCTCTACAAATTGTGTAATTACTGAATGTTAGACCAGATCTAAAAACAGGTCTAAAACATTACACCAAACCATCAGTAGACTAAACATCATCTGTAGACTAGTCTAAACTGCTTAGTGAATTGAGGCCATTGAATTGTAATGGCGCATCCCCGCTTGAATGGGAGGTGAGAAAATAACACCTGCCCGACTTTGGTTACACCCAGGTCTTGTAGGTGCGAGATATAGCGGCTGAGGCCGAGAAAGCCAGAGTACCACCAGAGCGAACAAGACTATGCAGCTGGGTGATATTAGGTAGTAGAGCGGAATGCTCTTGTGGAGGAAGTTACACAGATCATCACAGGAGCTATGGACAAGAGAGCAAGATTGCTCAGAGTGACTGCCGCTCTGAGCTTCCGATAACAGCCACAAATAAACAAGACACAATGGTTGCACAGTGCGACCGCAGCACTGAGCATCTGATGTCTACCACACTGAGTAACAAGGACAGACAACAGACAGACAGAATGTTTGTGTTAGGATCCCCAGTTCTGCCTGTCATTGCAGTGATGGGCTGACTTTGCATTTGTTTCAGTCTGCACATTACTGCAATGGAATTGTATGCAAGTCTGGGAGGATTCTCAGTTCTGCCTGTCATTGCAGTGATGGGCTGACTTTGCATTTGTCTGCACATTGCTGCAATGGAATTGCATGTGTGTGTGTGAGGATTCCCAGTTCTGTTTCTCACTACTGCAGTGAGATTGCATGGGAGTGTCTGAACACCTGCAAGGTGAGCGCCTCGTTAGTGGAGTACTTAAGATCCAGACTTCCCAGCAGCCGTTGCTGTCGCCTTAGTTGTCCTCCCTGCTTGTGCAGCCTCTGTCCTTGTTCCTGTCCCTGCCAAGAGAATCCTGTGGCCTGCTCTTGTCTGAGTCCTTGGAGTCATAACATGTCTTGTTCCTGTCTTCAGTGTCTTGCCTGAGTCCATGGATTTATAATCTGTCTGTTTGCTCCAGTCCTGCCTGACTTCTTGGAGTTATAGCCCGTGTGTTTGCTTCTGTCCTGTATGCTGAATTCTGGATGAATATCTACATACCTGCTGGTGGATTTGAAGCTATTAATACTGTCTGGGTAAATACTCCTGCAAAGCTGCTTCATGAGCATAATGTTGCATGCTTGTTCCTGAACTGTTTGGAAACTAGTTTGAATGTTTTTCATGTACATACCTTCACTGTAAATACAACATCACTTTGCATCAAATCCTGGGCGTCTGCATCTTTGGGAGTTCATCTGCACAATGCTAAGCCTCGCCAGACAGAATGCCTGCTGGTGAGCATGACAGTTTGCCAATCTAATCGCTGCCCCAGCGCTAGCAAACATCCACACTGACACAGAAAATACAAACAAGTAGGAGCATAGCTAATAGCAACAGCAGCTTATAGTTACGTCCACAGGAACAGGATTAGCAGGAACAGACAGACAGAAGGATTATTTGCCAATTTAATTTCTGCCCCAGCAATAGCAAACATCTACACTGGCATGGACAAGACAAACAAGTAGGACCGTAACTAATAGCAACCACAGCTTATAGCTATGTCCACAGGAACAGGACTAGTAGGAAAACTACCAGTCATCAATGTGGTGATGGCAGAATCCAAGCTATCAGGATCGTCCAAGCAAGAAAGACAAGGTTAAACAATGCAATATATAATTCACATGAAGGACCCAGCAACCAGCTAAGGTCAGATCTGAAAGGAGGAGCAGGCTTTTCTATGGACATTAGCCAATAAGAGCAGACATGCAAATTCCCACACAGTTGAATGGTAATAACTCAATCCTGTGTTAGTCTGATCGAAGGCTGCAAGCTGAAAGCAGAAGGAAAGGATTCTCATTACAAATGCAAGCAATATTATGCAACAATATGCATGCAGGAAATTCAGAACTGGCTGGTTGCAGTGGAACTGCAACCAACAGGGCAGGCTACAGAAAGGATCCTGACAAGGTTTTTCCATTTGATCTGTGTCTTATCTGTATTTTGAAGCCAATCCTGATGTAATTTCAT
Organism: Hyperolius riggenbachi; assembly: GCF_040937935.1. Lineage (NCBI taxonomy): Eukaryota > Metazoa > Chordata > Amphibia > Anura > Hyperoliidae > Hyperolius > Hyperolius riggenbachi. The sequence continues at coordinate 42,742,995 of NC_090652.1, forward strand.
CCATTAAGGTAGCCACCCATCTAGCAATGTATGGGCAGATTCAACCAAGTGACAAATCTCTCTCTTATCAGATTCGATAAGAGAGAGAGATCTGTCAGCTGCCCATATACCACAGGCCGATTCCCCATCAATAGATCCAGAATCGGCCCTGTGCGCTGCCTCGTCGCTGTACTCCCCTAATGCCTGCCGTGCCAAAGTGTATACATTACTTGTCCTCGTCCTCTGCTTGTTCCCCACTACTCTGGGCACATTCTCCTCTTCCGCATACATGCATGCTCCACATGGTTTCCTAGTAAGGGCACGCATGTGTGATGTCACACGCGCCCTTACCAGGAAACCACGTGGGGTGTGCATGTATGCGGAAGAGCAGCGGGGGACAAGCGGAGGTCGCGGACAGGTAATGTATACACTTTGGCACAGCGGGCATTAGGGGGGCACAGCGGTGAGGCGGCAGATGGTTTTGTTGATCGTCGGGTAGTTGCACACCGTTCCCGCCGCGCACCCGACCAACCAACTTTGCCATGACATCTTGCATGTGCTATCGACAATGCGTCCAGTTTCTGTCCCAAAATTGGTCGCTTTGTTAGTTGGACATGCACTATAATAATAAAATTGGATGGTCAACCGGCCGCCAAGTCGCCTGATGTATGGCCACTTTAAGGCCCCATTCACACGTAAAAACGAAAATGCAAACACAAGCAATTTGCGTTTTTGTGCGCAGTTTTTTTGTTTTCATTACCCGGTGCTCCACGGCGCACCGCGTTTTTTGTAAAAATCGCTTTTCTAATCGCTTTTTCAGAGCGGTTTTGTAATTCACTCCCTGACGCAAGTCAGGAAGTGAACTCTGAAAAGAACAAATACAATTTATTTATTCTTAAAAACACTCACACAATCGCTGCACAAAGCGATTTTGTGAGTGTTTTGCATTTTTCCTATACCTTCCATTATAGCAACAAATGCCTCAAAAATGGTACAGGCATCGCTTTGCTGAGTGTATCAGAAACAAACTGCTCAGCTGTGAATTCTCTCATAGGGAATCATTGCACAAGCATTTTGTGGGCAATTTTTAAAATTGCCTGTGCTTGAAAAAAGGCGGAAAATGCCCCTAGTGTGAATGGGCCCTTACTCTCCTCTGCCTGATTGTGTATGCATTGCACACCCTCCTCCCAGTCTTCAGACACCCTCACCCAGCTCTGAGTGATTTTCTCAGCTTCTAAGCATGAGAAATACATATAGGGGATAAAGAGGCGCCCTGGTTGTATAAAATACATTAAAAACAACTAAAAATGAACAGGTGAGGTGGCTTACCTCAGAGACGAAATTCTTAGACAAAGAATTTTTGATAACAAAAGCACAGGCAACGCGTTTCACGGGTCTGAGCCAGCTTCCTCAGGCCAATAAAAGTGCCAACAGTCTCTAGACCGCTATTTCAGAGGCTCTCTGCAACCTCCTTTGTGCAGCAGATATACCAAATAAGAGCCAGAGAAACTGGGGAATAATGTTTTATGGATAGGAAAAATAAGAGTGATTTTTAATTTGACATGAAACTTGACAGGCAGCCTATTGGGCAAATCAAAGTGCGGGGATAGTGTTCTTTAAAGTGATTGGACCCACAGGGTCTCGGGGAAGCATTTGACACCCGGTGCTGGGTATTATAAGACACCCCCCCCCCCCCCAAAAAAAAAGTAAAGGGGCAAAAAATGGGTGGCGCTATAACAAAGCGGCAACAAATGGGCGTGGCCATGACCAGATGAGGGCGGAGCTAACTGTAATTTGCCGTGAACCCGGGTGAGAGTGATATGGAGGCTGCCATATTTATTTCCTTTTAAACAATACTAGTTGCCCTGCTGATCTATTTGGCTGCAGTAGTGAACTGAATCACACCAGAAACAAGCATGCTTGTTCAGGGTCTGTGGTTGAAAGAATTAGAGGCAGAGGACCAGCACGGCAGCCAGGCAACTGGTATTGCTTAAAAGGAGATAAATATGGCAGCCTCAATATTATTCTCACCTCGGGTTCCCTTTAAAAGTGCAACGCAAAGACAGTGGACCCAAGTTTTGGTGACCCTTTCCCCAGAAAATTCACATAATTGTGCAGGTTTTCTCAAGAAAATACACGTAATGTGTGCAGAATTGCCCAGAGAATACGTTCAATCATGTCTGCAGATTTGCCCAGAGTATACGTTCAATCATGTCTGCAGATTTGCCCAGAGAATACGTTCAATCATGTCGGCAGATTTGCCCAGAAAATACATGCAATCATGTCGGCACATTTGCCCAGAAAATACGTTCAATCATGTTGGCAGATTTGCCCAGAGAATACGTTCAATCATGTCTGCAGATTTGCCCAGAGAATACGTTCAATCATGTCTGCAGATTTGCCCAGAGAATACGTTCAATCATGTCTGCAGATTTGCCCAGAAAATACATGCAATCATGTCTGCAGATTTGCCCAGAGAATACGTTCAATCATGTCGGCAGATTTGCCCAGAAAATACATGCAATCATGTCGGCAGATTTTCCCAGAAAAAACATGCAATCATGTCGGCAGATTTGCCCAGAAAATACATGCAATCATGTCTGCAGATTTGCCCAGAGAATACGTTCAATCATGTCGGCAGATTTTCCCAGAAAATACATGCAATCATGTCGGCAGATTTGCCCAGAAAATACGCGCAATCATGTCTGCAGATTTGCCCAGAGAATACGTTCAATCATGTAGGCAGATTTGCCCAGAAAATACATGCAATCATGTCGGCAGATTTGCCCAGAAAAAACATGCAATCATGTCGGCAGATTTGCCCAGAAAATACATGCAATCATGTCGGCAGATTTGCCCAGAAAATACATGCAATCATGTAGCAGATTTGACCAGAAAATACATGCAATCGTGTGGCAGACCTGTCCAGAAAACACTTCAATCGTGTAGCAGACCTGGCCAGAACATAAACGCTACCCCTGGCTGCTAATATAAATAAAAAAAAAAAAACATTTACTCACCTGCAGCAGAGCTCCTGTTCCGGCCTCCATCCAGTGCACAGCTCCCACGATCCTCTGCAGCCAGCAACTCCCAAAGTCTCCAGAGCAGGGCTTCGGACATTTTACTATAGCCCTGCTCTGCCGCTGCGGTGAACTGATACGGCATCTATTAGATGCCGAAAGTCAGTTCATGCTGGGGGGTGCTTGGAGAATTTTAAGGGGTGCTTCAGCACCCAAAGCACCCCCCCCCCCCCCCCGGTGCCGCCACTGCCCCCAGTATAGGTAGCTAGCAGTTGCCCCCAGTATAGATAGCTAGTTGCCCCCAGTGAAGGTAGTATAGTTGCCCCAATATAGCTAGTATAGTTGCCCCCAGATTAGGCAGCATAGCTGCTGCCCCCAATGTAGGTAGTGTTGCTGCCCCCAGTGTAGCTAGTATAGTGGCCCCCGTACAGCTGCCCTCCAGTATAGCTAGTATAGTGGCCCCCATAGTTGCCCCAGTATAGCTAGTATAGTGGCCCACAGTTTAGATAGTATAGTTGCCTCCATTGTAGCTGGTATGGTGCCCCCCCCCCCCAGTGTAGCTAGTATAGTGGCCCCCCGTTTAGCTGCCCCCAGTATAGTGGCCCCCAGTATAGCTAGTATAGTGGCCCCCAGTTTAGGTAGAATAGTGGCCCCCAGTTTAGGTAGTATAGTGGCCCCCAGTTTAGGTAGTATAGTGCTCTCCCCCCCCCCCCCCGTGTAGCTAGAAGGAGGGGTGACAGCAGGGATAGCGGCGGGGAGGGGGGAAATATCCCCCCTCCCTCACCTGGGTCCCCTCCTTCTGCCTCTCTTCTCCCCCCAAAAATACGGGCAGCGGGCCGGGGGCAGTGGGCAGCGAGCAGGCGAGCGCGGAGTATACTCACGTTACTTCCACGTATCAGCGTGATGGCGACGCAGCGTTCCAGGCTGATACGCGGAAGTAACGTGAGTATTCTCCGCGCCAGCCTGCTTGCTGCCCACTGCCCCCAGCCCGCTGCCCGCATTTTTGGGGGGAGAAGAGAGGCAGAAGGAGGGGACCCAGGTGAGGGAGGGGGGGGGGGTATTTCCCCCCTCCCCACCGCTATCCCTGCTGTCACCCCTCCTCCTAGCGCTGCTCTTCCCCTCCTTAGTCAGGTGTAGGGGGGTCGTGGCGACACCCCCCTGGCTGTCTGGCACCCGATGCGCCCCGCCCCCCTGCGCCCTTAGGTAGGAACGCTACTGCGGTGGAAGGACTGTAACAATCGTTGTCAGCACACAGAGAGAATCTGATTATTGGTGAACTGCAGTATCACCAAGAATACAGATATATACCTGATTATTAATGATCTGCAGAATCACCAATAATACAGATATATGACTAACCTCTGGACACCTCTATAGTGTGAGTGTTTGGTGCAACAGTAATGACTTTGAGTGGGACCACCCGAGGAGCAGGTGGTCCTTGGCAGTATGTGAATTGCCTCCCTTTGGGAAGTGCAAAGTCTTCCAGCAGCCTGAGACATCCAAAGGGGCGGAGCCCCAGACTGGATAGCAGGAAGGACCTGTGGCTGAGTGACACCTGAAAGGTGAGTGTCACAAGCAGGTCTGGGGACTAATCTCTCAATGAGAAGAGATAGCTCTCAAGGTCGGGCAAGCCAGGTCGGCAATACCCAGTATAACACAATGATAATTGTCTTGAGTGTGAGGTCCGTGGTCTCGACACCCTGGAACTAGTCTGAAGTATAGCACAATGATAACACAGATCCCTAGTCTTGGGTGTGAGGTCTGTGGTCTCGACACCCTGGAACTAGTCTGAAGTATAACACAATGATAACACAGATCCCTAGTCTTGGGTGTGAGGTCCGTGGTCTCGACACCCTGGAACTAGTCTGAAGTATAACACAGAAGTAATCTGGCTCAGTGTGAATTCCCAGGTCCTCCTGGTTCTAACACACTGTAGAATCTGACTATGGTCTGAGTGCTTTCACGTAAGTGTTCGCAATGGCAGACAACCTGAGACTGACCAGCAGTGACTATATACTGTATAGAGCGGCGCTCTCCGGCGCCACCCATAACAGATCAACCAATAGCCACTTGCTCTGAGGTCAGCTGACCAACCTGGTCAGCTGATCCCTCCTCGTTCGTCATAAAGGTTCTGCCTCTCAGCGCACGCACGCGTATTCCTCAACCTGTGTGAACTAACAGACCCAGCCACACCAGGCGCACGCTGCCGCGTGCAAACCGTTGCGCTGGACGCGGAATCAGCCGCCTTGCTGCCAGTACACGCGGCGGCTTTTCCGCGATCTATTACAGTACCCCCCCCCTGAGGAGTGGACTCCGGACACTCTCCACCAGGCTTTCCAGGATGCGAATCATGGAATTCCTTCTTTAATTCCTCTGCGTGCATACGACAATCTGGCACCCAAGTTCTTTCCTCTATGCCATATCCCTTCCAGTGAACCAGATACTGCACGGAATTCTGCACAAGCCGGGAGTCCAGAATCTTTTCTATCTCATACTCAGGTTGATCATCAATCAACACAGAGGGGGAGGAAGCGGAATCCACGTGCACCGCCGGCTTGAGCAAGGACACATGGAATGATCTCACATCTCGCATGCTGGTAGGGAGATTAATAGCATAAGTGACGTTATTGATTTTTCTGGTCACTGGAAAAGGACCCACGAATCTAGGGCCCAATTTGGGTGACAGTTGTTTCAGAGAAAAATGTCGTGTGGACACCCAAACCAAATCCCCTGGAGAAAACTTCCATTTTACAGACCGTCTCCTATCTGCCCGTTTTATCTGAGGTAGAATGGTCTTAGGCTCAAAACCCCTGTATAGAGCGTCTGCTTTAGAATTTTTACTACCTGGAATATGCGTAAGAGGTGACCGTGAGGGACAGAACCCGTCAGAAAAATCCACACACTGCACTGCCACTCTCCCAACCTGTGTCGTGGTAGTACCAACCTCAACTCTCCCCAAACAATGCCGATGACAATGGGCTGACCATTTCAGTAGCTGTCCTGAAGCCCAGTCAATCTGCGGAGAGTGGAGTTGCAACCAGGGCATACCAAGAACAACAGTAGAGTTTACCATTGGCAGGACCAGGAACTGTAATTTCTCTTTATGCAGTGCCCCTATACAACATGACAACAAGGGGGTTTGGGAAAAAGACTGACTACTCTGCAACAGAGAGTCATCCACTCCAGTGACCAGAATCTGCCGGTCCAGTGGGAACAAGGGTATCCCCAATTTTTTTACGAAATCGTACCCAAAGAGGTTCGCTGCAGAACCGGAGTCCACAACGGCTTCTGCGGAACTAGTCTGACTCTCCCCTGTAATAGAGCAGGGAAGGAGCAGACGAGCATTGTCTAGAGATACAGACTGCTCGCCTATGGTGTTGACTAACCCCAGGCGGCAGCATTCTCCTGGCCCCTTAGCAGCATATAGACCGCGTTTTCTTGACCTTCTGTTACTCTTTTTCACCTGCCTCAGCCCTGAATATCCGATCTGCATCGGTTCGTCAGAGAGTGACGAAGATCGAGAAGAGCCGTCTGAGACAGACCTTATAGCAAATCTGTTTCTGGTAGCGCAAACAGCGATCTATCTGCACGGCCAAAGAAATTGCCTCGTCTACAGATTTGGGCTCAGGATGTCCTATCATCACGTCATGGATTGCATCCGACAATCCTGCCAAAAAACAGCCTAACAAAGCATATGCTCCCCACCTCGCCGAGACAGCCCACTTCCTAAACTCAGCAGCGTAAACCTCAACCGATTTACGACCCTGCCTGAGCATCTTGAGCTTCCTTTCAGCAGTGGAGGAAATATCCGGGTCATCGTATATAATGGCCATGGCCTTAAAAAATTCCTGAACTGATGATAATGCCTCATGCTCAGCATGTAGGCTATATGCCCACGTTTGGGAATCACCCGACAGCAGGGTCTTTATAAACGTTACCCTCTGGGCCTCAGTTCCTGACAAGGTAGGCCTCAACTCAAAATAAGATAGCACCCGATCTCTGAAATTTCAAAAGTCAGATCTATGACCAGAAAACTTTTTAGGTACGGACATACAAATATCCGTGACTAGAGGGGATCGTACTGAATTCATAGCCAATTGAAGTTCCTGTATAGCCCCAAATAACTGGCTGATCTGGGTCTGTTGATTCAAAATTACCCCGGAAAGGTTGTTTACCGCGGTGGTCAGGGCTTCAACATGGCTATGCAGTGCGTCCATTTGGTTTTGGTCTGCCGTTCTGTAACGATCGGTGTAAGCACACAGAGAGAATCTGATTATTGGTGATCTGCAGAATCACCAATAATACAGATATATGACTAACCTCTGGACACCTCTATAGTGTGAGTGTTTGGTGCAACAGTAATGACTTTGAGTGGGACCACCCGAGGAGTAGGTGGTCCTTGGCAGTATGTGAATTGTCTCCCTTTGGGAAGTGCAAAGTGCAGCAGTCTGAGACATCCAAAGGGGTGGAGCCCCAGACTGGATAGCAGGAAGGACCTGTGGCTGAGTGACACCCGAAAGGTGAGTGTTACAAGCAGGTCTGGGAACTAATCTTACAATGAGAAGAGATAGCTCTCTAGGTCGGGCAAGCCAGGTCGGCAATACCCAGTATAACACAATGATAACACAGATCCCTAGTCTTGGGTGTGAGGTCTGTGGTCTCGACACCCTGGAACTAGTCTGAAGTATAACTGTAACGATTGGTGAAGCACAGAGAGGATCTGATTACCGGTGATCTGCAGTATCACTGGGAATGCAGATGTATACCAGATTATAAGTGATCTGCAGTATCACCGATAATCCGATATACCAGCTAACCTCTGTTCACCTGAGTAGAGTGTAGTGTTTTGGTGTAACAGTAACACTTTGAGGACAAGGCCTCAGTGCAGTCAGGAGTACTGCATGAATTCCTTCCACAGACCCGGACTCTCCAAGACAGGAGGAGTCGGGCTGACAGCTGGAAGGATTGTCTGAAAGTAACCCTCAGGAGGAAGGGTCACTAACTTGTCGAGGTCGGACAAGCCAGGTCGTTCACACACGGACAGATAAAGTACAAGATCAGGAGGCAAAGGCGGAGTCTAAGTACAGGCAGGGTTCGGCAACGGGGTATCAGAAATATCGAGGTACAAAATCAGGAGGCAGAAGCAGAGTCTAGGAACAAGCCGGTGTTCGGCAACAGAGTATCAGAAATATCGAGGTGCAAGATCAGAGTTCAGGAGGATAGTCAGGCAGGCAAAGGGTCATAACAGATAATCACAATCAAACTAGTACTTTAGCTATCAACAGAATCTAGCTAAGTGTAGGATTACAGCTCCAGCTGGTCCCGGCACACTTGCGGATCTGACTACGGATCTGGGTGCTCCCACGTATGTGATCGCAACGCCAGACAAGGAACAAGTGAACAGCCAGCAGTATATATACACAAGGACCTTTCCAGGACCTCCCTAATTGCTGGACCAATGAGAGTTGTAGAAAATGTCAGCTGACCAGCCTGGTCAGCTGACTCACTTCTGGCTGTTATATAAGCCCTGTCTCTGTGCGTGCGCGCGTGTCACTCTGAATCCTGGTGGACTATCAGTCCCAGCCACACTAGAACTGTCTTGCAATGTATCCAGTTCCAATGCGGATTCCGCCGCTCCCAATGCGGATTCCGCCGTTTCCAATGCGGATTCCGCTGTTCCCTATGCGGATTCCGCCGCTCTGCCTATGCGACGTGCGGCGTTTTTTCCGCGTTGTGACGCCATGCTGTACGCGGAGACAGCCGGCTCACCTTGAGAGATGGCGGCTTTTCCGCGTTTCTTCACAGTACCCCCCTCCCGAGGAGTGGACTCCGGACAACTCCTACCAGGTTTCTCGGGATGTAAGGCGTGAAACTCCCTCCTTAATTCGTCCGCATGCATGCGATTCCCCGGTACCCATTGTCTCTCCTCAATGCCGTACCTTTCCAATGTACGAGATATTGTACCGAGTTTTGTACAATGCGTGAATCTAAAATCCTTTCTACCTCGTACTCAGGTTGATCATCTACCAACACAGGAGGAGGAGGAGTGGGACCCACATGGACTGCTGGCTTAAGGAGGGATACGTGGAAGGACCTTACCCCACGCATGCTGGCAGGAAGATCAATGGAATAAGTAACGTTATTGATCTTCTTAGCCACCGCAAATGGACCCACAAACCTGGGGCCCAATTTATCTGAGGGCTGTCTCAGGGTCAAGTGACGTGTGGACACCCAGACCAAGTCTCCTGGCTGGAACTTCCACTCCAACGAGCGTCTCTTGTCAGCCTGACCCTTTTGACTCTGGAATGCTTTTTCCAGATTACTCTTCACCGTCCCCCAGATGCCTTTAAATGCCCTCTGCCAGACTTCCAGGGTTGGAAACGGAGAAGAGGCAACTGGCAAGGGGGAAAATTTTGGCGATCTCCCAGTTACAATCTGGAACGGAGAAAAAACAGATGACGAATTTTTTAAATTGTTCTGAGCGAACTCTGCGAAGGCCAGAAATTTTACCCAGTCATCCTGCGCCTCCGCAACATAACATCTTAAGAACTGCTCCAAAGACTGATTAATCCGTTCAGTCTGCCCATTGGTCTGTGGGTGGTAGCCGGACGAGAAAGACAGCTTCATGCCCATTTGGTGGCAAAATGCCCTCCAGAATCTAGAAATGAATTGGACTCCCCTATCCGACACTATGTTTTCCGGAATGCCATGCAGCCGGAAAATGTGGATGATGAATAGGTCGGCCAATTCCTGGGCCGAGGGGAGTCCTTTCAAGGGCACAAAATGGGCCATCTTGCTGAAGCGGTTGACTACCACCCAAATGACCGACATGCCTTCAGACCTGGGGAGCTCACCCACGAAATCCATGGACAAGTGGGTCCATGGCTCACTCGGGGCGGGCAAAGGCTGTAAGGTACCGACAGGTGCCAGCCGGGAGGGTTTACTCTTAGCACATATTGCACATTCCCTAACAAATTCCCTGCAATCAACAGACAGGGAGGGCCACCAGGCACACCTGGCTACAAGATCCTGTGTTCTGGCGACTCCGGGATGTCCAGCATTTTTATGTGCGTGGAACATTTCAAGGATCTGAAGACGAAAGGGCAAGGGAATGAACATGACCCCTTCAGGCTTCCCTTCCGGGATGTCCTGCTGGAAGGGGCTCAACGTCTCCTTCCAGTCTTCCCAAGTATCCATTGCAGCCAGCACCAATTTTCGCGGAACAATTGTCTCAGGGACGGAGGACTGTGCTGTCTCTGGCTCAAAGCACCTGGATAGCGCATCTGCCTTAGTATTCTTACTGCCCGGGGTGTACGTAATCACGAATGTGAACCTTGAAAAAAACAGGGACCATCGAGCCTGACGAGGGCTTAACCTCTTAGCCCCCTCGATGTATTCCAGATTCTTGTGGTCGGTAAAAACCGTGATAGTATGCTCCGCTCCTTCTAACCAATGACGCCATTCTTCAAAGGCTAGTTTAATGGCTAAGAGCTCCCTGTTGCCTATATCGTAGTTTCTCTCTGCTGGAGAGAATCTCCGAGAAAAATAGGCACACGGGTGCAATCTACCCTGTAAGCCTGAACGTTGAGACAGCACAGCCCCCACCCCGACTTCTGAAGCGTCTACCTCAACAATAAAAGGGAAGGAAGTGTCTAGGTGTCTTAGTATGGGTGGCATGCAGAACAGCTCCTTCAAGGTCGAAAATGCCTGTAGGGCCTCAGGCGACCAGTGAGTAGTATCTGCCCCTTTCCTAGTGAGACTGGTGAGAGGTGCAATAACTGTGGAGTACCCCTTTATGAACCTTCTATAATAGTTTGCAAAGCCAAAAAAACGTTGCAACGACTTTAACCCCACCGGCTGAGGCCACTCCAGAACAGCGGATACCTTGGCAGGGTCCATAGACAGGCCCGAGGTGGAGATTATGTACCCCAGAAAGGCGACAGATGTAACTTCAAAAATACATTTTTCCAACTTGGCGTACAGCAGATTTTGTCTCAGCTTGTTTAGCACAAATCTGACATGGACCCTGTGCTCGGAGAGGTTGTTGGAGTAAATTAGTATATCGTCAAGGTATACAAGCACAAATCTACCCAACACCCTCTGAATACCTCGTTAATTAATTCCTGGAAGACGGCTGGTGAATTGCACAACCCGAAAGGCATCACTAAGTACTCGTAATGCCCGTCGGGTGTGTTGAAGGCCGTCTTCCATTCATCGCCCTTTCTAATGCGGATCAGGTTGTATGCACCCCTCAGATCCAATTTTGAAAAGATCTTAGCGTCTGTGACCTGCGTGAATAAATCGTCTATTAATGGCAACGAATAACGATTCTTCACCGTGATTTTATTTAGGCCCCGATAATCGATGCAAGGTCGAAGACCTCCGTCTTTTTTCTTAACAAAAAAGAAGCCGGCCCCTGCAGGCGAGCGGGAGGGGCGAATGAACCCCTTGGCCAGATTGTCACGGATGTACTCCTGCATAGCCACTTTCTCTGGTCCAGACAAATTATACAGGTGACCCCTAGGGGGCATACAACCGGCACGGAGGTCGATGGGGCAATCAAAAGGGCGATGAGGAGGTAACCTATCAGCAGCCTTGGGACAGAATACATCCGAGAATTCGGAGTATTGCTCGGGAACACCCTCCACATGAACCTTGGTCTGACCTAATATCACTTTCCCTAGGCACTGTTGGGAACAGAAGTCTGACCAACTGGTTAGTTGTCCTGTCGCCCAATTAATCTGTGGCGAATAAAGCTGCAGCCAGGGCATACCTAGGACAATGGTGGAGGTGGTCATATGTAACACAAAAAAACGTAAACTCTCCCTATGCAGTACCCCAGTAATGACTTCCACCTCTGGTGTCTGGGACAGCGGACGGTCCCTTTGTAACGGGGAGTCATCCACGGCAGTAACCTGGATAGGTGGTTTTACTGGGGTGAGAGGAATGTCCAACTTCTCTGCAAATTCGGAACTCATGAAATTAGCCGCGGAGCCTGAATCAATAAAGGCCTCCGTGGCTTCAGATTTGTCCCCCCATGTAATCGTACAGGGGAGGAGCAATCGTCTTTCTTTCAGGGGTGTGAGCTGGGCGCCTAGGGTGTCACCCCTTATCACTCCTAGGCGGCAGCGTTTCCCGGCTTATCCCTATTAGGCTTAATGGGACAGTCTCGTACCCTATGCCCCCCTTCACCACAGTATAAACATAGTTGTTCCGACAATCTCCTCCTTCTCTCCACTTGGGTCAACTTAGACCGACCGATCTGCATTGGCTCAGGTGGAGGCAAGACCGGAGGTGATGAGACAGAAGGAGACAGAGTTACTAGGGGTGCAGCGGGAGGCACTGCGTAAGAGGTCGACCTAACCCGATGACTGCCCCTAGTCTGTCTCTGATGGCGTAGCCTACGGTCGATTCGAATGGCCGATGAGATGGCCTCGTCGACTGTTTTGGGTTCGGGTTGGCTTAACATTAGGTCAGAGACCTCATCCGACAACCCAGACAGGAAGTAATCTAACAGGGCATAAGTGCCAAACCTGGCCGTAACTGACCACCTACGAAATTCGGCCGCGTAATCCTCGACAGGACCCCTGCCTTGCTGTAAAAGCTTAAGCTTCCACTCAGAGGTCGCAGCAAGGTCAGGGTCGTCGTAAATTACTGCCATGGCTTTAAAAAATTCCTCTTCCGAGGTAAGGGCTAAGTCACCGGCAGGCAAATTGTACGCCCAGGTCTGAGAGTCACCAGTTAGCAAAGTCTTAATAAATGTGACCCGTTGGGTCTCAGTTCCCGAGGATCGGGGTCTCAACTCGAAATATGATAACATTCTACTCTTAAAATTCCGAAAGTCAGACTTGTGGCCGGAAAATTTATCAGGTACAGACATAAGTATGTCATCACTAGAAGGGGATCGCACCGAATCAACTGACATCTGTAGGGTCTGCACAGAGCCTGATAGGGCATCGATTAATGCTTTGTGCTGGCCCAGTGCTTGATGGATGTTATCCACCGAAGTGGCAAGCACATTCAGAGGGTCAGCGCGTGCGTCCATCTGTTTTTTGGTCTGGCGTTCTGTAACGATCGGTGAAGCACAGAGAGGATCTGATTACCGGTGATCTGCAGTATCACTGGGAATGCAGATGTATACCAGATTATAAGTGATCTGCAGTATCACCGATAATCCGATATACCAGCTAACCTCTGTTCACCTGAGTAGAGTGTAGTGTTTTGGTGTAACAGTAACACTTTGAGGACAAGGCCTCAGTGCAGTCAGGAGTACTGCACGGATTCCTTCCGCAGACCCGGACTCTCCAAGACGGGAGGAGTCGGGCTGACAGCAGGAAGGATTGTCTGAAAGTAACCCTCAGGAGGAAGGGTCACTAACAGACCGAGGAACCGCCTCTAACAGTAAGGTCGGTTCTCGAGGTCGGACAAGCCAGGTCGTACACACACGGACAGATAAAGTACAAGATCAGGAGGCAAACGCGGAGTCTAAGTACAGGCAGGGTTCGGCAACGGGGTATCAGAAATATCGAGGTACAAAATCAGGAGGCAGAAGCAGAGTCTAGGAACAAGCCGGTGTTCGGCAACAGAGTATCAGAAATATCGAGGTGCAAGATCAGAGTTCAGGAGGATAGTCAGGCAGGCAAAGGGTCATAACAGATAATCACAATCAAACTAGTACTTTAGCTATCAACAGAATCTAGCTAAGTGTAGGATTACAGCTCCAGCTGGTCCCGGCACACTTGCGGATCTGACTACGGATCTGGGTGCTCCCACCCACGTATGTGATCGCAACGCCAGTCAAGGAACAAGTGAACAGCCAGCAGTATATATACACAAGGACCTTTCCAGGACCTCCCTAATTGCTGGACCAATAAGAGTTGTAGAAAATGTCAGCTGACCAGCCTGGTCAGCTGACTCACTTCTGGCTGTTATATAAGCTCTGTCTCTGTGCGTGCGCGCGTGTCACTCTGAATCCTGGTGGACTATCAGTCCCAGCCACACTAGAACTGTCTTGCAATGTATCCAGTTCCAATGCGGATTCGGCCGCTCCCAATGCGGATTCCGCCATTTCCAATGCGGATTCCGCTGTTCCCAATGCGGATTCCGCCGCTCTGCCTATGCGACATGCGGCGGTTTTTCTGCGTTGTGACGCCATGCTGGACGCGGAGACAGCCGCCTCACCTTGAGAGACGGCGGCTTTTCCGCGTTTCTTCACAATAACACAATAATAACACATATCCCTAGTCTTGGGTGTGAGGTCCGTGGTCTCGACACCCTGGAACTAGTCTGAAGTATAGCACAATGATAACACAGATCCCTAGTCTTGGGTGTGAGGTCCGTGGTCTCGACACCCTGGAACTAGTCTGAAGTATAACACAATGATAACACAGATCCCTAGTCTTGGGTGTGAGGTCCGTGGTCTCGACACCCTGGAACTAGGCTGAAGTATAACACAATGATAACAGATCCCTAGTCTTGGGTGTGAGGTCCGTGGTCTCGACACCCTGGAACTAGTCTGAAGTATAACACAGAAGTAATCTGGCTCAGTGTGAATTCCCAGGTCGTCCTGGTTCTAACTAGTGTTGGGCGAACATCTAGATGTTCGGGTTCGGGCCGAACAGGCCGAACATGGCCGCGATGTTCGGGTGTTCGACCCGAACTCCGAACATAATGGAAGTCAAAGGGGACCCGAACTTTTGTGGTTTGTAAAGCCTCCTTGCATGCTACATACCCCAAATTTACAGGGTATGTGCACCTTGGGAGTGGGTACAAGAGGAAAAAAAAATTAGCAAAAAGAGCTTATAGTTTTTGAGAAAATCGATTTTAAAGTTTCAAAGGGAAAACTGTCTTTTAAATGCGGGAAATGTCTGTTTTCTTTGCACAGGTAACATGTTTTTTGTCGGCATGCAGTCATAAATGTAATACATATAAGAGGTTCCAGGAAAAGGGACCGGTAACGCTAACCCAGCAGCAGCACACGTGATGGAACAGGAGGAGGGTGGCGCAGGAGGAGAAGAAGGCCACGCTTTGTGAGACACAACAACCCCGGCCTTGCATGAGGGCAAGAAGCGTGCGGATAGCAGGCTTTGTACCGCCATGCAGTCATAAATGTAATAAAGATAAGTGGTTCAATAAACAGGGACCACGCGGCAACGCTAACCCAGCAGCAGCAGACGTGATGGAACAGGAGCAGGCGCAGGAGGAGAAGGCCACGCTTTGTGAGACACAACAACCCAGGCCTTGCATGAGGGCAAGAAGCGTGCGGATAGCATGCTTTGTACCGCCATGCAGTCATAAATGTAATAAAGATAAGTGGTTCAATAAACAGGGACCACGCGGCAACGCTAACCCAGCAGCAGCAGACGTGATGGAACAGGAGGAGGCGCAGGAGGAGAAGGCCACGCTTTGTGAGACACAACAACCCAGGCCTTGCATGAGGGCAAGAAGCGTGCGGATAGCATGCTTTGTACCGCCATGCAGTCATAAATGTAATAAAGATAAGTGGTTCAATAAACAGGGACCACGCGGCAACGCTAACCCAGCAGCAGCAGACGTGATGGAACAGGAGCAGGCGCAGGAGGAGAAGGCCACGCTTTGTGAGACACAACAACCCAGGCCTTGCATGAGGGCAAGAAGCGTGCGGATAGCATGCTTTGTACCGCCATGCAGTCATAAATGTAATAAAGATAAGTGGTTCAATAAACAGGGACCACGCGGCAACGCTAACCCAGCAGCAGCAGACGTGATGGAACAGGAGCAGGCGCAGGAGGAGAAGGCCACGCTTTGTGAGACACAACAACCCAGGCCTTGCATGTGGACAAAAAGCGTGCGGATATAGCAGCAATGCTTTTTGCCGCCATGCAGTCATAAATGTAATACAGATGAGAGGTTCAATAAACAGGGCCCGGAAACGCAACACCATCCCATATGTTCATTGGTCATGTTACTTGGTTGGGGTCCTGGAGTGTTGCGTAGTCATTTCCAATCCAGGATTGATTCATTTTAATTTGAGTCAGACGGTCTGCATTTTCTGTAGAGAGGCGGATACGCCGATCTGTGACGATGCCTCCGGCAGCACTGAAACAGCGTTCCGACATAACGCTGGCTGCCGGGCAAGCCAGCACCTCTATTGCGTACATTGCCAGTTCGTGCCAGGTGTCTAGCTTCGATACCCAATAGTTGAAGGGTGCAGATGGATGGTTCGACACAGCTACGCCATCTGACATGTAGTCCTTGACCATCTTCTCCAGGCGATCGGTGTTGGAGGTGGATCTGCACGCTTGCTGTTCAGTGGGCTGCGGCTGCATGGGTGTCAGAAAATTTTCCCACTCCAAGGACACTGCCGATACCATTCCCTTTTGGGTACTAGCTGCGGCTTGCGTTGTTTGCTGCCCTCCTGGTCGTCCTGGGTTTGCGGAAGTCAGTCTGTCTGCGTACAACTGGCTAGAGGAGGGGGAGGATGTCAATCTCCTCTCTAAAGTCTCCACAAGGGCCTGCTGGTATTCTTCCATTTTGACCTGTCTGACTCTTTCTTCAAGCAGTTTTGGAACATTGTGTTTGTACCGTGGATCCAGAAGGGTATAAACCCAGTAATTGGTGTTGTCCAGAATGCGCACAATGCGTGGGTCACGTTCAATGCAGTCTAGCATGAATTGAGCCATGTGTGCCAGAGTCCTACCAGAATCCTCATCATCCTCTTGTGAGCGTTGTGATAGTTGTTGTGATGCATCATAGTCGTCACCTTCCTCCTGGTCTGCTTCTGCTGACCATTCGCGTTGAATTGTGGAAGTCCAACGTGCACCGCTCTGGCCCTCGTCAGTGGTGGCATGAAATTCCTGCTCCAACTCCAGCTGTTCCTCCTCCTCTTCTTCGTCATAGCTGCTGGGGCCAGCGTTCCCTGAGGCGGATGGCCTGATGTTGGTACCATCACGCTGATCGTTTTCTCCTTCAGATTCCCCCAGTTGCATCATGACAGCTGTTTCCTTGATTTTTAACATCGACCTCTTCAGTAAACACAGCAGTGGTATGGTAATGCTGACTGAAGAGTTGTCACTGCTCACAAGCAACGTGGATTGCTCAAAATTTTGGAGGACTTGGCAGAGGTCCAACATGTTGGCCCAATCGGATCCACAGAAGCTTGGCAGCTGGCCGGATGCGCCTCGGTACTGCGCCGTCATGTACTGGACCACTGCACTCTTCTGCTCGCAAAAGCGGGCTAGCATGTGCAGCGTAGAATTCCAGCGCGTAGGGACATCACACAGCAAGCGATGGTGGGGGAGATTGAAGCGCTCCTGCATCTTGGCGAGTGCCCCCGAAGCAGTACTGGAATTTCTACAATGTTTGGACACTCGACGCACCTTCAACAGCAGATCGGGCACGCCTGGGTATGTCCTCAGGAACCGCTGAACTACTAGGTTCATCACGTGCGCCAGGCAAGGGATGTGTGTCAGCTTAGCCAACCTTAAAGCGCGAATGAGATTACTCCCATTATCACACACAACCATGCCCGGTTTCAGGTCCAGCGGTGCCAGCCACAAATCCGTCTGTTCCTTTATTCCCCTCCAAATTTCCTCCCCTGTGTGCTGCTTATCCCCAAGGCAGATTAGCTTCAGCAACGCTTGCTGACGCATGCCAACAGCTGTGCTGCACTGCTTCCACGATCCTACTGCTGCTGGGTTAGCGTTTCCGGATGAGGTACAGCTTTGAGATGCGTTGGAGGAGAAGGAGTCAGAGAGGTAGGTGCTGCTGTTATCCAGTGGGAGGGACGGCGGTGCAGCTGTTTGTGGCGTGGGCAACACCCGTGCCGTAGCAGGTGAGGAATCGCTGCCAGGCTCCACAAGGTTCACCCAGTGCGCGGTAAGGGAGATGTATCGACCCTGGCCGAACGCACTCATCCAGGTGTCAGTGGTGAGGTGAACCTTGCAGGCAACGGCATTCTTCAAGCTTCGGGTTATTTTGCTGACCACGTGCTCATGCAACTCAGGCACTGCAGAGCGCGCAAAGTGGTAGCGGCTGGGAACCACGTAACGTGGGATGGCCACTGACATCATGCCCTTGAAGCTGTTTGTCTCCACCAATCGATATGGCAGCATTTCGCAGGCCAGAAGCTTGGCTATGCTGGCTGTTACTGCCACGGCCCGGGGGTCATTTGCTGGCAATTTCCTCTTGCGCTCAAACATCTCCGACACAGACAACTGAACCGTAGCGCTGCACACGGAAGGGCTGTTGGTTGTTGTGTTTGATGAACACTGGGAGACCTCAAGAGCACTACTCCGGAAAGTGACAGTGTCAGCGTCGTCTGATGTTTGTGAATGTTGTGAACCACGCAATGGCTGGGCTACTGCTGCTGCTGAGGCGGGTCTGGTGGTGAGTCTGGTGAACCCAAGGGAGGCAGTGTTGTTTCTGGTACCCTGTCCTGACGCGTTTGCCCAAAGAGTGGGATGTTTGGATAGCATGTGACGGCTCATGCTGGTGGTGGAGAGGTTGTTAATATTTTTCCCCCTGCTCAGGCGGGTCTTGCACACCTTGCAAATCGCCATGGTAACATCCTCAGTGCAGTCTTCAAAGAAAGCCCAGACTTTGGAGCACCTGCCTCCTTGCTGGCGATTTCTGTTTGCTCCTCTTTTGCCTCTCACTTGAACTTCCACGCTTGTGGTGCCTGAAATTGCGCGCCGCCTACCTTGTGGCACAAGGCGAACTCGTGCAGCAGTGTGTTCTTCAACAGACTCATCTGTGCTGCTGCTACGACGGCGATGTTCTCGTTCACAAACAAAATCTGGGTCTCTGTCCACATTGTCCATACCCTCCTCTTCCATCTCCTCAAACTCGTCATATGTCATTGTGGGCCACCGCCGTGGAGTAGAGCTCCCCACAACAACCTCTGCGCAGCACACTCCAACGTCGTCTTCCAGATCTTGTCGGCCGACCTCCTGCAATTGCAACCCCTCCTGCCCAAATTGCTCTGGGATTTGGGTTTCCGAGTCCTCTTCGGACTCGCCTTGTATTTCAGTGCGCGGTGCATTTCCCACAGTTAACGGTTGTGAATCCAGGCACAACATTTCTGGCTGTTCCTCCATTGACCTTTGAAAGGTGGAAGTTTGTTGGGCTGGGAATAGCTCCTGCGAATACCCCATTGTGTCCTGAGGTAATTCATCGGACTGGTTATCTGGCAGTTGTGTGCGTGGTGTCGCTGCCGGTTGTGTCAGCTTTGTGCCCACTGGCTCCTTGTAACTGGCTGAGGACTCGGACCTCGTGCGTGATGTGCTGGTGCTGCTTAACCCACTGCTGGACGCTTGAGAGGTCATCCAAGTAATTATCTGGTCCTGTTCTTTTGGATTTGTGAGGGTTGTTGTCCTGGACAACATGGGCGGTATTGAGTGGGTTTTCTTGGGTGCTCCCCTGTGGCCTGTACGTGAACCGTCAGGGGAAACACCTCTTCCCTTGCCCCTCCCTCTTTCACCGGATTTCTTCCTCATTTCACTTATCCTTACAGTACACGCTGACTGGCAGCAGTACAGTGGCAGTACAGAAATGCTATACAGTACCACTATTCCCAGCAGCGACACAGAGCACAATGCTATACAGTGACGGGTGAGCGGTGTACCACTATTCCCAGCAGCGACACAGAGCACAATGCTATACAGTGACGGGTGAGCGGTGTACCACTATTCCCAGCAGCGACACAGAGCACAATGCTATACAGTGGCGAACGAGCGGTGTACCACTATTCCCAGCAGACACAGAACAGTACACAGAATGCTATATAGTGTGGCTGAACGAGCGGTGTACCACTATTCCCAGCAGACACAGAACAGTACACAGAATGCTATATAGTGTGGCTGAACGAGCGGTGTACTACTGTTCCCAGCAGACACAGAACAGTACACAGAATGCTATATAGTGTGGCTGAACGAGCGGTGTACTACTGTTCCCAGCAGACACAGAACAGTACACAGAATGCTATATAGTGTGGCTGAACGAGCGGTGTACTACTGTTCCCAGCAGACACAGAACAGTACACAGAATGCTATATAGTGTGGCTGAACGAGCGGTGTACCACTGTTCCCAGCAGACACAGAACAGTACACAGAATGCTATATAGTGTGGCTGAACGAGCGGTGTACCACTGTTCCCAGCAGACACAGAACAGTACACAGAATGCTATATAGTGTGGCTGAACGAGCGGTGTACCACTATTCCCAGCAGACACAGAACAGTACACAGAATGCTATATAGTGTGGCTGAACGAGCGGTGTACTACTGTTCCCAGCAGACACAGAACAGTACACAGAATGCTATATAGTGTGGCTGAACGAGCGGTGTACCACTATTCCCAGCAGACACAGAACAGTACACAGAATGCTATATAGTGTGGCTGAACGAGCGGTGTACTACTGTTCCCAGCAGACACAGAACAGTACACAGAATGCTATATAGTGTGGCTGAACGAGCGGTGTACTACTGTTCCCAGCAGACACAGAACAGTACACAGAATGCTATATAGTGTGGCTGAACGAGCGGTGTACTACTGTTCCCAGCAGACACAGAACAGTACACAGAATGCTATATAGTGTGGCTGAACGAGCGGTGTACTACTGTTCCCAGCAGACACAGAACAGTACACAGAATGCTATATAGTGTGGCTGAACGAGCGGTGTACCACTATTCCCAGCAGACACAGAACAGTACACAGAATGCTATATAGTGTGGCTGAACGAGCGGTGTACTACTGTTCCCAGCAGACACAGAACAGTACACAGAATGCTATATAGTGTGGCTGAACGAGCGGTGTACTACTGTTCCCAGCAGACACAGAACAGTACACAGAATGCTATATAGTGTGGCTGAACGAGCGGTGTACTACTGTTCCCAGCAGACACAGAACAGTACACAGAATGCTATATAGTGTGGCTGAACGAGCGGTGTACCACTGTTCCCAGCAGACACAGAACAGTACACAGAATGCTATATAGTGTGGCTGAACGAGCGGTGTACCACTGTTCCCAGCAGACACAGAACAGTACACAGAATGCTATATAGTGTGGCTGAACGAGCGGTGTACTACTGTTCCCAGCAGTGACACACAATGACTGGGGGGGACCCTGGCTAGCGTGGCTGGAGCGCGAACTACCCTGCCTGCCTACCCAAAGCTAAACCCACAGACAAATGGCGGAGATATGACGTGGTTCGGGTATTTATTTACCCGAACCACGTGACAGTTCGGCCAATCAGAGCGCGTTCGGGTCCGAACCACGTGACCCGTTCGGCCAATCACAGCGCTAGCCGAACGTTCGGGGAACGTTCGGCCATGCGCTCTTAGTTCGGCCATATGGCCGAACGGTTTGGCCGAGCACCGTCAGGTGTTCGGCCGAACTCGAACATCACCCGAACAGGGTGATGTTCTGCAGAACCCGAACAGTGGCGAACACTGTTCGCCCAACACTAGTTCTAACACACTGTAGGATCTGACTATGGTCTGAGTGCTTTCACGTAAGTGTTCGCAACGGCAGACAACCTGAGACTGACCAGCAGTGACTATATATAGAGCGGCACTCTCCGGCGCCACCCATCACAGATCAACCAATAGCCACTTGCTCTGAGGTCAGCTGACCAACCTGGTCAGCTGATCCCTCCTCGTTCGTCATAAAGGTCCTGCCTCTCAGCGCGCGCGCATTCCTCAACCTGTGTGAACTAACAGACCCAGCCACACCAGGAGCACGCTGCCGCGTGCAAACCACCGCGCTGGACGCGGAATCAGCCGCCTTGCTGCCAGTACACGCGGCGGCTTTTCCGCGATCTATTACAAGGACGAGTGGAGCTCTCGTCACTGCTAATTAGCAGGCATAAGTTCATAGCGCACGCTATGCTACTCTGATAAGTTGTGTTAACTCTGTTAGGTAGTGTTAATGCTGATAAGGCTTGTTCACTCTCATAAGGCATGCTATTTATCTTAGTGAATCAAGCCCATATATCTGTCTAAAACAATAGCACAGCACAGTTTACAGACCATAAACTAATCTAAATCAGTCACACACTTAAGTCCCTTCCTAATCCCTACCCTACCCTCCTTACCCTAGATTCTAAACACCACTAGTACTAATGCTACTGTATGACTAGAGATGGCCCAAACAGTTTGCCGGCGAGCAATATTCTGCGAACATCGGCTGTTCGCATTCGCGATGAACAGCAAACATTTGGCGTGTTCGATTTACCCCTATACATCATCATTAAGGCTTAACTTTGACCCCTTACCTCACAGTCAGCAGACACATTGCAGCCAATCAGCTAGCACCCCTTCCTGGACCCCTTTCTCTCCCCCCATATCAAAAAGCAGTTGCGGTGGCAATATTGGATTAATTATATGCTGGCTGCTGACTGTTAGTGAGAGCAGGGTCAGACTTGCTGCAGATAAGATAAGTAGGGAAAGCATCAGCTAGGCCTGTGTTCTAGCTCCTCACTAGCTGTGAAAACAAATAGCCCTTTTGACGGCTAACACATATGTCTCCTTTGGTTTTTTTTGTGTGTGCCACTCCACAGCAGTGATGATCGTAATCAGTTAATTATGATTACGCGGAATTTCGCATTTTCACATTTACGCTTACACGTACTTACAATTTGTAAATTCAATTGATTTCGTATAGTGATTCATAATTTTGCCTAAAATTTCACGTAATTTTGTGCCAACATTGGCAGGGAAATAGCAAAGCCCCCATGCAAGGTAGTGACACCAAAATTGCTACATATGTTACGGAGAATAGTGGGTGCAAGTCAAAGAAATAATTTTTCAAAAAAGCATTGTAGTTTTTGAGAAAATTTATTTTAAAAATGCAAAGAAAAAATGTTTTTTAAACTAAAAAATGGCCGTTTAAAAACCATGTTCCTTTGCACATTTAAAATCGATTTTCTCAAAAACTACAATGTCTTTTTGAAAAATTATTATTATTTTTTTTTTTACTTGTACCCAACATTCTCCTTAACATATGTAGCAATTTTGTTTGCAATAGCGTTTATGGGGGCTTTGTTATTAACCACTAAAGTCGGCACAACATTTTGTGAAATGTATGAACATTACGTAAAAAATTACGCAAAATTATAAAATAGTACTATTACATACAAAATTAATTACGATTTCCCCTGAAATTGCACATTACGATTTTACAATGCGTAAATGCAAATTGCGATGCAAAATTTCGGCCCACCACTGCTCCACAGCCCACTGACACACAGAGCTGTGTGCACACTACTGCTGTTGCCTCATCAACACCACAGAACCACTCCAGTGCATTATTATGTCACTGTATTCTGATAGTACTATTGCATTTCTCTGTGTGTGACACTCCACAGCCCACTGACACCCAGAGCTGTGCATAATGGGATTCCTGCCTTTTAGGGATTAAAACCTGACTTTGCATCAACTCTATAATTTTTGATGGGACTTTTGCCATGGATCCCCTTAACCACTTAAGGACCAAGGTGATAGAGATCTACGCCCTGTTTTGATGGGCTCCTGGCTGGCAGGGCGTAGATCTCTATCACCGGCGCCGCCGCTCCCCGCCGCAATCGTGCGCACCGAACCGGCTGCACTTAGCTGTCTTATGACAGCTAAGGCTTCCGGGTATCGGCAGGAGCCGTCACTGATTGGCTCCCTGCCGTGTGATCGCTGTGAGCCAATCACAGCGATCACCCTCCGAAAGGCAACATAGTTGCCGTTCCGCCTCCCTCTCCCTGTCACTGTGGATCTTGTGTGACAGGGAAAGACGCACAGCCTGCAGCCGTGACAGGCTGTGCGATGTTAGTATAAAAAAGACTTTTTAACCCCATGTATCCCTTGATCCCCTCCCAACCACCTATATATATATATATATATATATATATTTATATATATATATATATATATATATATATATATATATATATATATGTATATATATATAGATAGATAGATGTTAACCCCCGATCTGCCGCATGTAAAGCGGATAATACGCTTTGTAATGTATACAAAGCGTATTATACAGGCTGCCTTCTGCCCTGGTGGTCCCAGTGATTGAGGGACCACCAGGGCAGGTTTCAGCCCTCCTAGTAAGTACCCAAGCACACTGATCCTGCCCCCTGATCGCCCACTGCACCCATCAGACCCCCCCCCCCTGCCCACCCCTCAGACACCTGTTTGCACCCAATCACCCCCCTAATCACCCATTAATCACTCCCTGTCACTATCTCAACACTATATTTTAGATTAGGTCCTAAACTGCCCCCTGGGGGCTCCTGAACACCCCCCCCCCCACACCCTCAGATCCTCCCTAGACCCTCCCCCCTGTGTACTGTATACATCTATTCTTCCCTATAATCACCCACTGATCACCTGTCAATCACCCATCAATCACACCCTGTCACCACCTGTCACTGCCACCCATCAGATCAGACCCTAACCTGCCTTTTGTGGGCACCTGATCACCCACCCACACCCTCAGATTGCGTGCAGACCCACCCTCAGATCACCTCCGAAAGTGTATTGTTTACATCTGTTCTCCCCTCTAATCATCCACTGATCACCCATCAATCACCCATCAATCACCCCGTCACCACCTGTCACTGCTACCCATCAGATCAGACACTAATCTGCCCCTTGCGGGCACCCAATCACCCGCCCACACCCTCAATTAGCCCCCCAGACCCCCTCTGATCAACTTGCCAGTGCATTGCTTGCATATATTCTCCTCTGTAATCACCTACTGATCACCTATCAACCACCCCGTCACCCCATGTCACCACCTGTCACTGCTACCCATCAGATCAGGCCCTAATATGCCCCCTGCGGGCTTCTGATCACCCGGCCAAACCCTCACCCGCCCCACCGCAGTGACAGAATTTTTTTTTCTGATCACTGCTGGTACAACTTAATTGCCATGTCCAGGTCACGATTTGAGAACATTCCTGCACTTCAGTGCCAATACAACCTGTCATCTAAGACGCCACCCTGCTTATGACCGGTTCCACAAAATTCGGCCCCTTATAGACCACCTGTCATCAAAATTTGCAGATGACTACACCCCTGAACAGTCATTTTGAGGCATTTGGTTTCCAGACTACTCCTCGTGATTTTGGGCCCCTAAAATGCCAGGGCAGTATAGGAACCCCACAAGTGACCCCATTTTAGAAAGAAGACACCCCAAGGTATTCCAATAGGTGTATGACGAGTTCATAGAAGATTTTATTTTTTGTCATAAGTTAGCGGAAATTGATTTTTATTGTTTTTTCACAAAGTGTCACTTTCCACTAACTTGTGACAAAAAATAAAATCTTCTATGAACTCACCATACACCTAACGGAATACCTTGGGGTGTCTTCTTTCTAAAATGGGGTCACTTGTGGGGTTTCTATACTGCCCTGGCATTTTAGGGGCCCTAAACCGTGAGGAGTAGTCTAGAAACCAAATGCCTCAAAATGACCTGTGAATAGGACGTTGGGCCCCTTAGCGCACCTAGGCTGCAAAAAAGTGTCACACATGTGATATCGTGGTACTCAGGAGAAGTAGTATAATGTGTTTTGGGGTGTATTTTTACACATACCCATGCTGGGTGGGAGAAATATCTCTGTAAATGGACAATTGTGTGTAAAAAAAATCAAAAGAAATCTCATTTACAGAGATATTTCTCCCACCCATCATGGGTATGTGTAAAAATACACCCCAAAACACATTATACTATTTCTTCTGAGTAAGGCGATACCACATGTGACATTTCTTTTGCAGCCTAGGTGCGCTAAGGGGCCCAAAGTCCTATGAGCACCTTTAGGCTTTACAGGGGTGCTTACAATTTAGCACCTCCCAAAATGCCAGGACAGTAAACACACCCCACAAATGACCCCATTTTGGAAACTAGACACTTCAAGGTATTCAGAGAGGGGCATGGTGAGTCCGTGGCAGATTTCATTTTTTTTGTCACCAGTTAGCAGAAATGGAAACTTTTTTTTATTTATTTTTTTTGTCACAAAGTGTCATTTTCCGCTAACTTGTGACAAAAGATAAAATCTTCTATGAACTCACCATGCCTCTCAGTGAATATTTTGGGATGTCTTCTTTCCAAAATGGGGTCATTTGGGGGGTATTTATACTATCCTGGAATTCTAGCACCTCATGAAACATGACAGGTGCTCAGAAATGAGAGAGATGCTTCAAAATGGGAAAATTCACTTTTTGCACCACAGTTTGTAAACGCTATAACTTTTACCCAAACCAATAAATATACACTGAATGGGTTTTTTTTTAATCAAAAACATGTCTGTCCACATTTTTCGCGCTGCATGTATACAGAAATTTTACTTTATTTGAAAAATGGCAGCACAGAAAGTTAAAAAAATCATTTTTTTGCCAAAATTCATGTCTTTTTTGATGAATATAATAAAAAGTAAAAATCGCAGCAGCAATCAAATAGCACCAAAAGAAAGCTGTATTAGTGACAAGAAAAGGAGGTAAAATTCATTTAGATGGTAGCTTGTATGACTGAGCAATAAACCGTTAAACCTGCAGTGGTCTGAATGGAAAAAAGGCTCTGGTCCTTAAGGGGTGAAAAGACTGCGGTCCTTAAGTGGTTAAGGCATGCCACAGTCCAGGTGTTAGACCCCTTGAAACAACTTTTCCATCACTTTGTGGCCAGTGGTCTTTGTAGGTTTTATAATTCGCCTGCCAATTGAAGTCTATGGCGGTTCGACAGATTTGCCAGTTCGACGTTGGCAAACGGAAAATTCTATGTTCGCGACATCCCCATGTGTGACACCCCTGTCACTAAACTTCCACTAACTTGTACACACTATCACTTAATTAGTGATAGTCTTGATTAGTGATAGTTTGATAGTCTTGATCCCGAGAGCAACAGCAACTGTACACGTGTGTGCTGTGCACCCCAATACTCTCATGGCTTTCACTGATTTTCACTTAAATTATCAAATCTTATATGTGCTTTAAATGGTTTTAAGGGATGCATGAAAGGGTTTGTCCACTCATAAAATAATCTTATTGCTTGCAGGTTCAGAATTGGGTATATATATATATATATGATTGTGTTCAGCATATAATCTTCCACCACCTTTCTCATTCTACAGTTTGAAGACATTTGTAAGATGTTAGCAGGATATATGGAGGTGAAAGAGGATACCGCAATTGTGAAACTAAAACCAGTCTCTGCTCCAACCAAGACAGGTGGGTGTACTTATTATTGCTCCCTGGCTAACAGCAGTCACAAAATAGCGACATACTCTAACCAGGGCTGGTTCTAGGCTTCTTGCTGCCTGAGGCAAACTTGTGAGGATGCGCCCCCCACCCCTGATTTGGAATGATTGCACAGCACCCGACAATTTACTCTGCTTCTGTTAATGTTCTCACATGACATGCTGCAGCTCAACACAATAGCACACTGGCTGGCTGTGAGTCTGTGAGTCTTGTTCTCTTCCTACTCTGACTGCATGCTGTTAGTGTAAACACAGTACAAAATGTTGCCCTTGTAATCTCTGCCACCTGATGCAAATGTTTCACCTTGCTTCATGAGGGAACTGGCCCTGACTCTAACATTATATGTTGTTTTGGGCGATGTATCTTCCCCCTTCCCCAAGCAATAAGGTTAGGTGTCACTACTTTTATATACTGCTGTTGCTAACTCCAAACTGCTGTGACTGCTGTGCTTGTTAGAATTACTATAGTGATGAGCCCCTGATTAGAAAACTACTTTGGATATGGGATACACTCTGTAACAATAAAGCCTCAAGAGGAACTCTAACAACATATAATAGAATGCAGTAAGTTATCCAGGATAGTGATGGTCCATGTCTAGAAGTAGCATTTGACTTATTTTATCACCTGCTTGATTTGCAAAGTTTTGCCATGATCACATCCTGCCTTAGCACATGATCATCATCTGAAATTTACACATCTTTTACCTGACCAAACTGATCACATGCTTCACATGTCCATCACTAATCTAGGATACCCACAGAAACACTTCCCATAGCTACAGTGCTGCCTATAATTATTCATACCCCTGGCAATTTTTGACTTAAAGTTACTTTTATTCAACCAGCAAGTCATTTTTTGACGGGAAATGACATGTGTCTCCCAAAAGATAATAAGATAATGTACAGTACAAGAGGAATTATTGTGGAAAAAAACATTTCTCACTTTTTATTTACATTTGAGCAAAAAGTTTCCAGTCCAAAATGATTCATACCCTTCACAAACTGTCACAGTCTATGGGAAAATCCAAGGTTCTATACCATTCCAAATAGTCCAAGCTGCTCTAAAACATCCTCATTACCCCAATTCATTGGGAACAGCTGTTTTAATCAATTCAACAGGTGAAAAACACCAACTCAGTGAGGACCTGCAGCTGCACATTGTGGCTGCTCACAAGTCAGGAAAGGGCTACAAGGCCATTTCTAAATGTTTTCCAGTTACGGTGGCTACAGTGCAAAGTATTATTAAGCAATACAAGATGTTCTGCACTGTGGAAAATCTCAAGGAGAACATCAGGTAGTCTGCAGAGAAACTTGACCTTAGCCACCAATGGACATTTTAGCATGACTATGACCCAAAACACAACAGAAATGACTAGGTCTCCACTAGTGTTGGGCGAACATCTAGATGTTCGGGTTCGGGCCGAACAGGCCGAACATGGCCGCGATGTTCGGGTGTTCGACCCGAACTCCGAACATAATGGAAGTCAATGGGGACCCGAACTTTTGTGGTTTGTAAAGCCTCCTTACATGCTACATACCCCAAATTTACAGGGTATGTGCACCTTGGGAGTGGGTACAAGAGGAAAAAAAAATTTAGCAAAAAGAGCTTATAGTTTTTGAGAAAATCGATTTTAAAGTTTCAAAGGGAAAACTGTCTTTTAAATGCGGGAAATGTCTGTTTTCTTTGCACAGGTAACATGCTTTTTGTCGGCATGCAGTCATAAATGTAATACATATAAGAGGTTCCAGGAAAAGGGACCGGTAATGCTAACCCAGCAGCAGCACACGTGATGGAACAGGAGGAGGGTGGCGCAGGAGGAGAAGGCCACGCTTTGAGACACAACAACCCAGGCCTTGCATGAGGACAAGAAGCGTGCGGATAGCATGCTTTGTACCACCATGCAGTCATAAATGTAATAAAGATAAGTGGTTCAATAAACAGGGACCACGCGGCAACGCTAACCCAGCAGCAGCACACGTGATGGAACAGGAGGAGGCGCAGGAGGAGAAGGCCACGCTTTGTGAGACACAACAACCCAGGCCTTGCATGAGGACAAAAAGCGTGCGGATAGCATGCTTTGTACCGCCATGTAGTCATAAATGTAATAAAGATAAGAGGTTCAATAAACAGGGACCACGCGGCAACGCTAACCCAGCAGCAGCAGCAGCAGCAGCACACGTGATGGAACAGGAGGAGGCGCAGGAGGAGAAGGCCACGCTTTGTGAGACACAACAACCCAGGCCTTGCATGAGGACAAAAAGCGTGCGGATAGCATGCTTTGTACCGCCATGTAGTCATAAATGTAATAAAGATAAGAGGTTCAATAAACAGGGACCACGCGGCAACGGTAACCCAGCAGCAGCAGCAGCAGCAGCAGCACACGTAATGGAACAGGAGGAGGCGCAGGAGGAGAAGGCCACGCTTTGTGAGACACAACAACCCAGGCCTTGCATGAGGACAAAAAGCGTGCGGATAGCATGCTTTGTACCGCCATGTAGTCATAAATGTAATAAAGATAAGAGGTTCCATAAACAGGGACCACGCGGCAACGGTAACCCAGCAGCAGCAGCAGCAGCAGCAGCAGCACACGTGATGGAACAGGAGGAGGCGCAGGAGGAGAAGGCCACGCTTTGTGAGACACAACAACCCAGGCCTTGCATGAGGACAAAAAGCGTGCGGATAGCATGCTTTGTACCGCCATGTAGTCATAAATGTAATAAAGATAAGAGGTTCCATAAACAGGGACCGGCAACGGTAACCCAGCAGCAGCAGCAGCAGCAGCAGCAGCAGCACACGTGATGGAACAGGAGGAGGCGCAGGAGGAGAAGGCCACGCTTTGTGAGACACAACAACCCAGGCCTTGCATGAGGACAAAAAGCGTGCGGATATAGCAGCAATGCTTTTTGCCGCCATGCAGTCATAAATGTAATACAGATGAGAGGTTCAATAAACAGGGACCGGAAACGCTAAACCATCCCAGATGTTCATCGGTCATGTTACTTGGTTGGGGTCCAGGAGTGTTGCGTAGTCGTTTCCAATCCAGGATTGATTCATTTTAATTTGAGTCAGACGGTCTGCATTTTCTGTGGAGAGGCGGATACGCCGATCTGTGATGATGCCTCCGGCAGCACTGAAACAGCGTTCCGACATAACGCTGGCTGCCGGGCAAGCCAGCACCTCTATTGCGTACATTGCCAGTTCGTGCCAGGTGTCTAGCTTCATGCCCGGTTTCAGGTCCAGCGGTGCCAGCCACAAATCCGTCTGTTCCTTTATTCCCCTCCAAATTTCCTCCCCTGTGTGCTGCTTATCCCCAAGGCAGATCAGCTTCAGCAACGCTTGCTGACGCATGCCAACAGCTGTGCTGCACTGCTTCCACGATCCTACTGCTGCTGGTGCTGGGTTAGCATTTCCGGATGAGGTACAGCTTTGAGATGCGTTGGAGGAGAAGGAGTCAGAGAGGTAGGTGCTGCTGTTGTTATCCAGCTGTTTGCGGCGTGGGCAACACCCGCGCCGTAGCAGGTGAGGAATCGCTGCCAGGCTCCACAAGGTTCACCCAGTGCGCGGTAAGGGAGATGTATCGACCCTGGCCGAACGCACTCGTCCAGGTGTCAGTGGTGAGGTGAACCTTGCAGGCAACGGCATTCTTCAAGCTTCGGGTTATTTAGCTGACCACGTGCTCATGCAACTCAGGCACTGCAGAGCGCGCAAAGTGGTAGCGGCTGGGAACAACGTAACGTGGGATGGCCACTGACATCATGCCCTTGAAGCTGTTTGTCTCCACCACTCGATATGGCAGCATTTCGCAGGCCAGAAGCTTGGCTATGCTGGCTGGCTGTTACTGCCACGGCCCGGGGGTCATTTGCTGGCAATTTCCTCTTGTGCTCAAACATCTCAGAGACAGACAACTCAACCGTAGCGCTGCACACCGAAGGGCTGTTGGTTGTTGTGTTTGATGAACACTGGGAGACCTCAAGAGCACTAGTCCGGAAAGTGACAGTGTCAGCATCGTCTGATGTTTGTGAATGTTGTGAACCACGCAATGGCTGGGCTACTGCTGCTGCTGAGGCGGGTCTGGTGGTGAGTCTGGTGAACCCAAGGGAGGCAGTGTTGCTGGTGGTACCCTGTCCTGCCGCGTTTGCCCACAGAGTGGGATGTTTGGATAGAATGTGGCGGCTCATGCTGGTGGTGGAGAGGTTGTTAATACTTTTCCCCCTGCTCAGGCGGGTCTTGCACACCTTGCAAATCGCCATGGTAACATCCTCAGTGCAGTCTTCAAAGAAAGCCCAGACTTTAACTGGCTGAGGACTCGGACCTCGTGCGTGATGTGCTGGTGCTGCTTAACCCACTGCTGGACGCTTGAGAGGTCATCCAAGTAATTATCTGGTCCTGTTCTTTTGGATCTGTGAGGGTTGTTGTCCTGGACAACATGGGCAGTATTGAGTGGGTTTTCTTGGGTGCTCCCCTGTGGCCTGTACGTGAACCGTCAGGGGAAACACCTCTTCCCTTGCCCCTCCCTCTTTCACCGGATTTCTTCCTCATTTCACTTATCCTTAAAGTACACGCTGACTGGCAGCAGTACAGTGGCAGTACAGAAATGCTATACAGTGGTGGGTGAGCGGTGTACCACTATTGTCAGCAGTGACACAGAGCACAATGCTATACAGTGGCGGGTGAGCGGTGTACTACTGTTCCCAGCAGACACAGAGTGGAAGTAAACACAATGCTATATAGTGTGGCTGAGCCGTGTACACAGAGTGGCATTAAACACAATGCTATATAGTCTGCTATATAGTCACCCCGAACAGGGTGATGTTCTGCAGAACCCGAACAGTGGCAAACACTGTTCGCCCAACACTACTGGGAGGGAACGCAGATTTTAGTACCTAAACACACGATACAACATGTTTTCCGGGGTCGGACTCTGAGGCACATACAGATGGTCCCGATCATCATCCTCATCATACAACTCTTCTCCTGAGTCTGACCCACCCACCACCTCTGCCACCCCAACATCCCCAGACACAGACCCCTCATCGTCCTCAACATTAACTTGGGATGCTGGCCTGAGCCAGACCTCCTCCTCCACATCAGGCCCCATCATCTCCTCAATGGCAGCCCTCATTAATCGCTCTGGCGACGGACTGATGGACACAACGTTCTCCTCCGGGGAGGGCTGCTGCTGACCACTGGCTGCTGGGGTGGATGTTATAGCTTGCGTGGGGCGTTGGCTGTTGCTGTTGTTGGGAGTGCTGCTCACAGCGGAGGTCTCTGGGGAACTCATGTTGAGCTCATATAGTGGTTGACGGTGAGTGGAGTATTACTGATCC
The DNA here is from genome assembly GCF_040937935.1 of Hyperolius riggenbachi. NCBI lineage: Eukaryota > Metazoa > Chordata > Amphibia > Anura > Hyperoliidae > Hyperolius > Hyperolius riggenbachi. The sequence goes on from NC_090652.1 coordinate 42,775,547, forward strand.
CAGCAATATACACACTGACTGGCAGAGTACGCAATGCTATATAGTGTGGCTGAGCGGTGTACACAGAGTGGCAGTAAACACAATGCTATATAGTCTGGCTGAGCGAGCGGTGTACTACTGTTCCCAGCAGAATCAGAGTGGCAGTAAACAATGGTATATAGTCTGGCTGAGCGGTGTACACAGAGTGTCAGTAAACAATGGTATATAGTCTGGCTGAGCGGTGTACACAGAGTGTCAGTAAACAATGGTATATAGTCTGGCTGAGCGGTGTACACAGAGTGGCAGTAAACACAATGCTATATACTCTGGCTGAGCGAGCGGTGTACTACTGTTCCCAGCAGACACAGAACAGTGAACAGAATGCTATATAGTGTGGCTGAGCGAGCGGTGTACCACTATTCCCAGCAGACACAGAACAGTGAACAGAATGCTATATAGTGTGGCTGAGCGGGCGGTGTACCACTATTCCCAGCAGACACAGAACAGTGAACAGAATGCTATATAGTGTGGATGAGCGAGCGGTGTACCACTATTCCCAGCAGACACAGAACAGTAAACAGAATGCTATATAGTGTGGCTGAGCGAGCGGTGTACCACTATTCCCAGCAGACACAGAACAGTGAACAGAATGCTATATAGTGTGGCTGAGCGAGCGGTGTACCACTATTCCCAGCAGACACAGAACAGTGCACAGAATGCTATATAGTGTGGCTGAGCGAGCGGTGTACCACTATTCCCAGCAGACACAGAACAGTAAACAGAATGCTATATAGTGTGGCTGAGCGAGCGGTGTACCACTATTCCCAGCAGACACAGAACAGTAAACAGAATGCTATATAGTGTGGCTGAGCGAGCGGTGTACCACTATTCCAAGCAGACACAGAACAGTGAACAGAATGCTATATAGTGTGGCTGAGCGAGCGGTGTACCACTATTCCCAGCAGACACAGAGTGGCAGTAAACAGAATGCTATATAGTGTGGCTGAGCGAGGTACACAGAGTGGCAGTAAACAGAATGCTATATAGTGTGGCTGAGCAAGCGGTGTACTACTATTCCCAGCAGACACAGAGTGGCAGTAAACAGAATGCTATATAGTGTGGCTGAGCGAGGTACACAGAGTGGCAGTAAACAGAATGCTATATAGTGTGGCTGAGCAAGCGGTGTACTACTGTTCCCAGCAGTGACACAATGACAGGGGGGACCCTGGCTAGCGTGGCTGGAGCGCGAACTACCCTGCCTGCCTACCCAAAGCTAAACCCACAGACAAATGGCGGAGATATGACGTGGTTCGGGTATTTATTTACCCGAACCACGTGACCGTTCGGCCAATCAGAGCGCGTTCGGGTCCGAACCACGTGACCCGTTCGGCCAATCACAGCGCTAGCCGAACGTTCGGGGAACGTTCGGCCATGCGCTCTTAGTTCGGCCATATGGCCGAACGGTTTGGCCGAGCACCGTCAGGTGTTCGGCCGAACTCGAACATCACCCGAACAGGGTGATGTTCTGCAGAACCCGAACAGTGGCGAACACTGTTCGCCCAACACTAGTCTCCACCTGGACTTCAGGCCAATTTGTTCCAAGTAACACAGTGCAGAGCACAATGTTTCGACCAATGCAGTCTTTATCAAGTGCTTACCCCTTTCGCATTCCAGGGTTTTTACAATGTAAAGTTCCTGGTGTTTTTGATACTTTAGCTGTGTCGTTTTTATACAGCAGTAACTTTTTAATTATATATGCCATCTTAGTGATACATATCTTGTTTTTTTTTTAGTACAATCTAGGCTTTCTTTGGGTAATATTTTTCTACCCAAACTATTTTGTTTTATAGTTTATTTATGGAGAAAAATTAGGCGTAAATGCAGAATACAAACATTTTTTCATTTTTTCCCCCTCCCTAATTTTCACATCTCACGTCCCACAGTTATAAAACATTACAAATAAATTATTTTTACTTCTAGCTGAGCATGTGGTGGACCGTTATCCCCAGTCTGCGCATCTGTGGCGAACGAATGCGTTCACTAGGGCGACAGTTCAGGAGGCATAGAGCTGTACAGATGCATCACTAGGCAATGGCAGAGCATTACATCTGTGGAGCATTGGGGCCTGAAACTTTCACCCTAGTGATTGCATTCGATTGCTACTGGCGGCAGTCGTTAAACGTTTATAAATAGGCATAGGTATTGCAGGGGTTAATAATGGGTTAATAGGCTAAGTTTGGGTTAAAAATTAATGGGGAATTAAAAAAAAAAAGTATTTTATTGGGCCCATGTCACTTTTTTACTTTTACAACTTTTTTTTCCCCCTAACTTTATTGAATGATTGTTGCTGGCTAACAGCAACAATCATTCACAGGATCATTCATGTGTGCACGAGCGGTCACGTGCACGCATGGGAGCAAGCATGCATGCGCACTTGCACGCGCAGCGGCGAAAAAAAACGCGTTTTAATGCAGGACGTAGATACTACGTCCTGGAACATACAAGGGGACTAATTAGGACGTAGAATCTACGTCCTGGAACTTAAAGCAGTTACAGATCCATATTGCAACAATTATATATACGTGCACAAATTAGCATAAAACACCTCTATGCATGGGCGGGCACAAGAAGGTCTTACAGTCTAAAGGTTTAAGGTATTGGACAGTAGGTAAAGGGAAGTTGTGTTTGGAGTGGTAGAAATGGTGGTCAGTGTCCTAGGTAGGAGAGTATGCTCACCTGAAGAGGTAAGTTTAAATATTGCATTTAAAAATAGTAAGTGTGGGTGAGTGGTGGATGTGTTGAGGGAGAGTGTTCCAGAGGAGGGTAAAGGATCGAGAGAAGTCTTGTAAGCGGGAATGAGAAGAGGTGACCAGGGAAGAAGACAGAAGGGTATTGTTAGTAGAGCGGAGATTGCGCGTAGGATGGTATCTGGAAAAAAAGTTAATTTAGATAAGAAGGAATCAAGGAAGGCGCTAAGTTGTGGAGTGCTTTGTAGGCGAGAGTAAGAATTTTAAAGTGTATCCTTTGTGTAACTGGCAGCCAGTGAAGGGACTTGCAGAGAGGGGGTTGGGCTGAAGAAGCAGGAGGAGAGGTGGATGAGTCGTGCAGCAGAGTTCATGATGGACTGTAACAGGGCTAAATGGTTGGCGGGGAGGATGCAGGGCAGAGAGTTGCAATAGTCTAGTTGTGAAATAATCAGGGCATGCACCAAACGTTTGGTAGTATCCTGTGTGAGAAAATAATGGATGCAATGTTTTTTAGGTGGAGGCGACAAGAGGATGATAGTTTGTCAATGTGTGTTTTGAATGAGAGACTTGAGTCCAAAATTACACCTAGACAACGAGCCTGGAGGACAGGTGTTATGGAAGATATAGTGATGTCAACAGAAATAGTGATGTCAGGCAGGAGCATTACGTTGTGAGGTGGGAAGATTACCATTTCAGTCTTGTCCATATTGAGTTTTAGAAAACAGGAGGACATGAAGGAGGTGATTGTATTGAGACAGTCAGGGACACAAGCTTTTAAGGTATCCAAGTCAGGTGCTGAAATGTAGATCTGGGTATTGTCAGCGTATAGGTGATATTGGAATCCAAAGGAGCTAATGAGCTGACCAAGACAATAAGTGTAGATAGAGAAAAGGAGAGGTCTGAGGAGTGAGCCTTGGGAAACTCCAACAGTGAGGGGACGTGGAGAGGAGGTGGTGCCAGAGTGGGCAACTCTGAAGCAGGGATGAGCAGAAACTACGCCAGTGTGAATTTATGCATCGTAGTTCGCATCTACGCATTGTAGTTCGTAGGCAAAGTTTCAAAACTACGCTTACGAATTTACGCGTAGCGAAATACTGCTACGCGTAGCTTAAACCCACTACGCGTAGTTAACATGTGTATTGCGTAGTGAACTACGAATGCGTTACTCGCGTCTATTTTTCTGCGTACGATTCTATGCTTACAAAATTACGCATTGGAAAAGGGAATGCACGCATTGAAGAGTTCCTGGAATAAGCATTTAAAGAAGAATCAATGCGGACATTTTTCTTCATAAGGGCATAAGCGTCCGCATACACTACGCTTTGAACTACGCGTAATTGCATATTTTAACACATAGTCTACGAAATGCACACAAAGCGAATATTTGATTTTGAAGCCATAGTTTGGCGAAGCGTAATTGCGTAAAACTACGCGTAGTTCCAGCGTAGCGAAGTTGGCTGACTACGACCATCCCTGCTCTGAAGGTTCTTTTTGAGAGGTAGGAGAAAAGCCAGGAGAGAGCAGGACCCTGAATGCCCATTATTGAGAGGATTTGGAAAAGTAAAGGGTAGTCCACTGTGTCAAAAAGTGGAAGAGAGGTCTAGGAGGATAAGAATAGCATAGAGGCCTTAAGATTTAGCAGTTGCCAGGTCATTGGTTACTTTAAGTAGGGCAGTTTCGGTTGAGTGGCTGGGGCAGAGACATTGAGTAGTTTGGAAGAGAAGGCGAGGAGAGAAAGAGATCTATAGCTGGGCAGGGAAATGAGGTCAAGAGAAGGTTTAGTATAGGCGTTATAAGGGCTTGTTTGAGTGACCATAAGCAGAGAAGATATCAGGAGGAGGTAGGCCAAGGGGCAGACATGGAGTTAAGTGATCTGCCAGTTCTGGCAGGGGTCACAGTTGCAGGAAGTCAACCACTGTAGGACAGAAGCAGCAAACTGTTGAAGGCAACAGCACAAGTTTTTTTTTTTTTTTTAAAGTCTGAGATGTGTGCAGAGTAGCTGGTATCCGAACTCGGATACGGATTCCACATAGCTGGATAAATCTGCTGCACTATCCGAGCGAATCCGGATACGTATTAGGTATCCGGAAATCAGTCCAGATACTTAGTTCGGCTACCCAGAAACCCGGATAGCTTAACCACGGAGATGACGTCCATGAAGTCATTGAGCCAATCAGAGGGCTCCCAGCCGAAGCCATAGCAACCAAGCACAGAGGGGAACCCTAGAAAGCCCCTCCTCTATATAAGTCTGACAGTCAGACTCAGTGCTGCAGCTGCAAGGCTAGGTTAGTGCCTGCCAGTGGCGTAGCTAAGGAGCTGTGGGCCTCGATGCAAGTTTTACAATGGGGCCCCCCAAGCACTCTATACATAACAATTCATACGGCACACCAAATCCTGCCAATGGCAATTACAGTGTCAGAGGTGCAAGAAAGGGATGCGGAACAGTTTTGATAATGATTACCACTATTCAAAGTATCTATATAAGTGATTATTATGAGCACAGAACCAATAGAGAGCTAATACTGTAGTTGAGGGAGGGCCCTTTGGGGCCCCTCTGGCCCAAGGGCCCTGATGTGGTTGCAACCTCTGCAACCCCTATTGCTACGCCCCTGGGGCCTGCTGTGTGCACAGGCTAGGCCTGCTGCCAGCCTTAGCTACAGTATAGCTTGTAGGTTATTAGGGATTAGATTACTGCATAGCTCCCAACTGTCCCTTTTTCGGAGGGACAGTCCCTTTTTGGGAGCCCCGTCCCTTTGTCCCTCTTTCCTCCTCATTTGTCCCTCTTTCAGAACTTTGTCCCTCTTTCTATGTAAATATATATATTTCTATGCTAAAAATGTGTTTGATTGACTCTAAACTTTATTCACAACCTTTAAATTGATATATTACTAATTTTTAAATGTTACTATGAAGGAAAATGAACCAGGATAGAAAGGACCAGTGTGGTTTGAATTATAAAACAACATATGTTTCTTATGAAATCTTTATGGTATGTGTGACTAGAGGTGTGGTGAGGGCGTGGCCAGGGGCGTGGCTTAAGTGTCCCTTTTTCTCATCTCAAAAAGTTGGGAGGTATGTTACTGTCAGGGCCGTATCTATTAAGAGGCACCCGTGGGCCGGTGCCATGGGCGGGTCCTCGGGGGGGGGGCGGGTGGCCACTGGTTCAAATAATAATACTTTTTTTTATTTTTTTTCCCCTTATGACATTTTTTTTTCTATCATTAACATTTTTTTTTTTTTGGGGGGGGGGGGGGGGGGGGGAGCGCCGCTGCAGCAGCCAGAAGTTACAGTTCTTACTGTTTGCAAGCGCTCCCCCCCTGCCGCCACCATCCACAATGGTTTCCTCTGGTCACGTTCTCTGTGCGCTCTGACTGACTCTCATCGCACAGTAATGAGCCAGCCAGAGCAGGTGGAGCCACTTGCACGTACGGGGAGGGGGCGTGGCTTGACATTGAGGCTGAGACAGCAGGGCAGGCTATGAAATACATTGGCTTCCGATGCTCCGCCCCCCCAGCCGACTAGCCGAGCCCGGGTAAAGTGACTCCTCCTCAGCTCCATTTTACATCACGCAGGAGGAGGACAGCAACACATGAGATTGTCGGGTCGGGAGTCACTCGATCGGGAGCCATGTGAAGCAGCTGCTGCAGCCCAGCCCCCAGCTACCCAGCCCAGCCAGCCAGCTAGGCAGACAGGTCACCCTCGCCCAGCCCAGGGTCACAGGCAGCAGGCCCCAGCCGCCCAGGCAGCACAGCAGGCCACCACCAGCTACCCCAGCCCAGGGTCACTCGCAGGCCCCAGCTGCCCAGGCAGCACAGCAGGCCACCACCAGACCAGGCGGTGGCATGCAGAGTTTCCCTCGCGCACCGGACTAGGTAAGATATTTGTTGTAGTCAAGTTCCTGGACAAATCTGCTGACATTATTGCACGTATTTCTGAATTTGCTGACATTATTGCTTGTATTTCTGATCAAATCTGCTGACATTATTGCTTGTATTTCTGATCAAATCTGCTGTCGTTATTGCTCGTATTTCTCATCAAATCTGCTGTCGTTATTGCTCGTATTTCTCATCAAATCTGCTGTCGTTATTGCTCGTATTTCTGATCAAATCTGCTGACGTTATTGCTTGTATTTCTGATCAAATCTGCTGACATTATTGCTTGTATTTCTCATCAAATCTGCTGTCGTTATTACTCGTATTTCTCATCAAATCTGCTGTCGTTATTGCTCGTATTTCTCATCAAATCTGCTGTCGTTATTGCTCGTACTTCTCATCAAATCTTCTGTCGTTATTGCTCGTATTTCTCATCAAATCTGCTGTCGTTATTGCTCGTATTTCTGATCAAATCTGCTGACATTATTGCTCGTATTTCTCATCAAATCTGCTGTCGTTATTGCTCGTATTTCTCATCAAATCTGCTGTCATTATTGCTCGTATTTCTCATCAAATCTGCTGTCATTATTGCACGTATTTCTCATCAAGTCTGCTGACATTATTGCTCGTATTTCTCATCAAATCTGCTGTCATTATTGCTCGTATTTCTCATCAAATCTGCTGTCATTATTGCTCGTACTTCTCATCAAATCTGCTGTCGTTATTGCTCGTACTTCTCATCAAATCTGCTGTCGTTATTGCTCGTACTTCTCATCAAATCTGCTGTCATTATTGCTCGTATTTCTCATCAAATCTGCTGTCGTTATTGCTCGTATTTCTGATCAAATCTGCTGACGTTATTGCACGTATTTCTCATCAAATCTGCTGTCATTATTGCTCGTACTTCTCATCAAATCTGCTGTCGTTATTGCTCGTACTTCTCATCAAATCTGCTGTCGTTATTGCTCGTATTTCTCATCAAATCTGCTGACATTATTGCTCGTATTTCTCATCAAATCTGCTGTCGTTATTGCTCGTATTTCTGATCAAATCTGCTGACGTTATTGCACGTATTTCTCATCAAATCTGCTGTCGTTATTGCTCGTACTTCTCATCAAATCTGCTGTCATTATTGCTTGTATTTCTCATCAAATCTGCTGTCGTTATTGCTCGTATTTCTGATCAAATCTGCTGTCATTATTGCTCGTATTTCTCATCAAATCTGCTGTCATTATTGCTCGTATTTCTCATCAAATCTGCTGTCGTTATTGCTCGTATTTCTGATCAAATCTGCTGTCGTTATTGCACGTATTTCTCATCAAATCTGCTGTCGTTATTGCACGTATTTCTCATCAAATCTGCTGACGTTATTGCTCGTATTTCTCATCAAATCTGCTGTCGTTATTGCTCGTACTTCTCATCAAATCTGCTGACATTATTGCTCGTACTTCTCATCAAATCTGCTGTCATTATTGCTCGTACTTCTCATCAAATCTGCTGACATTATTGCTCGTACTTCTCATCAAATCTGCTGACATTATTGCTCGTATTTCTCATCAAATCTGCTGTCGTTATTGCTCGTACTTCTCATCAAATCTGCTGTCATTATTGCTCGTACTTCTCATCAAATCTGCTGTCGTTATTGCTCGTATTTCTCATCAAATCTGCTGACATTATTGCTCGTATTTCTCATCAAATCTGCTGTCGTTATTGCTCGTATTTCTGATCAAATCTGCTGACATTATTGCTCGTATTTCTCATCAAATCTGCTGTCGTTATTGCTCGTATTTCTCATCAAATCTGCTGACATTATTGCTCGTATTTCTCATCAAATCTGCTGACATTATTGCTCGTATTTCTCATCAAATCTGCTGACATTATTGCTCGTACTTCTCATCAAATCTGCTGTCATTATTGCTCGTATTTCTGATCAAATCTGCTGTCGTTATTGCTCGTACTTCTCATCAAATCTGCTGACATTATTGCTCGTACTTCTCATCAAATCTGCTGTCGTTATTGCTCGTATTTCTCATCAAATCTGCTGTCGTTATTGCTCGTATTTCTCATCAAATCTGCTGACATTATTGCTCGTACTTCTCATCAAATCTGCTGTCATTATTGCTCGTATTTCTGATCAAATCTGCTGTCGTTATTGCTCGTACTTCTCATCAAATCTGCTGTCATTATTGCTCGTACTTCTCATCAAATCTGCTGTCGTTATTGCTCGTACTTCTCATCAAATCTGCTGACATTATTGCTCGTACTTCTCATCAAATCTGCTGACATTATTGCTCGTACTTCTCATCAAATCTGCTGACGTTATTGCACGTATTTCTGATCAAATCTGCTGTCATTATTGCTCGTACTTCTCATCAAATCTGCTGTCGTTATTGCTCGTATTTCTCATCAAATCTGCTGTCATTATTGCTCGTACTTCTCATCAAATCTGCTGACGTTATTGCTCGTATTTCTCATCAAATCTGCTGACGTTATTGCACGTATTTCTGATCAAATCTGCTGTCATTATTGCTCGTACTTCTCATCAAATCTGCTGTCGTTATTGCTCGTATTTCTCATCAAATCTGCTGACATTATTGCTCGTATTTCTCATCAAATCTGCTGACATTATTGCTCGTACTTCTCATCAAATCTGCTGTCATTATTGCTCGTACTTCTCATCAAATCTGCTGACATTATTGCTCGTATTTCTCATCAAATCTGCTGACATTATTGCTCGTATTTCTGATCAAATCTGCTGACATTATTGCTCGTACTTCTCATCAAATCTGCTGACATTATTGCTCGTATTTCTCATCAAATCTGCTGTCGTTATTGCTCGTATTTCTCATCAAATCTGCTGTCGTTATTGCTCGTATTTCTCATCAAATCTGCTGTCGTTATTGCTCGTATTTCTGATCAAATCTGCTGACGTTATTGCTCGTATTTCTGATCAAATCTGCTGACGTTATTGCACGTATTTCTGATCAAATCTGCTGACGTTATTGCACGTATTTCTGATCAAATCTGCTGACGTTATTGCACGTATTTCTGATCAAATCTGCTGACGTTATTGCACGTATTTCTGATCAAATCTGCTGACGTTATTGCACGTATTTCTGATCAAATCTGCTGACGTTACTGCACGTATTTCTGATCAAATCTGCTGACGTTACTGCACGTATTTCTGATCAAATCTGCTGACGTTATTGCACGTATTTCTGATCAAATCTGCTGACGTTATTGCACGTATTTCTGATCAAATCTGCTGACGTTATTGCTCGTATTTCTGATCAAATCTGCTGACGTTATTGCTCGTATTTCTGATCAAATCTGCTGACGTTATTGCACGTATTTCTGATCAAATCTGCTGACATGATTGGGCAGATATGCTGACATGATTGAATATATTTTCTGGGCAAATCTGCTCACATTACGTGTATTTTCTTGAGAAAACCTGCACAATTATGTGAATTTTCTGGGGAAAGGGTCACCAACACTTGGGCCCACTGTCTTTGCGTTGCACTTTTAAAGGGAACCCGAGGTGAGAGTAATATTTTAAGCAATACCAGTTGCCTGGCTGCCGTGCTGATCCTCTGCCTCTAATTCTTTCAACCACAGACCCTGAACAAGCATGCAGCAGGTCAGGGGTTTCTGACAATATTGTCCGAACTGACCAGATTAGCTCCATGCTTGTTTCTGGCGTAATTCAGTTCACTACTGCAGCCAAATAGATCAGCAGGGCTGCCAGGCAACTAGTATTGTTTAACCTCTTGACGACCAGCTAACGCCGATTGGCGTAAACTGGTCGTCTGCGGGTTACCATGGAAACGGCCGCTCAATCGAGCGGCCTTTCCATGTCAGTTCACGGAGGGTGTCTCCGTGAACAGCCGGAGAGCCGCCGATAGCGGCTCGCCGGCAAAATGTAAACAGGCGGGGAAGAAATCCCCGCTGTTTACATCATACGGCGCTGCTGCGCAGCAGCGCCGTAAGGCAGATCGGCGATCCCCGGCCTCTGATTGGCCGGGGATCGCCGGCATATGATAGGCTGAAGCCTATCCTTCAATGCGCAGGACGGAAATCCGTCCTGCGCAGCACACAGGGGAAGGGAGAGGGAGGGAGCTGGCGAGAGGGCTGAAAGCGCTGCGGAGGGGGGCTTTTAAGAGCCCCCCCCCGCTAAGCAACTGCAGCCGGCGGCGATCAGACCCCCCCAGCAGGACATCCCCCTAGTGGGGAAAAAAGGGGGGTAGTCTGATCGCCCTGCTGCACTCCTGATCGGTGCTGCGGGCTGTAGAGCCCACGCAGCACCGATCAGTGTAAAATCCCCTGGTCGGCAAGTGGTTAAAGGGTCACTTAAGCCAAATAAAAAAAATGAGTTTTACTCACCTGGAGCTTCTACCAGCCCCCTGAAGCTGTCTGGTGCCCATGTAGACTCGCTCTGATGCTCCTGGCCCTGCCAGCAGCCACTTAAGGTTTCGGCGACAGGAGCAGACAGGCCGGGAACGCGAGTGATTCTTCGCATTCCTGGACGTAATAGCGCGTTCTATGCTGTTATATGATATATGCTATATCAGCATAGAGGGCGCTATTACGGCCAGGAACGCGAAGTATCACTCGCGTTCCCGGCCTGTCGGCTCCTGTCGCAAGCAGGGCCAGGAGCATCGGAGCGAGTCTACGTGGGCACCGGACAGCTTCAGGGGGCTGGTAGAGGCCCCAGGTGAGTAAAACTATTTTTTATTTGGCTTAAGTGTCCCTTTAAAAGGAAATAAATATGGCAGCCTCCATATCACTCTCACCTCGGGTTCACTTTAAATTAGTTAGCTTTACCCTCATCCGGGCATGGCCACGCCCATTTTTGCCGCAGTGCGGTTATAGCCACAAAAATTGGTCCAGCACCTGCATAGCACCCCCCCCCCCCCCCAAAAAAACCCTGGAGCCACCACTGACTGTACTTATACGAATTATTTATATAGCGCCAACATATTACGCAGTGCTGTACAGAGTATGTATTGTCTTGTCACAGTGGGGCTCACAATCTAATCCCTACCATAGTCATGTGCATGTAAGTATCGTAGTCTAGGGCCAATTTTTAGGGGAAGCCAATTAACTTATCTGTATTGTATGTTGTTGGGATGTGGGAGGAAACCAGAGTGTCCTAAGGAAACCCACACAGACACAGGGAGAACATACAAACTCCTTGCAGATGTTGACCTGGATGGGATTTGAACCTGGAACCCAGCGCTGCAAGGCGAGAGCGCTAACCACTACGCCACCATGCTGCCATACTACTATACTGTATTGTACTGCCATCTTCAGCAGTACTTCACAGAGTATGTAGTCATGTCACTGACTATACTCTGAGGAGCTTACAATCTAATTCTGCCATAGTCTAATGTCCTACCATATTTGTATTTATATAGCACTGGCATCTTCTGCAGCACTTTGCAGAGAACAGCCATGTTCCTGACTTTTCTCAGGGGAGCTCACAATCTAATACCTACCACTATTTTGTGGGAGAGAACACTGGCTAATGTGTGGGTTTTTTTTTTTTTGGGGGGGGGGACTTTTCCTACTTGCTTTTTTAGGGTCACTTTACTCATACCTGGGGAGAAAACGGCTTTGGGCTGCACTCTTACTAGGAAATTTTAATTGACCACACCCACTGTGTTATGGACACGCCCACTGCATTCTGTGGCCACGCCCATTCTTTGCCGCGGCGCGCTTCGCGCGCCGCCAACATCCTCCTGGGGGGGGGGGGGGGCGTCGTAGGTTTGGGGTGCCTAGGGGAGCCCAAACCCTAAATACAGCCCTGGTTACTGTACTACTACTAGCCTTATATTGTGTTTAGTTAGTTGTAAGAGAGAGTACTACTACTGTGTTAGCTTCATTTACTGCAGATAGTTACTGCAGTGCTGCTGTTAGAGTCAGTGTGTGACAGATAAACAGTCAGTGTGTGCTCCTGTCACTCCGTCAGTTGAAGTTCTACTAGTACTAGTACAACTAGTCTACTACTACCAGTTATATATAGTTAATTTGTATTGAGTTAGCTTACTTTAATTGCAGTGCTGTTACAGTGTGACAGATAGACAGACAGTTAGTGTGTCAGTGTGTGCTACTCTGCTGTCACTCCGTTTTTTGAAGTTCTACTACTGCTACTATCTACTAGTACTAATGATTTGAATAAGGTATAAGTACCCCCAGGTAGTGTTGGGCGAACAGTGTTCGCCACTGTTCGGGTTCTGCAGAACATCACCCTGTTCGGGTGATGTTCGAATTCGGCCGAACACCTGATGGTGTTCGGTCAAACTGTTCGGCCATATGGCCGAACTAAGAGCGCATGGCCGAACGTTCCCCGAACGTTCGGCTAGCGCTGTGATTGGCCGAACGGGTCACGTGGTTCGGACCCGAATGCGCTCTGATTGGCCGAACGGTCACGTGGTTCGGGTAAATAAATACCCGAACCACGTCATATCTCCGCCATTTGTCTGTGGGTTTAGCTTTGGGTAGGCAGGCAGGGTAGTTCGCTCTCCAGCCACGCTAGCCACTGTCCCCCCCAGTCATTGTGTGTCGCTGCTGGGAACAGTAGTACACCGCTCGCTCAGCCACACTATATATAGCATTGGTTACTGCCACTGTGTACCTCGCTCAGCCACACTATATATAGCATTGTGTTTACTGCCACTCTGTGTACACGGCTCAGCCAGACTATATAGCATTGTGTGTACTGCCACTGTGTACCTCGCTCAGCCACGCTATATATAGCATTGTGTTTACTGCCACTCTGTGTACACCGCTCAGCCAGACTATATAGCATTGTGTGTTTTGCCACTGTGTACCTCGCTCAGCCACGCTATATATAGCATTGTGTTTACTGCCACTCTGTGTACACCGCTCAGCCAGACTATATAGCATTGTGTGTACTGCCACTGTGTACCTCGCTCAGCCACGCTATATATAGCATTGTGTTTACTGCCACTCTGTGTACACCGCTCAGCCAGACTATATAGCATTGTGTGTACTGCCACTGTGTACCTCGCTCAGCCACGCTATATATAGCATTGTGTTTACTGCCACTCTGTGTACACCGCTCAGCCAGACTATATAGCATTGTGTGTACTGCCACTGTGTACCTCGCTCAGCCACGCTATATATAGCATTGTGTTTACTGCCACTCTGTGTACACCGCTCAGCCAGACTATATAGCATTGTGTGTACTGCCACTGTGTGTACACGGCTCAGCCAGACTATATAGCATTGTGTGTACTGCCACTCTGTGTACACCGCTCAGCCAGACTATATAGCATTGTTTACTGCCACTCTGTGTACACCGCTCAGCCAGACTATATAGCATTGTTTACTGCCACTCTGTGTACACCGCTCAGCCAGACTATATAGCATTGTGTGTTCTGCCACTCTGTGTACACCGCTCAGCCAGACTATATAGCATTGTGTGTACTGCCACTGTGTACCTTGCTCAGCCACGCTATATATAGCATTGTGTTTACTGCCACTCTGTGTACACCGCTCAGCCAGACTATATAGCATTGTGTGTACTGCCACTGTGTACCTCGCTCAGCCACGCTATATATAGCATTGTGTTTACTGCCACTCTGTGTACACCGCTCATCCAGACTATATAGCATTGTGTGTACTGCCACTCTGTGTACACCGCTCAGCCAGACTATATAGCATTGTTTACTGCCACTCTGTGTACAACGCTCAGCCACACTATATAGCATTGTGTGTACTGCCACTGTGTGTACACCGCTCAGCCAGACTATATAGCATTGTGTGTACTGCCACTCTGTGTACACCGCTCAGCCAGACTATATAGCATTGTTTACTGCCACTCTGTGTACACCGCTCAGCCAGACTATATAGCATTGTTTACTGCCACTCTGTGTACACCGCTCAGCCAGACTATATAGCATTGTGTGTACCGCCACTCTGTGTACACCGCTCAGCCAGACTATATAGCATTGTGTGTACTGCCACTCTGTGTACACCGCTCAGCCAGACTATATAGCATTGTTTACTGCCACTCTGTGTACACGGCTCAGCCAGACTATATAGCATTGTTTACTGCCACTCTGTGTACACCGCTCAGCCAGACTATATAGCATTGTGTGTACTGCCACTCTGTGTACACGGCTCAGCCAGACTATATAGCATTCTTTACTGCCACTGTGTGTACACGGCTCAGCCACACTATATAGCATTGTGTTTACTGCCACTCTGTGTCTGCTGGGAACAGTAGTACACCGCTCACCCGCCACTGTATAGCATGGTGCTCTGTGTCGCTGCTGGCAATAGTGGTACACCGCTCACCCACCACTGTATGGCATTTCTGTACTGCCACTGTACTGCTGCCAGTCAGCGTGTACTTTAAGGATAAGTGAAATGAGGAAGAAATCCGGTGAAAGAGGGAGGGGCAAGGGAAGAGGTGCTTCCCCTGACGGTTCACGTACAGGCCACAGGGGAGCACCCAAGAAAACCCACTCAATACCGCCCATGTTGTCCAGGACAACAACCCTCACAGATCCAAAAGAACAGGACCAGATAATTACTTGGATGACCTCTCAAGCGTCCAGCAGTGGGTTAAGCAGCACCAGCACATCACGCACGAGGTCCGAGTCCTCAGCCAGTTACAAGGAGCCAGTGGGCACAAAGCTGACACAACCGGCAGCGACACCACGCACACAACTGCCAGATAACCAGTCCGATGAATTACCTCAGGACACAATGGGGTATTCGCAGGAGCTATTCCCAGGCCAACAAACTTCCACCTTTGAAAGGTCAATGGAGGAACAGCCAGAAATGTTGTGCCCGGATTCACAACCATTAACTGTGGGAAATGCACCGGGCACTGAAATACAACAAGGCGAGTCCGAGGACTTTGAAACCCAAATCCCAGAGCAAGTTGGGCAGGAGGGGTTGCAATTGCAGGAGGTCGGCCGAGAAGCTCTGGAAGACGAGGTTGGAGTGAGCTGTGCAGAGGTTGTTCTGGGGAGCTCTACTCCACGGCGGCGGCCCCTCACAATGACATATGACGAGTTTGAGGAGATGGAAGAGGAGGGTATGGACAATGTGGACATAGACCCAGATTTTGTTTGTGAACGAGAACATCGCCGTCGTAGCAGCAGCACAGATGAGTCTGTTGAAGAACCCACTGCTGCACGAGTTCGCCTTGTGCCACAAGATAGGCGGCACGCAATTTCAGGCACCACAAGCATGGAAGTTCAAGTGAGAGGCAAAAGAGGCGCAAACAGAAATCGCCAGCAAGGCAGGTGCTCCAAAGTCTGGGCTTTCTTTGAAGACTGCACTGAGGATGTTACCATGGCGATTTGCAAGGTGTGCAAGACCCGCCTGAGCAGGGGGAAAAGTATTAACAACCTCTCCACCACCAGCATGAGCCGCCACATGCTATCCAAACATCCCACTCTGTGGGCAAACTCGACAGGACAGGGTACCAGCAACACTGCCTCCCTTGGGTTCACCAGACTCACCACCAGACCCGCCTCAGCAGCAGTAGCCCAGCCATTGCGTGGTTCACAACATTCACAAACATCAGACGACGCTGACACTGTCACTTTCCGGAGTAGTGCTCTTGAGGTCTCCCAGTCTTCATCAAACACAACAACCAACAGCCCTGTAGAACCCACCACTGAAGGACCCCTTGTTGTCTGCCACCATCCGGGTCAGGCGCTGGCTCTGACTTTGAGAGGAGGATGCTGGTGCAGGCACCTCCTCTCTCGGCAGCTCTACCGTTTTGTAGAGTGCCTTAGTCAGAGACAGCAGGTCTCCTGGGGGCCTGCTTCTGCTGCTGGCCGCAGGCACCCGCTGCTGTGCTGGCTGGACAGGGACAGAGGGGTTGGAAGGCTGGGGGAAGGCTTCCTCCAATCGCCAAACAACTCACTTGTTCACTGCTCAGGGTTTCCAGCAGGCAGGAACTGACCCAGCTTCCCCTTCAGCCGTGGGTCCAGGATCATGCTGATGCAGATGTCCTCCTAATCACGCATCTGGATCACCCTGGGGTCCCTACGCAGGCACCGCAGCATGTGCACTGCCATGGATAACAGTTTGGACGCAGCAGAGACGCCATCAGGGTTGTTGTCGGCACCCCCAGAGCCGACATCGCTGTCCTCCTCCTCTGGCCCCTGAGCCTCACCCTGCCCTCTCCACCCTTGCACCCCTGCAGCTGTGCTCCCCTGTTGCACCTCAACCTCAAGATCAGGGACCGCCAACTCCTCCTTCAACAACTCAAAGTCCTCCTAAGAGGGGCAATCACTTGCAGAGGGATGCCCATTCTTGGCTCACCAGGTTGGTTCCCTGCAGAAAGGTAGCCAACACCAAGCACAACTGCTGCATCTGCCCCCACTGTGCATTGTAGAGGACCTAGAGGTTGGTGTGCCGGAAATAGTCGCGTCACTAATGTGTCGGCTGACAGCCCTCCTCTGCTCAAGCAGCCGCTCCAACATTGCCAGGGTGGTATTCCAGCGTGTTGGCACATCGATGACAAGCCGGTGTCGGGGCAAGCCCTCGCACTGCTGCAGGTCGGCCAGGTTTGCTGAGGCACCGGCGGAGCGGCAGAAATGGCGCACAATTTTCCTTGCCGCTTTTAGCAGATCGTCCATCCCCTGGTAGGTGCGCAGGAACTTCTGCACCACCGGGTTCAGGACATGGGTCAAACAGGGGATGTGGGTCAAGTGTCCCCGGTGATGGCAGCCAGCAGGTTGGCCGCATTATCGGACACCACAAATCCGACTCTGAGGCCTCTTGGGGTCAGCCACCTCTTCTCCTGCTCCCTGAGGTTGGCTAGAACATTGTCTGCTGTCAGTTTGGTCTTCCCCAGGCTGACCATCTCCAGCAGTGCTTGGCAGTGGCGGGCCTTCACGCTGCTGCTGAGGCGCGGATGCTTGGTGGAAGCGAGTGTGCCGGAGGAGGAGGGACCTGGATCAGAGGAGCCTGCTGCAGCTCCCCTGAACCTGTGGGGTGGCACCACCAACTGGGCTGCTGCTGTGCCCAAGGATGGACCTGCTCCTTCCTCACCTCTTTCCACCAGGCTGACCCAGTGAGCCGTGAAGGACAGGTAAATGGCTGCTCCAGGAGTGGACCCGCTCGCTCATGTTGTGATCAAGCGAACGGTTGTGTTCGCCAATGCAAACTGGTGCAGCGCTGGGATCGCCGTGCGGGAGAAGTAGCGGCGGCTGGGTTTTCGCCACTTCGGGATCCCATACTGCAGGAGCACTCTCGTGTCACTCCCCTCCTGCAGAAAGGAGTATGGCAGGAGCTGGGAGCACATGGCCCAGGCAAGCAACCCGTTCAGCATCCAGACGTGCCTGTGGGTGGGAGGCAGAGCCTTGGTCAAACCGGGAAAGCACTCTTTCAGCAGGGTCTGGTGGTCTGGTTTGCCTGCATGGCAGGATGAGGAGGCAACTGAGGAGGGAGCAGAGTAGTCCACCGAGGACTGGCTGCACGAACCAGCCTCAATCATGGCGGGACTGACAGAGTGCGCAGGAGGTGGGGGAGAGGAGGGCAGTGAGTTTCCCCGCATCCTGCTGCTGATGCTGCTGCAGGCTGTGCAGTGGGTCTCTGGCTCTGAC
The DNA here is from genome assembly GCF_040937935.1 of Hyperolius riggenbachi. Classification (NCBI taxonomy): domain Eukaryota; kingdom Metazoa; phylum Chordata; class Amphibia; order Anura; family Hyperoliidae; genus Hyperolius; species Hyperolius riggenbachi. The sequence goes on from NC_090652.1 coordinate 42,793,745, forward strand.
CACAGCCAGTGCCACTGTCCTTCAGCCTCTGAGACTCCTTGTACTCATGCAGGTGCTTAGTCTGCAAGTGGGTCTGCAGACATGAGGTACCCATCTTGGACAGATCATGACCTCTGCTCAGGCTGGCCCTGCAGTTGTTGCAAACTGCACAGCTCTCATCCGTGTCGGACACATGAAAAAAATGCCAGATTGGGGATCTGAACTGCCCCCTCAGGCTTGAAGGCTGGGCTTTTCTCCCTTTTGTTGGGGGTTGACTGGTGCGGGTGCCGGTGGTGCTAGTGGATGAAGCAGCAGGCTGTGGCTCCTGCCTTCCTTGCCCTCTGCTGTCCCTATCCCTGGTTGCTATGCTGCTTTGCCTCTGTGCCAGAGCCGCCGCCTTCTTCTCCTCTGAGATGCCTTCACCCAACTGTGGCACATAGGGATGGTCCCGCACCGCATCATCATCATCATCATCATCATTATCATCCCCAAACAGCTCCTCTGAACCCCCAAACACCTCTTCTGCCCCAGCATCCCCTGGATCAGGCCCCTCCTCATCATCATCATCATAAAAATCAGGTTGTTTTTCACCGACAACAACCTCCTCCATCTCAAACTCCTCTTCACCTGTCCCCATCATCTCCTCCTCAAACTCTGCCAAACTCTGGGGTCGATGTCACCTCAAGCAGTGGTGGCGGGCCGCTGCTGCTGCGGACCGGAGTGCTGGTGGTGGCGGCACTGGTCTCGCTGGAGGTCTGTCTGGAATTGGTGGCCTGCTTCTCCGCCATCAGTTCCACGACAGCCTGTGCCTGACTCTGGTCAATGGGCCAGCGACGATGACCCATGACAGAGATGGGCGCAACACGCTGCTGCTGCGCCTCTGCTCCCTCCTCCACAACTGTGCGGCCAGTGGCTGGCGGCGGACCATTCACAGACCTGCCGGCAGTGGTGGCGACAATGGCGCTGCCTCTCCTGGTGGTGCCTCGCCCTCTAGTACCTCTGCCAGTCATTGTACAGTACAAATACAATAAGAAAAACAATATATGTCGGGAAAGGGTGTAAACTTTAATAAAGAGGGGTGGGTTGGTGCCAAAAAAATGTAAAGGTTTTTTTTTTCAACGAACGATGACAGGTAGTTAAATTCACTGCACGTAAGCGGTCAGTGATAGACGTCACACTACACTATACTAGTAGTGGACGAAGTAAATGTAGCACTAAGTAACAAGAGTGACAGACAGTGACACTAAAAGACTGTCTGACTGTCACACTGCAATCAATACAGTCAGGCAGATGCAGCAGTCAGAAAATAACCAAACAGATGCTGGCCTGCCTGCTGCTAAGTGCTAACTAGTACTGTGGTTGCAGGTGGCGGCGCCAGGGGGGTGCTTTGGGGTGCTGAAACACCCCCTAAAATTCTCCCCAGCGTGCACTGACTTTCGGTGTCTAATAGACGCCGTGTCAGTTCACTGGCAGCAGCAGCCAGCAGCTCCAGCAGCAGCAGAGCAGGGCTACAGTAAAATGGTGTCCGAAGCCCTGCTCTGGAGACTTTGAGTCTGCAGTGCAGGGCTTCGGGGGCCATTTTCCCGTAGCCCTGCTCTCAGCGCGGGAGTTTCAGTTGCTGGCTGCAGAGGATCATGAGAGCTGCGCGCCGGACGGAGGCCGGGACAGGAGCTCTGCTCTTCAGGTGAGTATATGTTTTTTTTTTTATTACAGCCAGCCATGTGTATGTTCTGGTCAAGTCTGCTACATGATTGAAGTGTTTTCTGGCCAGGACTGCCTGCCACATTATTGCACATATTTCTAGTCAAATCTGCTGACATGATTGCATGTATTTTCTGCTCAAATCTGCTGACATGATTGCATGTATTTCTGGTCAAATCTGCTGACATGATTACACGTATTTCTGGTCAAATCTGCTGACATGATTGCACGTATTTCTAGTCAAATCTGCTGACATGATTGCACATATTTATGGTCAAATCTGCTGACATGATTGCACATATTTCTAGTCAAATCTGCTGACATGATTGCATGTATTTCTAGTCAAATCTGCTGACATGATTGCACATATTTTCTGGTCAAATCTGCTGACATGATTGCACGTATTTCCTAGTCAAATCTACTGACATGGTTGCATGTATTTCTAGTAAAATCTGCTGACATGATGACACGTATTTTCTGGTCAAATCTGCTGACATGATTGCACGTATTTCTAGTCAAATCTGCTGACATGATTGCACGTATTTCAAGTCAAATCTGCTGATATGATTGCACATATTTCTAGTCAAATCTGCCACATGATTGCACGTATTTTCTGGTCAAATCTGCCGACATGATTGAACGTGTTTTCTGGTCAAATCTGCCACATGATTGAAAGAGTTTTTTAGTCAAATCTGCCAACATGATTGAACGTATTTTCTGGGCAAATCTGCTCACATTACGTGTATTTTCTTGAGAAAACCTGCACAATTATGTGAATTTTCTGGGGAAAGGGTCACCAAAACTTGCGCCCACTGTCTTTGTGTTGCACTTTTAAAGGGAACCCGAGGTGAGAATAATATTGAGACTGACATATTGATCTCCTTTTAAGCAATACCAGTTGCCTGGCTGCCGTGGTAATCCTCTGCCTCTAATTCTTTCAACCATAGACCCTGAACAAGCATGCAGCAGGTCAGGGTTTTTTGACAATATTGTCAGAACTGACAAGATTAGCTGCATGCTTGTTTCTGGTGTAATTCAGTTCACTACTGCAGCCAAATAGATCAGCAGGGCTGCCAGGCACCTAGTATTGTTTAAAAGGAAATAAATATGGCAGCCTCCATCAGGCACGTGCACAGGGGGGTGCTCTGGGTGCCCAGGCACCCCCCTTTTTAAAATCATCAAAAAAAGGCCCCTCTCGCCGCACAAAATAAGCCCCGCCCCCGGTCGCGATAAGCTCCGCCCACCCGCGGGAAGCTCCGCCCCCCTGGGACACTATCAAGTGAAGAGGCCCAGACAGGAATCCTAGTGTGGCATACTGACCTCTCCCTCCACCTAGGACCCATACTGACCTCTACCTCCCCCAGCACCCATAGTGACCTCTCCCTCCACCTAGTACCCAGTGACCTCTCCCTCCACCTAGGACCCATACTGACCTCTCCCTCCCCCAGTACCCACAGTGACCTCTCCCTCCCCTAGCACCCACAGTGACCTCTCCCTCCCCCAGCACCCACAGTGACCTCTCCCTCCACCTAGCACCCACAGTGACCTCTCCCTCCACCTAGCACCCACAGTAACCTCTCTCTTACCCAGCCCCCACAGTGACCTCTTCCTCCACCTAGCACCCACAGTGACCTCTCCCTCCACCTGGGCTGGGACCCACAGTGACCTCTCCCTCCCCAGCAACCACAGTGACCTCTCCCTCCACCTAGCACCCACAGGGATCTCTCCCTCCACCTAGGACCCTCCCCCAGCACCCACAGTGACCTCTCCCTCCACCTAGCACCCACAGTGACCTCTCCCTCCCCAGCTCTAGCAGTGATCCTGCCTACCCCAGCACCCACACTGACCTATCCCTCCCCCAGCACCCACAGTGATTTTTCCCTCCCCCAGTGGCTACCCTCCTGTCCCCTGCAGCACCCACAGGGACCTCCCATCCCAAAAGCAGCACCTACAGTGACCTCTCCCATTGCCAGCGCCCACAGTGGCTTCTCCAAACACCCAGCATCCACTCCCTCCTCCAGTAACCACACTGACTTCTCCCAGCACCCACAGTGGCCTACCCTTCCCCCAGCACCCACACTGACCACTACCTCCCTTAGCAGCAACTATGCCATTCATAGCAGCACCCATAGTGACCTTCCACCCCCTGTACCCACAGCAATCCCACCAATATTCAGCACCCACATTACTCTCAACCAGTAACCCACACTATAGTACTTGCACCAAGCACCCTGCACCCAATACTCACATCTGGCCTCAATATGGCACTTAGTACTTGCATCAAACAGCCACATGACACCCAATACCTGCACCCCTTCACCCTATAGCTGGCACCCAGTACTCACACCTACATGGCACAGTACTTGCACCCAGCTCTGACATGTCACTCACTACTCACACCTGCACACAGCCTTCACATGGCACCCACTCACATAACCAGTACTAGCACCCGATGTACCTGCACTCAGAACCCACGTGACACACAACACCCACCCAGAGCTAGCACCCAGTGCAGGCATGGCACCAAGTATTTGCACCTATGTGATACCCAGTACCTGCACCCAACACCCACATGTTTCATCTGCAGTAGTTCCAGTTGCACTAAGCCTCCACTTGGTGCCCAGCACCCACACCAAGCACTCACATATGACATCCAGTACTTGCACCCAGAACTCAAAAGGGACTGAGTACATGCAATCAACACCTACATGATGGTTGATACACACCCATACTGCCAGAATCCACATGACACCCTGTACCAGCACCCAGAACCCACATGGCACCCAGCATCTGCCTTTAGCACCCACATAACAACAAATATCCCACTAGCCAGCACCCATCACCCATATGTCAGCATGTACTCACTCCCAGTACCCACTTGGCACTCAGTATTTGCACCTAAGACCCACATACCCCCATAATCCACACCCACATGGCACAGTACTCACGCACCCAGTACCCATCCTTGGTCCGAACCCATATGAGACACAGTACTCTCCCATGGCACACATCCAGACCACACATGGCACTCCCTACTCACTCATAGAGTTGGGCCGAACGGTTCGCCGGCGAACCTGGTTCGCGCGAACCTAGGTGGTTCGCGTGCGGGTACCGCACGCGAACTTTATTGCGGAAAAGTTCGCCCCATTGCGGTTCGCCCCATAATGCACTGAGGGTCAACTTTGACCCTCTACATCACAGTCAGCAGGCCCAGTGTAGCCAATTAGGCTACACTAGCCCCTGGAGCCCCACCCCCCCTTATATAGGCAGGCAGCGGCGGCCGTGGCCACTCGTGTGCCTGCATTAGTTAGAGTAGGGCGAGCTACTGCAGTCTCTCATAGGGAAAGATTAGTTAGCCTTAGCTTGTCCCTGGCTGCATACCTGTTCATTGATCCTGCCACTGCATACCTGTTCATTGATCCTGCCACTGCATACCTGTTCATTGATCCTGCCACTGCATACCTGTTCATTGATCCTGCCACTGCATACCTGTTCATTGATCCTGCCACTGCATACCTGTTCATTGATCCTGCCACTGCATACCTGTTCATTGATCCTGCCACTGCATACCTGTTCAGTGATCCTGCCACTGCATACCTGTTCATTGATCCTGCCACTGCATACCTGTTCTGTGAACCCACCACTGCATACCTGTTCTGTTCAGTGGACCCGCCACTGTATACCTGTTTAGTGAACCCGCCACTGCATACCTGTTCTGTTCAGTGGACCCGCCACTGTATACCTGTTCAGTGGACCCGCCACTGCATACCTGTTCTGTTCAGTGAACCCGCCACTGCATACCTGTTCTGTTCAGTGGAGTTTGGTGTGTCAGTGTGAAGCAGTACCTTAATTACACTCCCTGATTGATGTATACACATGCAAGATGTTTTAAAGCACTTTAGGCCTGTCATTTAGCATTCAATGTGATTTCTGCCCTTAAAACGCTGCTTTGCGTCAAATCCAGATTTTTCCCGGTGACTTTTGGCGTGTATCCCACTCCGCCATGCCCCCCTCCAGGTGTTAGACCCCTTGAAACATCTTTTCCATCACTTTTGTGGCCAGCATAATTTTTTTTTTTTTTCAAAGTTCGCATCCCCATTGAAGTCTATTGCGGTTCGCGAACTTTAACGCGAACCGAACCTTCCGCGAAAGTTCGCGAACCCGGTTCGCGAACCTAAAATCGGAGGTTCGGCCCAACTCTACTCACTCATGTCCAACACTCACATGGCTCCCTGTACCAATTAGCACTCTCATGGCACCCACTATTGTTTATCACCATCTGCTACTCATTCAGCACCCAATACTGCATAGCACCCACTGCAAATAAACACCCAATACAAACTGAACCTTGGTACCCACAGCAGCTTGACACAGACTTTACATTGGCATCTCGGCACCCACTGCAACTTACCACAAAGTGAACCTTTGCGTCTTACCATCCACTGCATCTGGGCACCCACTGCACCTTGGCACTTACTGCAGTTTTGCATCTACTAATGCTTAGCAACCACTGCATATTGGTAACCACTTCTTTGCCTGAAAAGAGGATTGGGTGCTGACCAAGAGGGACAGAGGTCCCAGTAATGAAAGGTGAGTCTGTGCCTCTACAGTGGGCTCCACTGTGCCCACTCTAGCCCACTAACAGTGGGCACCTATCACTGCTGATTTGAGGGTGCTAGCACCAAAAGAGTTGGAAGGAGACACACAGCCTGCGTGATACTGCTATAAAGGTGTGTGTGTGTGTGTGTGTGTGGGGGGGGAGTTAAGACTGCCTTATGCTTTATGGAGAGGGGGTATTACATACACAATTTAGTACGATTTATCGATTTCAAATTTGAGCACCACATCCTTGAGTATCCTCTGCATGGCCCTGCCCCTTCCTGCAGCACCCACACTGACCTCTACTTTGCCCATCAGCCACCCCTTCCCCTCATAGCTGGCACCCAGTACTCACACTCACATGACACCAAGTATCTGCACCCAGGCCTAAAATTGCACCCAGTACTCACACCTGCACACAGCTTCCACATGGCACCCACTATCTGCACCAAGTATCCACTTAACCTGTAACCACACCCAAAGTACCTGCATTCAAAACCCATGCCATTCCCAAAGCCCACCCATAGCCAGCACCCTGTACAGGCATGTCACCAAGTATTCGCACCCATGTCACACCCGGTACCTGCACCCAGCACTCACATGACATCCAGTACATGCACCCAGATCTTACATGTCACTAAGTTCTTGCAATCAACACCCGCATGACACTCGATACCCAACCATAGCCAGAACCCACATGACACTCAGTACTTACACCCAGAACCCACATGGCACCCATCATCTGCATTCAGCAGCATGACAATCAATACCCCACTAGCCAGAAACGAGGAGGGGGGGCATGCGGGGGAAGGCATTGCCAGGCCCCTTTTTTAAATTTGAGCACCCCCCACTTAAGGATCCTCTGCACGGCCCTGCTTCAGTGTGCAGCCCTACGGTTCAGTTGTCTGTCTCGGAGATGTTTGAGCGCAAGAGGAAATTGCCAGCAAATGACCCCCGGGCCGTGGCAAGAACAGCCAGCATAGCCAAGCTTCTGGCCTGCGAAATGCTGCCATATCGAGTGGTGGAGACAAACAGCTTCAAGGGCATGATGTCAGTGGCCATCCCACGTTACGTGGTTCCCAGCCGCTACCACTTTGCGCGCTCTGCAGTGCCTGAGTTGCATGAGCACGTGGTCAGCAAAATAACCCGAAGCTTGAAGAATGCCGTTGCCTGCAAGGTTCACCTCACCACTGACACCTGGACGAGTGCGTTCGGCCAGGGTCGATACATCTCCCTTACCGCGCACTGGGTGAACCTTGTGGAGCCTGGTAGCGATTCCTCACCTGCTGCGGCGCGGGTGTTGCCCACGCCGCAAACAGCTGCACCGCCGTCCCTCCCACTGGATAACAACAGCAGCACCTACCTCTCTGACTCCTTCTCCTCCAACGCATCTCAAAGCTGTATCTCATCCGGAAACGCTAACCCAGCAGCAGTAGGATCGTGGAAGCAGTGCAGCACAGCTGTTGGCATGCGTCAGCAAGCGTTGCTGAAGCTGATCTGCCTTGGGGATAAGCAGCACACAGGGGAGGAAATTTGGAGGGGAATAAAGGAACAGACGGATTTGTGGCTGGCACCGCTGGACCTGAAACCGGGCATGGTTGTGTGTGATAATGGGAGTAATCTCATTCGCGCTTTAAGGTTGGCTAAACTGACACACATCCCTTGCCTGGCGCACGTGATGAACCTAGTAGTTCAGCGGTTCCTGAGGACATACCCAGGCGTGGCCGATCTTCTGTTGAAGGTGCGACGAGTGGCCAAACATTGCAGAATTCCAGTACTGCTTCGGGGGCACTCGCCAAGATGCAGGAGCGCTTCAATCTCCCCCACCATCGCTTGCTGTGTGATGTCCCTACGCGCTGGAATTCTACGCTGCACATGCTAGCCCGCTTTTGCGAGCAGAAGAGTGCAGTGGTCCAGTACATGACGGCGCAGTACCGAGGCGCATCCGGCCAGCTGCCAAGCTTCTGTGGATCCGATTGGGCCAACATGTTGGACCTCTGCCAAGTCCTCCAAAATTTTGAGCAATCCACGTTGCTTGTGAGCAGTGACAACTCTTCAGTCAGCATTACCATACCACTGCTGTGTTTACTGAAGAGGTCAATGTTGAAAATCAAGGAAACAGCTGTCATGATGCAACTGGGGGAATCTGAAGGAGAAAACGATCAGCGTGATGGTACCAACATCAGGCCATCCGCCTCAGGAAACGCTGGCCCCAGCAGCTATGACGAAGAAGAGGAGGAGGAACAGCTGGAGTTGGAGCAGGAATTTCCTGCCACCACTGACGAGGGCCGCTCTGGACTCTGCACGTTGGACTTCCACAATTCAGCGTGAATGGTCAGCAGAAGCAGACCAGGAAGAAGGTGACGACTATGATGCATCACAACAACTATCACAACGCTCACAAGAGGATGATGAGGATTCTGGTAGGACTCTGGCACACATGGCTCAATTCATGCTAGACTGCATTGAACGCGACCCACGCATTGTGCGCATTCTGGACAACACCAATTACTGGGTTTATACCCTTCTGGATCCACGGTACAAACACAATGTTCCAAAACTGCTTGAAGAAAGAGTCAGACAGGTCAAAATGGAAGAATACCAGCAGGCGCTTGTGGAGACTTTAGAGAGGAGATTGACATCCTCCCCCTCCTCTAGCCAGTTGTACGCCGACAGACTGACTTCCGCAAACCCAGGACGACCAGGAGGGCAGCAAACAACACAAGCCGCAGCTAGTGCCCAAAAGGGAATGGTATCGGCAGTGTCCTTGGAGTGGGAAAATTTTCTGACACCCATGCAGCAGCAGCCCACAGAACAGCAAGCGTGCAGATCCACCTCCAACACCGATCGCCTGGAGAAGATGGTCAAGGACTACATGTCAGATGGCGTAGCTGTGTCTAACAATCCATCTGCACCCTTCAACTATTGGGTATCGAAGCTAGACACCTGGCACGAACTGGCAATGTACGCAATAGAGGTGCTGGCTTGCCCGGCAGCCAGCGTTATGTCGGAACGCTGTTTCAGTGCTGCCGGAGGCATCGTCACAGATCGGGGGCGTATCCGCCTCTCCACAGAAAATGCAGACCGTCTGACTCAAATTAAAATGAATCAATCCTGGATTGGAAACGACTACGCAACACTCCAGGACCCCAACCAAGTAACATGACCAATGAACATCTGGGATGGTTTAGCGTTTCCGGTCCCTGTTTATTGAACCTCTCATCTGTATTACATTTATGACTGCATGGCGGCAAAAAGCATTGCTGCTATATCCGCACGCTTTTTGTCCTCATGCAAGGCCTGGGTTGTTGTGTCTCAAAAAGCATGGCCTTCTCCTCCTGCGCCTGCTCCTGTTCCATCACGTGTGCTGCTGCTGCTGGGTTAACGTTGCCAGTCCCTGTTTATGGAACCTCTCATCTGTATTACACTTATGACTGCATGGCGGCAAAAAGCATTGCTATATCCGCACGCTTTTTGTCCTCATGCAAGGCCTGGGTTGTTGTGTCTCAAAAAGCATGGCCTTCTCCTCCTGCGCCTGCTCCTGTTCCATCACGTGTGCTGCTGCTGCTGGGTTAGCGTTGCCAGTCCCTGTTTATGGAGCCTCTCATCTGTATTACACTTATGACTGCATGGCGGCAAAAAGCATTGCTATATCCGCACGCTTTTTGTCCTCATGCAAGGCCTGGGTTGTTGTGTCTCAAAAAGCATGGCCTTCTCCTCCTGCGCCTGCTCCTGTTCCATCACGTGTGCTGCTGCTGCTGGGTTAGCGTTGCCGGTCCCTGTTTATGGAACCTCTCATCTGTATTACACTTATGACTGCATGGCGGCAAAAAGCATTGCTATATCCGCACGCTTTTTGTCCTCATGCAAGGCCTGGGTTGTTGTGTCTCAAAGCGTGGCCTTCTCCTCCTGCGCCTGCTCCTGTTCCATCACGTGTGCTGCTGCTGCTGCTGGGTTAGCGTTACCGGTCCCTGTTCATGGAACCTCTTCTCTTTATTACATTTATGACTGCATGGCGGTAAAAAGCATGCTATCCGCACGCTTCTTGTCCTCATGCAAGGCCTGGGTTGTTGTGTCTCAAAGCGTGGCCTTCTCCTCCTGCGCCTCCTCCTGTTCCATCACGTGTGCTGCTGCTGCTGCTGGGTTAGCGTTACCGGTCCCTGTTTATGGAACCTCTTCTCTTTATTACATTTATGACTGCATGGCGGTAAAAAGCATGCTATCCGCACGCTTCTTGTCCTCATGCAAGGCCTGGGTTGTTGTGTCTCAAAGCGTGGCCTTCTCCTCCTGCGCCTCCTCCTGTTCCATCACGTGTGCCGCTGCTGCTGCTGGGTTAGCGTTACCGGTCCCTGTTTATGGAACCTCTCCTCTTTATTACATTTATGACTGCATGGTGGTAAAAAGCATGCTATCCGCACGCTTCTTGTCCTCATGCAAGGCCTGGGTTGTTGTGTCTCAAAGCGTGGCCTTCTCCTCCTGCGCCTCCTCCTGTTCCATCACGTGTGCTGCTGCTGCTGCTGGGTTAGCGTTACCGGTCCCTGTTTATGGAAGCTCTTCTCTTTATTACATTTATGACTGCATGGCGGTAAAAAGCATGCTATCCGCACGCTTTTTTGTCCTCATGCAAGGCCTGGGTTGTTGTGTCTCAAAGCGTGGCCTTCTCCTCCTGCGCCTCCTCCTGTTCCATCACGTGTGCTGCTGCTGCTGCTGGGTTAGCGTTACCGGTCCCTGTTTATGGAACCTCTTCTCTTTATTACATTTATGACTGCATGGCGGTAAAAAGCATGCTATCCGCACGCTTCTTGTCCTCATGCAAGGCCTGGGTTGTTGTGTCTCAAAAAGCGTGGCCTTCTCCTCCTGCGCCTGCTCCTGTTCCATCACGTGTGCTGCTGCTGCTGCTGGGTTAGCGTTACCGGTCCCTGTTTATGGAACCTCTTCTCTTTATTACATTTATGACTGAATGGCGGTAAAAAGCATGCTATCCGCACGCTTCTTGTCCTCATGCAAGGCCTGGGTTGTTGTGTCTCAAAAAGCGTGGCCTTCTCCTCCTGCGCCTCCTCCTGTTCCATCACGTGTGCTGCTGCTGCTGCTGCTGGGTTAGCGTTACCGGTCCCTGTTTATGGAACCTCTTCTCTTTATTACATTTATGACTGCATGGCGGTAAAAAGCATGTTACCTGTGCAAAGAAACATGACATTTTCAGCATTTAAAAGACAGTTTTTCCTTTGAAACTTTACAATCTATTTTCTCAAAAAATATAAGCTCTTTTTCAAATATTTTTTTTCCTCTTGTACCCACTCCCAAGGTGCACATACCCTGCTAATTTGGGATATGTAGCATGTAAGGAAGCTTTACAAAGCACGAAAGTTCGGGTCCCCATTGACTTCCATTATGTTCGGAGTTCGGCGCGAACACCCGAACATCGCGGCGATGTTCGGCGAACGTTCTCGAACCCGAACATCTAGGTGTTCGCCCAACACTACCCCCAGGGCCGGCCTTTGATATGAGCGACCGGAGCGGTCACTCAGGGCACTAGCTCTCAAGGGCGCATGCGCCCTGTCACCCCTTGCCGCCCCGCTGTCTCTCCCTGCATCCTCTCCGTCTGTAATTAGAGCAGGACTACAAGAACATGGGCGCCGATGTCCACAAATGTGGACAATCAGCTGCCATTTTCTTGTAGCCCTGCTCTAACTACAGATGGAGCGAAGGCGGGAGAGAAGAGTGACGTTGGCGCTGGAGCCTGGAGGTCAGGTGAGTCAATCTGTGCCTGGCCCGCTGCTGCAGAAGGGGGGAGGGAGGGGGGTGGGGGGAAATTTACTGGGGGCATACTACCTACCCTGGGGGCTTACTTCCTACATTGGTGCACTACCTACCCTGGGGGCATACTACCTACCCTGGTAGCATACTACCTACATTGGGGGCACTACCTATACTGGGGGCATACTACCTACATTGGGGGCACTACCTACACTGGGAGCCTACTACCTACATTGGGGGCATACCACCTACATTTGGGGCATACCACCTAAATTGGGGGCATACTACCTACACTGGGGGCATACTACCTACACTGGGGGCATACTACCTACATTGGGGGCATACCACCTACACTGGAGCATACTACCTACACTGGGGGCATACTATCTACACTGGGGGCAGCTATGCTACTACACTGGGGGCAACTATGCTACTACACTGAGGGCAACTACAGTGGTGTGAAAAACTATTTGCCCCCTTTCTGATTTCTTATTCTTTTGCATGTTTGTCACACTTAAATGTTTCTGCTCATCAAAAACCGTTAACTATTAGTCAAAGAAGACATAATTGAACACAAAATGCAGTTTTAAATGATGGTTTGTATTATTTAGTGAGAAAAAAAACCTCCAAATCTACATGGCCCTGTGTGAAAAAGAAATTGCCCCCCTTGTTAAAAAATAACTTAACTGTGGTTTATCACACCTGAGTTCAATTTCTGTAGTCACCCCCAGGCCTGATTACTGCCACACCTGTTTCAATCAAGAAATCACTTAAATAGGCGCTATCTGACACAGAGAAGTAGACCAAAAGCACCTCAAAAGCTAGACATCATGCCAAGATCCAAAGAAATTCAGGAACAAATGAGAACAAAAGTACTGTAATTGAAATCTATCAGTCTGGTAAAGGTTATAAAGCCATTTCTAAAGCTTTGGGACTCCAGCGAACCACAGAGAGAGCCATTATTCACAAATGGCAAAAACATGGAACAGTGATGAACCTTCCCAGGAGTGGCCGGCTGACCAATATTACCCCAAGAGCGCAGAGAAAACTCATCCGAGAAGCCACAAAAGACCCCAGGACAACATCTAAAGAACTGCAGGCCTCACTTGCCTCAATTAAGGTCAGTGTTCACGACTTCACCATAAGAAAGAGACTGGGCAAAACCGGCCTGCATGGCAGATATCCAAGGTGCAAACCACTTTTAAGCAAAAAGAACATCAAGGCTCGTCTCAATTTTGCTAAAAAACATCTCAATGATTGCCAAGACTTTTGGGAAAATGCCTTATGGACCCACGAGTCAAAAAGTTGAAGTTTTTGGAAGGTGCGTGTCCCGTTACATCTGGCGTAGAAGTAACACAGCATTTCAGCAAAAGAACATCATACCAACAGTAAAATATGGTGGTGGTAGTGTGATGGTCTGGGGTTGTTTTGCTGCTTCAGGACCTGGAAGGCTTGCTGTGATAGATGAAACCATGAATTCTACTGTCTACCAAAAAATCCTGAAGGAGAATGTCCGGCCATCTGTGTGTCAACTCAAGCTGAAGCGATCTTGGGTGCTGCAGCAGGACAATGACCCAAAACACACAAGCAAATCCACCTCTGAATGGCTGAAGAAAAACAAAATGAAGACTTTGGAGTGGCCTAGTCAAAGTCCTGACCTGAATCCTATTGAGATGTTGTGGCATGACCTTAAAAAGGCGATTCATGCTAGAAAACCCTCAAATAAAGCTGAATTACAACAATTCTGCAAAGATGAGTGGGCCAAAATTCCTCCAGAGCCCTGTAAAAGACTCGTTGCAAGTTATCGCAAACGCTTGATTGCAATTATTGCTGCTAAGGGTGGCCCAACCAGTTATTAGGTTCAGGGGGCAATTTCTTTTTCACACAGCTCCATGTAGGTTTTGAGGTTTTTTTCTCACTAAATAATAAAAACCATCATTTAAAACTGCATTTTGTGTTCAATTATGTTATCTTTGACTAATAGTTAACGGTTTTTGATGAGCAGAAACATTTAAGTGTGACAAACATGCAAAAGAATAAGAAATCAGGAAGGGGGCAAATAGTTTTTCACACCACTGTATACTACCTACACTGGGGGCAACTATGCTACCTATATGGGGCAACTATGCTACCTATATGGGGACAACTATGCTACTTACACTAGGGGCAACTATACTAGCTACCTATACTGGGGCAACTATACTACCTATACTGAGGGCTACTATACTAGCTACCTTTACTGTGGCAACTATACTAGCTATGCTTGGCTACCTACACTGAGGGCATCTACACATGAGATCCTATACTGAGGGCACCTATACCTAGCTACCTACCTATACTGAGTCTAAGGGCATTTTTTGGGGAGGGACGCACCACAACTATAACGAGCGTTGCAAATTGTTGGTGCTATATATGGGCCTGTGTGTGTGCGTGTGTATGTGTGTAAACGCGTAAAGAGGATGGGGGGGCACCAAAATCCGGTTTCGCTCAGGGTGCAATGAAACCTAAGGCCGGCCCTGAGTACCCCACTTCATTTGGACACATATAAAGTTGTACTATGTCTGCTGGCACTGGCAGCCGGGAGAGGGGCAGCATGAAAAGCAAGGGAAAGGGGAGTGGGAGCAGCATTGCCACCACCGTCGGCAGTTCACCCGCGTCAGTGTCCATTCCACCACTATCCACTGGCCGTGGACGCACTGGGTGCCCAGCTGTTAGGGGGAGTCACACTGCAGAGGTGCAGCAGCGTGTAGCAGCCATTTTCCAGCAGGGTCGTCGGCGCACATTGGAGGAGAAAGACGCCGAGCCTGTGATGGAGCTGATGGTAGATGAGCAGGCCACCACCAGCCTTACAACAGAGATCTCTACCTAACGCCAGGATCCACACAGAACAAATCTTCTGCTGCCAGTCTGCCACCAGCTATTGTGATACTACAATAGCTGTATTTTGTTGAAAAAAAATAAAACTGTTTAATTTTTTTGAGATGTCTGGGCTGAAAACTATGATGTCCCAGTTGTGCATTGGACACAATGTGGGCTGCACGACCGCTGTCTGGAACCTTTTCTTTAAAACAAAAACATGATGCTTCATGCATCATTTACTATAAAAGATGTTTTGGAAGCAATTTAAAGGCCACTTCCGGATTTCAATCCGGATTCCGGATTTCCCGGATAATGAGTTCGGATATCTGGATAGACTCAGATTTCCGACCAGTTCGAATCCAGATATCTGGATGTATCCAGATTTTTTGCTATCCGGATCCGGGAACAACCCGTATATCAAAAAGAGGTATCTGAGCACCACTAGTAGCAGTACATTGCTACATGATATATAAAATAAGAACATACAGCCACATCATTTGGAGAGGATTGTGGATTGGGTTTCTAGGAAAATAGGTGAAACAGGCTCTTCTTCTGCAAGAGCCAGCAAAGCAGTGACAGGAGCAAACACCCACCCAACAGTCATTGTTGAAAATGTGCCTTTGCCTCCCATGCTCATTTAGTCTCCCATGTTATTTGAGGATGAGCCTGAAGATCTTTCAGTATAATCTATAAAGCAGGAGGCAAACTTGGAATCCATTTGAGCATGTGGTCAGGACCCAATGGTTGCTGATGCAGCAGCAGATGAATATGGAGTAGTGACTGCACATACAGAGGATGGAATAGATGAAAACAATGATGATGACAACCTTGCTGTCATCTGGGAACCACCAACAAGTAAAAGGGATAGCAGCAGTTCTGAAACATACCTAGAGGAAATGCAGCAGCAGATTGGTGACAGAAGGAGCCACCTATCTGCCTCAAGTAAGTCAAAAAGAAGAAGAGTTATCTCAAGCAGAGCATGATGTGGCCATCAGGGAAGCGAAGCAAGAGAGAAGACAGAGGACATTTAGCAGAAGTAGTAGGCAAAGAAAGAGTTGTTGCACACATCTCTCCAATGCAGACTTTTTTCACATTTAAACCCAACAATAAGTGCATATCACTCTGCGTCCTCAGCAGAAGACCAATCCAAAGAGGACAGGCCATACCCCATTTGGGTACAACATGTCTGCTTTCCCACATTTGCAAGATTCACAAAAATAAGTGGGACCAGTATATGCGATCTCTTGAAGGCAGACTTATATCTTTAAGGGTGCACATATGGCACGTGCCCTAAGCACCTCCCTCTTCAAACAACAGGAGGCGTGGTGCTGCTGAAAACATTCCTGAGTCTAAAGGAGTAACAATCACCCCCAGCCTGACTGGCTTAATCTTTGTCATATATCTACAATAGAGGGTATTGAGAGGTGGACTCTGAATTTTTCCCTCTCTCCCTGTCCTTGCAGCCCCCTCCTGTGCTCCCCCTACCACAGATCATGTCTCAGTCCCCAGAGATAGTGTCAGATGCTTCTGGTCTGGAGGTTACAAGGTCTCCTATTCATTCCCCTCTCTGTCATTCACACATTCCTCAGCCTTATCTCAGTGTGCTGTGTTTACTCACTTTTATTTTTTACACTCTCTGCACTTTAGCCATTATCCTGCTGGCATCTCTGTGGGCAGTTTTAACTTCTCTCTTGTACACAGTCTACCTCAATTGTCAAAATGCACTTTATGTATTATGGTATGTATTAGGTTGTCAGGCTTTTATTATGTTATAATAATCATCACTGCAAATGTTTCGTTGTTTTCATTCATTTAAGTGGTGGTTGTCATATTTATTTCCTTTTAACCACTTGCCGACCGCCCCCAGCTGATGGGCAGCGGCAAAGACTGGGCCTAAACGACCGCAATACGCCCATCGGCGGAGGCGGTGGCAGGAGTGGTTATGCGGCGATCGCGTCATTCGTGACGCGATCAGCCGCCGGCGACTGGCTCCGCCCCCCTCGCTCTGTAACCCGCCGGCCGTTCGGAAGCGCCGGCGGGTTACTAGCACCCGGATTGCCGCATGCACATAGTATAATAGGCTTTGTAATGTATACAAAGCCTATTATACTGGCTGCCTCCTGCCCTGGTGGTCCCAGTGTCTTAGGGACCACCAGGGCAGGCTGCAGCCACCCTAGTCTGCACCAAGCACACTGATCCTGCCCCCCCTTCCCTCTGATCGCCCATAGACCCTAATCTGCCCCTTGCGGGCACCCAATCACCCGCCCCACACGCTCATATTGCCCTCAGACCCCCCCTTATCAATTAGCCAGTGCAATATTTACATCTGTTCTTCCCTGTAATAACCCACTGATCACCTGTCAATCACCTGTCAATCATCTATCAATAACCCCCTGTCACTGCCACCCATCAATCACCCCCTGTCACTGCCACCCATCAATCAGCCCCTAACCTGCCCCTTGCGGGCAATCTGATCACCCACCCACACCATCAGATTGCCCCAGACCTACCCTCAGATCACCTCCAAAGTGCATTGTTTACATCTGTTCTGCCATCTAATCACCCACTGATCACCCATCAATCAGCCCCTGTCACTGATACCCATCAGATTAGACCCCTATCTGCCCCTAGGGCACCCAAACACCCGCCCACACCCTCAGAACGCCCTCAGACCCCAGCCCTGATCACCTCGCCAGTGCATTGCTTGCATCTATTTCCCCCTCTAATCACACCTTGAGACACCCATCAATCACCTCCTGTCACCACCTGTCACCCCCTAGCACATCTACCCATCAGATCAGGCCCTAATTTGCCCCGTGTGGGCTCTTGATCACTCGGCCAAACCCTCAGACCCCCTTCCGATCACCTCCCCAGTGCATTGATTGCATCTATTTTCCCCTCTAACCACCCCCTGAGACACCCATCACTCACCTCCTGTCACCCCCCTAGCACTCCTCTCCATCAGATCAGGCCCAATACAACCTGTCATCTAAGAGGCCACCCTGCTTATGACCGGTTCCACAAAATTCGCTCCCTCATAGACCACCTGTCATCAAAATTTGCAGATGCTTATACCCCTGAACAGTCATTTTGAGAAGTTTGGTTTCCCGACTACTCACGGTTTTGGGCCCGTAAAATGCCAGGGCAGTATAGGAACCCCACAAGTGACCCCATTTTAGAAAAAAGACACCCCAAGGTATTCTGTTAGGTGTATGACGAGTTAATAGAAGATTTTATTTTTTGTCAACAGTTAGCGGAAATTGATTTTTATTGTTTTTTTCACAAAGTGTCATTTTTCACTAACTTGTGACAAAAAATAAAATCTTCTATGAACTCACCATACACCTAACGGAATACCTTGGGGTGTCTTCTTTCTAAAATGGGGTCACTTGTGGGGTTCCTATACTGCCCTGGCATTTTAGGGGCCCTAAACCGTGTGGAGTAGTCTAGAAAACAAATGCCTCAAAATGACCTGTGAATAGGACGTTGGGCCCCTTAGCGCACCTAGGCTGCAAAAAAGTGTCACACATGTGGTATTGCCGTACTCAGGAGAAGTAGTATAATGTGTTTTGTGGTGTATTTTTACACATACCCATGCTGGGTGGGAGAAAACTCTCTGTAAATGGACAATTGTGTTTAAAAAAAAATCAAAAATGTGTCATTTACAGAGATATTTCTCCCACCCAGCATGGTTACAGTGGTGTGAAAAACTATTTGCCCCCTTCCTGATTTCTTATTCTTTTGCATGTTTGTCACACTTAAATGTTTCTGCTCATCAAAAACCGTTAACTATTAGTCAAACATAACATAATTGAACACAAAATGCAGTTTTAAATGATGGTTTTTATTATTTAGTGAGAAAAAAAACTCAAAACCTACATGGAGCTGTGTGAAAAAGAAATTGCCCCCTGAACCTAATAACTGGTTGGGCCACCCTTAGCAGCAATAACTGCAATCAAGCATTTGCGATAACTTGCAACGAGTCTTTTACAGCGCTCTGGAGTAATTTTGGCCCACTCGTCTTTGCAGCATTGTTGTAATTCAGCTTTATTTGAGGGTTTTCTAGCATGAACCGCCTTTTTAAGGTCATGCCACAACATCTCAATAGGATTCAGGTCAGGACTTTGACTAGGCCACTCCAAAGTCTTCATTTTGTTTTTCTTCAGCCATTCAGAGGTGGATTTGCTGGTGTGTTTTGTCCTGCTTCAGCACCCAAGATCGCTTCAGCTTGAGTTGACAAACAGATGGCCGGCCATTCTCCTTCAGGATTTTTTGGTAGACAGTAGAATTCATGGTTCCATCTATCACAGCAAGCCTTCCAGGTCCTGAAGCAGCAAAACAACCCCAGACCATCACACTATCACCACCATATTTTACTGTTGGTATGATGTTCTTTTGCTGAAATGCTGTGTTACTTCTACGCCAGATGTAACGGGACACACACCTTCCAAAAAGTTCAACTTTTGTCTCGTCGGTCCATAAGGTATTTTCCCAAAAGTCTTGGCAATCATTGAGATGTTTTTTAGCAAAATTGAGACGAGCCTTAATGTTCTTTCTGCTTAAAAGTGGTTTGCGCCTTGGATATCTGCTATGCAGGCGGTTTTTGCCCAGTCTCTTTCTTATGGTGGAGTCGTGAACACTGACCTTAATTGAGGCAAGTGAGGCCTGCAGTTCTTTAGATGTTGTCCTGGGGTCTTTTGTGGCCTCTCGGATGAGTTTTCTCTGCGCTCTTGGGGTAATATTGGTCGGCCAGCCACTCCTGGGGAGGTTCTTAACTGTTCCATGTTTTTGCCATTTGTGGATAATGGCTCTCACTGTGGTTTGCTGGAGTCCCAAAGCTTTAGAAATGGCTTTATAACCTTTACCAGAATGATAGATCTCAATTACAGTACTTTTGTTCTCATTTGTTCCTGAATTTCTTTGGATCTTGGCATGATGTCTAGCTTTTGAGGTGCTTTTGGTCTACTTCTCTGTGTCAGATAGCTTCTATTTAAGTGATTTCTTGATTGAAACAGGTGTGGCAGTAATCAGGCCTGGGGGTGACTACAGAAATTGAACTCAGGTGTGATAAACCACAGTTAAGTTATTTTTTAACAAAGGGGGGCAATCACTTTTTCACACGGGGCCATGTAGATTTGGAGTTTATTTTCTCACTAAATAATAAAAACCATCATTTAAAACTGCATTTTATGTTCAATTATGTCTTCTTTGACTGATAGTTAACGTTTTTTGATGAACAGAAACATTTAAGTGTGACAAACATGCAAAAGAATAAGAAATCAGGAGGGGGGCAAATAGTTTTTCACACCACTGTATATGTAAAAATACACCACAAAACACATTATACTACTTCTCCTGAGTATGGCGATACCACATGTGTGACACTTTTTTGCACCCTAACTGCGCTAAGGGGCCCAAAGTCCAATGAGTACCTTTAGGATTTCAAGGGTCATTTTGCGGCATTTGTTTTCTAGACTACTCCTCACGGTTTAGGGCCCCTAAAATGCCAGGGCAGTATAGGAACCCCACAAGTGACCCCATTTTAGAAAGAAGACACCCCAAGATATTCTGTTAGGTGTATGATGAGTTTATAGAAGATTTTATTGTTTGTCACAAGTTAACGGAAATTGATTTGTATTGTTTTTTTTCACAAAGTGTCATTTTCCGCTAACTTGTGACAAAAAAAAATCTTCTATGAACTCACCATACTCCTAACAGAATACCTTGGGGTGTCTTCTTTCTAAAATGGGGTCACTTGTAGGGTTCCTATACTGCCCTGGCATTTTAGGGGCCCTAAACCGTGAGGAGTAGTCTAGAATCCAAATGCCTCAAAATGACCTGTGAATAGGACGTTAGGCCCCTTAGCGCACCTAGGTTGCAAAAAAGTGTCACACATGTGGTATCGCCGTACTCAGAAGAAGTAGTATAATGTGTTTTGGGGTGTATTTTTATACATACCCATGCTGGGTGGGAGAAATCTCTCTGTAAATGGACAATTGTGTTTAAAAAAAATCAAACAATTGTCATTTACATAGATATTTCTCCCACCCAGCATCTGTATGTGTAAAAATACACCACAAAACACATTATACTACTTCTTCTGAGTACGGCGGTACCACATGTGTGGCATTTTTTTGCATCCTAAGTGCGCTAAGGGGCCCAAAGTCCAATGAGTACCTTTAGGATTTCACAGGTCATTTTGCGACATTTGGTTTCAAGACTACTCCGAGTCCTCACGGTTTAGGGCCCCTAAAATGCCAGCACAGTATAGGAACCCCACAAATGACCCCATTTTAGAAAGAAGACACCCCAAGGTATTCCGTTAGGAGTATGGTGAGTTCATAGAAGATTTTATTTGTTGTCACAAGTTAGCGGAAAATGACACTTTGTGAAAAAAACACAATTAAAATCAATTTCCGCTAACTTGTGACAAAAAATAAAATCTTCTATGAACTCACCATGCCTCTCACTGAATACTTTGGGATGTCTTCTTTCCAAAATGGGGTCATTTATACTATCCTGGAATTTTAGCACCTCATGAAACATGACAGGTGCTCAGAAAAGTCAGAGATGCTGGAAAATGGGAAAATTCACTTTTGGCACCATAGTTTGTAAACGCTATAACTTTTACCCAATCCAATAAATATACACTGAATGTTTTTTTTTATCAAAGACATGTAGCAGAATAACTTTCGCGCTCGAATGTATAGGAAATTTTACTTTATTTGAAAAATGTCAGCACAGAAAGTTAAAAAAGTCATTTTTTTGAGAAAATTCATGTCTTTTTTGATGAATATAATAAAAACTAAAACTCGCAGCAGCAATCAAATAGCACCAAAAGAAAGCTGTATTAGTGACAAGAAAAGGTGGTAAAATTCATTTAGGTGGTAGGTTGTATGACCGAGCAATAAACCGTGAAAGCTGCAGTGGTCTGAATGGAAAAAAAGGCTCTGGTCCTTAAGGGGCAAAAAGACTGTGGTCCTCAAGTGGTTAAACAATACCAGTTGCTTGGCAGACCTGCTGATCTTTCTGGTCGGTAGGGTCTAAATCACACACCTGAAATATGCATGCAGCTAACCTTGTCAGATTTGTCATAAATATCTGATTTGCATGCTTGTTCAGGGTCTATGGCTTATAGTATTAGAGGCAGAGGATCGGCAGGGTAGTCTTACTTATTTCATAGAGACTGTTACATTCTGGTATTTGTGTGTGCGTGTGTATTCTGATTGCGTGATGGGGTTACTATGTACAGAAAGGTTAGACAGGATGCTATTGATTGTAGGGGTGTGTGTGTGTGGGGGGGGAGGAGTGCAATTTTAGTATTTGCCAATTGCCATGGGTGCTGTCTTACCTAGATATGCCACTGCTTGAAGGAGGTGGAACAACCTCATTATCTCTTCCACTTCCTCCACCTCATATCACTATTTCTTCACAAACTTCCATTGATACTCTGTCTCAGGAGGTCAGTGCAAGCTTGTCTTCCAGTAGCAAGGAAGTACCAGATTCTAGCCACAGGTTTTGTGGAGTCAGACAACACTTGTCATCGCTTGCCACCCAGGGGTCGACAACTGAGGCACCTCATCCGGGGCACCTCGGCATAGATTTGGGGCCCTAGCTCCAGATCTTTACCACTTGCAACTTGCTTGCTTGTGTGGTTTACTAATACTGTGCTCTGCATTCAATGTTAGTTGCAAAACACCTGCAATAAGCCCTAGTGTGCGCTCAGTTTTAAAGAAAGGGTGTACTGTCAATTTTTAATTTTAAAAGTTCCACTTAAATCCAACATTGTACAGGGTTTAAAATGCATTTCTCTGCAACAAATGTAAAATCTATTTTCTCAAAAGTTAAAAGGTGTTTACATTTTTTTTACATGTTTTCACTTTTAACTCTGACATACATGGCAAATCTGGTGACAGAGAGCATACAGTGACTTCACAATGACCCACATGCTGCTCTAATATGACATGGCATTGGTTTAAAATGCATTTTCTTGCCTAAACTCTAATGGTCCTTTTCCACTAGTAAATGATGCAAATGCGGCTAGCTATCTGCATCGCATCACTTCCGCCGCCGGCCGCATCACTTCCGCAAGTCAATTGAGGAGATGGCATGCGGCTGCGGGCGGATGCGGCCGTGCGATAATCTGCAGCATGCTGCAGATTCTCGGATCACTCCGCACCACTCTGCACAACATGCACGTAGTGGAAACTCTTCCATTGCCCTGCATGTGTTTCAGGACACCAGCGGTGCGATGCGGCTGTAGCCGCATCGCACTGCTCCTAGTGGAAATGGTCCTTAAATCAATTTTCTCAAAAACTATAATGTTTGGTGTTCATATCATGTGTGGAGTAGGGATGGTCAATGAGATTAAAATAATTTTGAGTTGATGCAGCATTATGCACCAATCAAATCCTGCTGAGCTAAAATTTGATTGGTCTATTTTCAAGCTGCATATATTTGCATACAAAGTTTGCATAATCCTGCATTGACTCAAAATTATTTGCATCTTATTGACCATGTTGACCACTCATAGTGAACTGCTACATGAACTTCAATGTATGATGAAATCTGGCTGCAATTTCACAAAATGTTTGCAAGTGAAAATTAGCAAGATTTGCTATGAAATTAAGTTCCTAAATTTGGTCTGTTTATCCCTAATCAGTTATTAGATTTGTAAATCTCTGTGTAAGACCTGAACGATCTCCCCTGTGCCTCAGTTTTCACCCCATGTGGCACATCCCTGCTCAGCCTTGGCATATTTTATACATCATCCCAGTACTCATTTATTCACAGAATTTGAAGGCAACCTGAAATGAGAGGTATATGGGTTGGGGATTCATTCTAGACAGGGGCTTAATCCAGGGGCATGGCACCCCCAGGACCAATGGCACTCCAGGTAATGGCCTGGAATGCCTTTGCCTAAAAATAGCCCTGCTCACTTGTGTAAATAAACCAGTTCTGTCTTTCCACACATTCCGGTAGTCAGTTACTGTATGTTATAATAATAGTAAATAGAGTTTTGGGGAATATTTTCCGCTTGCCATTGTTAAACTATTACTCATTTAATGAATTAATGGCTATCTCTTTAGGCGAACAACCTTCTTGGCAAACTTCAAACTCATTAGGACAGGAACACTCCTCTGGACAAATAGACAAACTCAAGGATCGTTTTCAGTCATTTGAAAAATATGGAGGTAGGTCTCTGGGTATCAAATATCTTACCATGTAGTTCTGTGTATAGATGATGATAAATCTATGATACCAATGTACTCTGCATGATAAGACGGCTTTTGGAATTTACTACATCTAGTCACCAGATGGGAATGGAGGAAGTTTTTCATTCTACTTTACACAGGCTTAGTATGATGGTCGGAATCATCCTCTTGGCTGGTTATACTGTATTTACAGTAAGTAAGTTACTTGAAACCCATATAGGGTGATACGTATCACGTGAGCACCAATGACGTCCACTGACTGATCTCCCGTACTTCTGTTCTCCTCCTAGATAACCTCCCTACTGGTGTCTTACCTCACGTAGAAAACTATGCATCATGAATGTCGGATTCCCAATGTGGATGATTTGCTGCCTTGCTAACTGAGCCCTTTGCTTAAGTTCAGAGGGCATAGCATATGTAGGAGTGTTGCTGTGTGGTGCACATAATGAGGATCAGCGCTGCAGTCATTGTTATAGAGAAGCAAGAGAGTTCATAACGCTCTACCCCCTGACATCATACCAGTCGGTGCAGGATCAGGCAAGCCAGGCCCCAGCAGGACAAATGTAGAAGAAAGGATCCGCAAACCAAGACAGGTTGAAGTGAAAAAGGCTTGAAAAATTTATTTGAAAAAATCCACAAGATATGCAATAAAAACAGGATCAACTGACGCGTATCGGGCCTACCATCTGCCCTTAGTCATAGTTGACTTTCAAATAAATTTTTCAAGCCTTTTTCACTTCAACCTGTCTTGGTTTGCGGATCCTTTCTTCTACATTGTTATAGAGACATGCATATCCTATAGAATTTTTTGTATGACTAGATTATTTCCATGGAGCAATTGAATAATATTTTTGTACCCCATCCTACTCAAGACCCATTCATCATTCAAAGTGTGGTTCTCTATCATAGATATTCCTGCTTTTACTTATAAAGACTGCAGCACATTGACATGTATGATAGATCAGATGACAAACTGATAAGAGCTGACAGTTAAGGATGACTGAGCACAGTTTTGAGAAAAACAAAACTTTACTCACCATAGTGCAAGTGGGAAGCTGGGGTAGAGATAACTACCCCCCCCCCCCCCAACTACCCCCTACTCCCATAACTAGAGAGAGTTAACCTATCTGTCTTGCTGCCAGAATGTTTAAGGCCACTCTTTAGGTAAGTATCTTTAGGTATTTGTACCCGAGATTCGACTCGAGTACGCTTTAAAGATGCTTTTGCAAAATATTTCTACAGTATATTCTATTCCATAATTCTATATTCTATTCTATGTATACTAATTATATATTAGTGTAGAGGGGAAATTAGTGGTGCCCTATTGTGTTGTTGACATTGTGATGGCATGTGTTCAGGTTTGGTTTAAGCTATGGCTATGGCGTCTGCATTGTTTTACCTCCTTACCCCTCCCACTCCATTGTGTGCTATGCCTTTGTACCTCCTCCCCCCCTCAACAGCAACAGAAAGCATTGCTCAGCTGAAGCCTAGAGACAAATCTTTATTCACTTATGTACAAGACTGTCTACTAAGGGTCTGGGACCTAGTGATGGCAGGCGAACAGTTCCTGGTGAACAGTCATCATTCGCCCATTTGTGTTTTAACGCAAGTTTTTTGTGTCCCGAAAATTCAAGTAGTAACTAAGCTTTCAGCTATGAAGCCTTTGTCAGATGAAGACTGCATAGCTAAAAGCTTGCTGCTTTTCTTCAAAGTTAACCAATACATGGTATCATCCTGATTTGAAACTTCTCGCTTTTATGGTGACTTTTAAAACACATAAACGGTACAAGATGTACATTTGCCCAAGAGTAAAAAGCACTATAAATTACTTTTTTTCCTATGAAGCTATCACTTACAGTAGTAAATATAAATCTTTAAAGGAGTTATCAGGCAAAAAAAAAAAAATAGTTTAAACTTACCTGGGGCTTCTACCAGCACCATGCAGCCATCTTGTGCCCTCATAGTCACTCACTGCTGCTGTGGTCCCCCTCCATCAGCTAGTTTAGTTTTATACGCGTTAGTGGTTTAACGCATACGTAAAAATGTGCGTGTTAATGTACCTGCACCAGCGGGAATGCATAAAAATGTATGCAATGCGGCCCGCCGACCCTTAGGTCGGCAAAAACTAAACTAGCTGACGGAGGGGGACCTGAGCAGCAGTGAGTAACTACAAGGGCACAGGATGGCTGCATGGGGCTGGTAGAAGCCCCAGGTAAGTGAAACTCATTTTTCTTTTGCCTGATAACTCCTTTAAGCCCTGAACCTCTTATTCACAGGTTTTGAGCTAGTCAATCTTTCCTTGGTTTCTTTCTATTTTTCAAAGCACTCCCTGGCAAAGATTTATGCAAAGATCTTGGCCAGGCCTGTTTACTCTCTTGCACACTATTCTGTTGGACTGTTTCACTACCATTGAGTAAGTTCTTTTTTTTAAAAACAATATAAACCCTGAGAATCCTCCAAGAGGGGATGGACTAGTCACAATCTGTTGGTAAGAGATTTAGAGCTGTTATATTTATAACAGAGTATCCAGATAGCTTATGGTGACCCAGAACCACTATTAGAGTACACGGGCCATACCCTATTGCTGAACTCACCCTTGCTAAGTGCTGGTGAGTTGTTAAATTAATGTAATTTAACACCCCCTCTTGGGCACTAAACATCTGACTTGGGCGATATAATCGCCCAGCAAGTTCTTTACACCCTATCCAATTGTCCTTTTCATGCCTCCGGGAAGCAATGCTTTCTGTCACACATAAGCGTTAGCTTAGACCAGCAAAGAGCAGATCTAAACCAGGTAATGCATGTCATCGCTGCTGCATCTGGGGGTCTCCTTTCATAATGAGATCCCCAGAGCTTCCCAACAGGCCACCTGCACATCCCGAAAGCCTCCCGCAGCTGTGCCATCACCCCTGATTAATGACCCTAGTCACCCTACCACCAAAAACATCTGCCACCTCTCGCTGCAAGACCCGATACTGTAATTACAGTATATCTATCTCCCAATTGGTCCACTGTCTGGACCATTTTCATTGGCTCAGACGATTAACCAATGGGGTGCCCCAGGGGGAGCATCAAAGATGCTCTGCCGGGGCACCGATAAACAGTAATTACAGTAATAGATAAACTATAATAACAGCGTTGGAAATTGCGACGAGAAGTGTGTGTGGGGGGGGGGGGGGGGGTTAGCAGCGTTAGGATAATTAATCAGGGGTGATGGCACGGCTGCGGGGGTTTGGATGATGTGTGGACAATCGACGATGAGGAGCTCCTGGGGTAAAAAGGAAAAATTATATTTCACATTTTCCACAAATTCATTCCTTTGGCCATTTTGCAAAGATACAATGTATTTTCGTTAATATTCTCTCAAAATCGTAAATAGAATTTTCAATGTAAAAAAGGGGAAAATTTGCACGCAATACTAGTGACAGGTAGATATGAAAAACATAATTTTAGTAAATTTTACTATGGGACACATGTACATCTTATATGCATGTCTATATGTGTTTAAAGTTTTACATTTTCTTATCACAGTTCCCCTGTAATACTTTCATTATTTGATGGGTTTTGCTTTAGGTAATCTACCAGTAGCTCTTCTACCATATTCACCTGAACACAATGCCACAAATGACCGAAGAAGAAAACCCAGCTATTTTTCATTGCCAAAAAATCCTCTTGAAGGTACGTCTTAGATTACAAGCTAACTTGCCATGTACATGTGTGAATGCAGGACAATAAATGTATGACACCAGTATATAAGATGCCTGGTAACATATAATACGTTAAGTCACCAGGTGGGAATGGAAAATGGGGAAGTGCTACATTCTACATTCTATTTAGGGCCAGTCCACAATCGCTCCGGGATTGCGATTTGTGGGCATAATCTTGCGACTCAGCATGACTTGCGCTTGTGATTCCCCAAAACGCTGCATGCAGCACGTTTGCGATTGATCAAAATCACAACTGCTACAGTGTGAATGTATCCATAGGGATACATTGTCGCAGTGTTTTGCTGATCGCCGGCAATCAGCAAAGTGCTGAAGAATCGCCTCAATGGCTATCATTGATAAAGTATTACCACATTCGGTAATGCAGAAAACAGCTGACTTTACTGAGCACTTAGCAAAATGTCAATTCATAAAAGCAGTTACCGCATGAAACGGTGAAATTACCGAGCAATGAGGTAAATTACCGACTTGTGCGGTAATTACCTCAACACGTCAGTAAATGTCAATTCATTAAGATTAGAACAAACAGTAATGGCACAGAACACACTGCCTGCTTTGAAGTGGTGATAAGAGAGCGATAAGAGAGAAGTCTATTCGGGACTGTGTGATGTTAATGGAGACTCACAAGCAGAAGCAGTGAGATCTCCCCCCAGGCAGCAGCAGAGTGACCGGAGCAAATAAGGTTCCCCCTGAATACCTTGGGCTGTGTTTAACCTCTTGGGTTCCTGTTTTTAAGCTGGAGGTGAACACCACAAAGCATGGTATGCGTAAAGTTTCTTGAAGTTCTTCTACGTGGTTGCAATTAAACATATTGTTAAAGGAGTCATCAGGCAAGGTATATTAAAATGAGTGGTACTTAATAGGGGCTTCCTCCAGCTCCAAGCTCCCAGGACGTCCAGCGGCGCAGCTCTGCCCGCAGCCGTTCGCCGCAGGTCCGTCCCGGTCCCCGGCGATGACGTCAGAGCGACCTCCTGGTGTGTGAGCGGCGCTGTCAATCACCGCCTCGTGGACCGGAGCGGACCTGCGGCGAACGGCTGTGGGCAGAGCTGCGGCGCTGGACGTCCTGGGAGCTTGGAGCTGGAGGAAGCCCCCGGTAAGTACCACTCATTTTAATATACTTTGCCTGATGACTCCTTTAACTAGTTCCCCGCCCGCGTACAGTATATCTACGCTCCTTTGGACTTCACTTCCCCGCCCGGAGCGTAGATATACGCACCCCCCGCCGCTACCGCCGCTGCCGCCGCTGTCCGCGCTCCCGCTCGCACTCCCACTGGTAACCACGCCGCTGCCCGCTCGCCCGGAGATCAATAAATGGGAAAATACATTCCCGTTCGTTGATCTCTGCCCCCAGCAATGATCGGCTGCTTTCCGCTGAGCAGCTCGATCATTGTAAAAGAGAAAAAAAATCCCAGCCTCTTTATACTTCCTCCGAGCGTCCGGAAGGACGCTTGGAGGTCGCATTACTGTTGCCATCTTGTGGCCAAATAGTAAAACTACACCCTACACTATTTTTCACATACACATACATTACTTATACAGAAAAAAATTAACTCATTACCTCCCACACTCCCCATTTTTTTTTTTTTTTGTAATTAAAAAAAAATAAAAAATTTACAATTAAAAAAAATACATAAATAGTTACCTTAGGGACTGAACTTTTTAAATATTTATGTCAGGAGGGTACAACACTGTTACTTTATAAACTATGGGCTTGTAATTAGGGATGGACGCAAAACTGAAAAAAATGCACCTTTATTTCCAAATAAAATATTGGCGCCAAACATTGTGATAGGGACATAATTTAAATGGTTTTATAACCGGGATAAAAGGGCAAATACATTTCATGGATTTTAATGACAGTAGCATGCATTATTTAAAAACTATAATGGCGGAAAACTGAAAAATAATGTTTTTTTTCCCAAATGTTTTCCTATTTTCCCATTAAAACACATTTAGAATAAAATAATTCTTGGCATAATGTCCCACCTAAAGAAAGCCTAATTGGTGGCGAAAAAAACAAGATATAGTTCATTTCATTGCGATAAGTAATGATAAAGTTATAGGGGAATGAATGTAAGGAGCGCTGAAAGGTGAAAATTGCTCGGATGCTGAAGGGGTAAAACCCCTCAGTTGGGAAGTGGTTAAGAAAGACTAATAGACCGATTCAGAGCAGATTCAGGGCAAGCAGAGGCAGTATAACAAAACATGCATATCTAAAGGGAATTTGGGATGCCTCTTTTATTGTAATGCTGTCTATGCACGGAGAACAGCAATGTAACAACAGGCAGCTATTCTTCTGATGTTACTGCCAGTTTACTTCGGTAAATCCCCGCACTTCTGTCGTAGCTGTGAAAATGTTTTATGAATTAGCACACTAAAGTCTAAAATACCAAATGCAGTATTTTTCTGACCAGAGTTTTTTTTACTGCACAGTCTTTTATGAATGATAGCAAATGTGAACCAGCCCTTAGACTCAGTGCAATAGTGGAAAACTTACTCTAGGGGGAGTCTGGAATCTGTAGATTATACAGCATGAAGTGAGCAACTGACCAATATTTTTAGATCTCACCCTACGCATGACCCAGAAGCCTTATACACTTATGCCTCACTACATAAACTACACTGACAACCCTTCTACCCACCAAACAAACCAAGGAACTCTTTCTTTCTTTTTTTTTTTTATAAACAGCCATGACTGACACCACTCACCTACACTCACTCCTGAAAGAACACTACATACTCCAAAATGTTCGCTGGAGTGATACTTTAATAATCAGCCACAGCTGAACCAAAATTATCAAACAACATTTTATATTGAACATATTATTAACACAAAACCAATAACCAACATAAACAGTGCATCCAACATAAGGTGCTCGAAGAAAAACTGCATCCCCCTCTGCTGTTAGGTGGTGACCGAGGAGCCCCTCCCACAAATTAAGACCATCCCACTGAGCATGAAACCAGACCCCCAACTGTGTTACCGGGCCAGGGAGTTCCATGGGCTTACATGCAGTGTTCCGCCTTTGAAATCTTAACTACCCAATACCTTAAACTCCGAATCTCATCCAATGTTCTTGATCATAGCCCCAATTTATCACTTTGACCTCTCAGTCCCTTTATTTGCCACCTCTCCTAGTAGAAGGTAACTGCCGCCGCAGCTGTGACATCTGAAAAATAAAAACATACATTAGGAACAGCCCCAAACATGAAGCCTAACTGTAACGATCGGTGGGCGCAGAGAGTATCTGATTACCGGTGATCTGCAGTATCACCGGAAATACAGATATATACCAGATTATAAGTGATCTGCAGTCTCACCGATAATCCGATATACAAACTAACCTCTGTTCACCTGAGTAGAGTGTAGTGTTTGGTGTAACTGTAACACTTAGAGGACAAGGCCTCAATGCAGCAAGGAGTACTGCACAGATTCCTTCCGCAGACCTGAGCTCTCCAAGACGGGAGGAGTCAGACTGACAGTAGGAAGGTATATCTGAAAGTGACCCTCAGGAGGAAGGATCGCTAACAGAGCGAGGAACCGCCTCTAACGGTAAGGTCGGTTCTCGAGGTCGGACAAGCCAAGTCGTAAACACACAGACAGATAAAGTACAAGATCAGCAGACAAAGGCAGAGTCAAAGTACAGGCAGGGTTCGGCAACGGGGTATCAGATATATCGGGGTACAAAATCAGGAGGCAGAAACAGAGTCTAGGAGCGAGCCGGGGTTCGGCAACAGAGTATCAGAAATAACGAGGTACAAGATCAGAGTTCAGAAGGGTAGTCAAGGCAGGCAAAAGTCATAACAGATAATCACAATCAAACTAGTACTTTAGCTATCAACAGAATCTAGCTAAGTGTAGGATTACAGCTCCAGCTGGTCCCGGCACACTTGCGGATCTGACTACGGATCTGGGTGCTCCCACGTGTGTGATCGCACGCCAGACAAAGAGCAAGTGAACAACCAGCAGTATATATACTCTAGGACCTTTCCAGGACCTCCCTAATTGCTGGTCCAATGGGAGCAGTGGAATTTGTCAGCTGACCCAGCTGGTCAGCCGACTCCCTTCTAACAGCTATTTAAACTCTGCCTCTGTGCTCGCGCGCGTGTAAGTCTGAATCTTGGTGGACTATCAGTCCCAGCCACACCAGTACTGTCTTGCAATGTATCCAGTGAACTGAGTGCGGGAGCCGCCTCCAATGCGGATTCCGCCGCTCTGCCTAAGCGGCATGCGGCGTTTTTTCCGCATTGTGACGCCATGCTGGACGCGGAAACAGCCGCCTCGCCTTGAGAGACAGCGGCTTTTCCGCGTTTCATCACAGTACCCCCCCCCCGAGGAGTGGACTCCGGACAACTCCTACCAGGCTTCTCGGGGTGTAAGGCATGAAACTCTTTCCTCAACTCATCCGCATGCATGCGAGTCCCCGGTACCCACTGTCTCTCCTCAATGCCATATCCCTTCCAGTGTACCAGATACTGTACCGAGTTCTGGACAATGCGAGAGTCCAAAATTTTCTCTACTTCGAACTCAGGATGACTATCCACCAGGACAGGAGGAGGAGGAGGAGTAGGGCCCACATGGACTGCTGGTTTGAGCAGGGATACGTGAAATGATCTCACCCCACGCATGCTGGCGGGGAGATCAACGGTATAAGTGACGTTGTTGATCTTTTTGGTCACAGAAAACGGACCCACAAACCTGGGGCCCAGTTTGGCAGAAGGCTGCTTCAGGGTCAAGTGACGTGTGGACACCCAGACTAAATCCCCTGGCTGAAACTTCCATTCCATGGAACGTCTCTTGTCCGCTTGACCCTTTTGACTTTGGAACGCTTTCTGCAAATTATCTCTAACAATTCCCCAATTGTTTCTGAGTGACCTCTGCCAATCCTCCAGCGCTGGGAATGGAGAAGAGGCAACTGGCAAAGGGGAGAACTTGGGCGACCTCCCTGTCACAATCTGGAACGGGGAAAAACCAGAAGAAGAACTCTTTAAATTATTCTGCGCAAATTCTGCAAAAGCCAGAAACTTCACCCAGTCATTCTGTGCCTCCGCAACGTAACATCTTAAAAACTGTTCTAAAGACTGATTAATTCGTTCAGTCTGCCCATTCGTCTGTGGGTGGTAGCCTGACGAGAAAGACAGCTTCATGCCCATTTGGTGGCAGAATGCCCTCCAGAATTTAGAGATAAATTGGACTCCCCGATCGGACACAATGTTCTCCGGAATGCCGTGCAGCCGGAAAATGTGGACGATGAATAGGTCAGCCAATTCTTGGGCCGAGGGGAGTCCTTTCAAAGGCACGAAATGGGCCATTTTGCTGAAGCGGTCGACTACCACCCAAATGACCGACATGCCTTCAGACCTGGGGAGCTCACCCACAAAATCCATGGACAAGTGGGTCCATGGTTCACTCGGGGCGGGCAAAGGCTGTAAGGTACCGACAGGTGCCTGCCGGGAGGGTTTACTTTTGGCACATACCGCACATTCCCTGACATATTCCTTGCAGTCTGTTGCCATAGAAGGCCACCAAGCACACCTGGCAATCAGATCCTGCGTTCTGGCAGCACCAGGGTGACCAGCACTCTTATGGGCGTGAAACATTTGTAAGACCTGTAGACGAAAAAACAGTGGGATAAACAAGACCCCCTCCGGTTTCCCCTCAGGGACATCCTGCTGAAAGGGACCCAAAACCTTTGTCCAATCCTCCCAGGTCTCTGTGGCTGCTAACACCAGCCTCTGCGGGATGATGGACTCAGGAGCGGGAGGCTGTGCTGTCTCTAATTCAAAACATCTGGACAGGGCATCTGCCTTGATGTTTTTGCTGCCTGGAGTGTATGTGATAATAAATCTGAACCTCGTAAAAAATAACGACCAACGGGCCTGTCGGGGACTTAGTCTCTTAGCCCCCTCGATGTATTCCAGATTCTTGTGATCAGTATACACCGTGATCGTGTGTTCTGCCCCTTCTAACCAGTGGCGCCATTCTTCAAATGCCAATTTAATGGCCAGAAGTTCCCGGTTGCCTATGTCGTAGTTTTTTTCTGCCGGTGAAAACCTCCGAGAGAAATAGGCACACGGGTGCAACCTCCCCTGCAGCCCAGAGCGTTGAGACAGCACAGCCCCTACTCCAACTTCTGAGGCATCAACCTCCACAATGAATGGGTAAGAGGTGTCTACGTGTCTCAATATGGGTGCAGAGCAAAACAATTTTTTCAAGTGAGAAAAAGCTGCCACAGCCTCAGGAGACCAGTGGTTGGTATCTGCCCCCTTTTTTGTGAGACTGGTAAGAGGGGCAATTATCGTGGAGTATCCCTTTATGAACCTCCTATAGTAATTCGCAAAACCTAAAAATCTTTGCAGGGGCTTCAACCCCACTGGCTGTGGCCATTCCAGGACAGCTGTGACCTTGGCAGGATCCATTGACAGGCCTGAGGTGGAGATCACATACCCTAAAAATGTGACAGTGGTCACCTCGAAAATACATTTCTCCACCTTGGCATACAGCATATTTTGCCTCAATTTGTCCAACACAAATTTAACGTGGACCCTGTGCTCGGGGAGGTTGTTGGAATAGATTAGTATATCGTCAAGGTATACTAGTACAAATCTACCCAACACCTCCCTGAATACCTCGTTGATTAATTCTTGAAAGACGGCTGGCGCATTGCACAACCCGAAGGGCATCACTAAGTACTCGTAATGCCCGTCGGGAGTGTTGAAGGCCGTCTTCCATTCATCACCCTTTCTAATGCGGACCAGGTTGTATGCACCCCTCAGATCTAATTTTGAAAAGATCTTAGCGTTCGTGACTTGCGTAAATAAATCGTCTATCAATGGTAACGGATAACGATTCTTCACCGTGATTTTATTCAGGCCACGGTAGTCGATGCATGGTCGCAGCCCTCCGTCTTTTTTCTTAACAAAAAAGAAACCGGCCCCTGCAGGCGACCGAGAGGGGCGAATGAACCCTTTGGCTAAATTGTCACGAATGTACTCCTGCATCGCTATTTTCTCTGGTCCAGACAAATTATACAAGTGACCCCTAGGGGGCATACAACCGGCACGGAGATCGATGGGGCAATCGAAAGGGCGATGAGGAGGTAACTTGTCAGCAGCCTTGGGACAGAATACATCCGAGAACTCGGAGTATTGCTCGGGAACCCCCTCCACATGCAACTTGGTCTGACCTAAAGTCACCTTCCCTAGACACTGTTGGGAACAGAAGTCTGACCAACTAGTTAATTGTCCTGTAGCCCAATTAATCTGTGGCGAATGGAGCTGCAGCCAGGGCATTCCTAAAACAATTGTGGAGGTGGTCATGTGTAATACAAAGAAACTTAGACTTTCATTATGCAGAACCCCAATAGTGACTTCCACCTCTGGTGTCTGAGACAGCGGACGGTCCCTTTGCAGCGGGGAGTCGTCCACAGCAGTAACCTGGATAGGTGGTTTTACTGAGGTGAGCGGAATGCCCAACTTTTCTGCAAACTCTGAACTCATAAAGTTAGCCGCGGAGCCTGAATCAACAAAGGCTTCTGTGGCTTCAGATTTGTCCCCCCATGTAATCATACAGGGAAGGAGCAAACGTTTTTCGTTTAAGGGTATGAGCCGGGCACCTAGGGTGCTACCCCCTACCACTCCTAAACGGTAGCATCTTCCCGGCTTGTTAGGGCAGTTTTGTACTATATGCCCCCCTTCAGCACAGTACAGACACAGCTGTTCGGTCATTCTCCGTCTTCGCTCTACCTGGGTCAATTTTGACCGAGCAATCTGTATTGGCTCGGATGGAGGCAAGACGGGAGAAGGTGCAATAGTAGGAGGTGGAGTCACTGGGACCGTAGTGTAAGATACCCCTCTGACACGGGAACTACCCCTGGTCTGTTTTTGGTAGCGCAGCCTGCGGTCGATTCGGATGGCCGCTGAGATGGCCTCATCGACTGTTCTAGGCTCGGGCTGGCTTAACATCAAATCAGAGACCTCATCGGACAGCCCTGACAAGAAACGATCTAATAGGGCATAAGTGTCCCACCTGGCCGTAACTGACCACCTCCTAAACTCGGCCGCGTAATCTTCGACCGGACCTTCGCCTTGACGCAAAAGCTTGAGCTTCCGCTCAGAAGTCGAAGCAAGGTCCGAATCGTCGTAAATTACTGCCATAGCGTTAAAGAATTCCTCTACAGAGGTAAGAGCTTTGTCTCCGGCGGGCAGGCTATATGCCCAAGACTGGGAGTCGCCGGACAACAAAGTCTTTATAAACGTGACCCTCTGGGTCTCAGTACCCGAAGATTGGGGTCTCAACTCAAAATAGGACAATACTCTACTCCTAAAATTCCGGAAGTCAGATCTGTGGCCGGAAAAGCTTTCAGGTACAGGCATACGTATGTCAGAGCTAGGAGAGGATCGCACATGATCCACTGATGTCTGGAGGATTTGTACAGACCCTGATAGGGCATCAATAAGAGTCATGTGGGTGCCCAGTACTTGATTGATGTTGTCCACCGAATTGGCAAGTACACCCAGACAATCAGTGTTTGCGTCCATTTTGTATTTGGGTCTGGCGTTCTGTAACGATCGGTGGGCGCAGAGAGTATCTGATTACCGGTGATCTGCAGTATCACCGGAAATACAGATATATACCAGATTATAAGTAGTGTTGGGCGAACAGTGTTCGCCACTGTTCGGGTTCTGCAGAACATCACCCTGTTCGGGTGATGTTCGAGTTCGGCCGAACACCTGACGGTGCTCGGCCAAACCGTTCGGCCATATGGCCGAACTAAGAGCGCATGGCCGAACGTTCCCCGAACGTTCGGCTAGCGCTGTGATTGGCCGAACGGGTCACGTGGTTCGGACCCGAACGCGCTCTGATTGGCCGAACTGTCACGTGGTTCGGGTAAATAAATACCCGAACCACGTCATATCTCCGCCATTTGTCTGTGGGTTTAGCTTTGGGTAGGCAGGCAGGGTAGTTCGCGCTCCAGCCACGCTAGCCAGGGTCCCCCCCAGTCATTGTGTGTCGCTGCTGGGAATAGTAGTACACCGCTCGCTCAGCATTCTGTTTACTGCCACTCTGTGTACCTCGCTCAGCCACACTATATAGCATTCTGTTTACTGCCACTCTGTGTCTGCTGGGAATAGTAGTACACCGCTTGCACAGCCACACTATATAGCATTCTGTTTACTGCCACTCTGTGTACCTCGCTCAGCCACACTATATAGCATTCTGTTTACTGCCACTCTGTGTCTGCTGGGAATAGTGGTACACCGCTCGCTCAGCCACACTATATAGCATTCTGTTCACTGTTCTGTGTCTGCTTGGAATAGTGGTACACCGCTCGTTCAGCCACACTATATAGCATTCTGTGTACTGTTCTGTGTCTGCTGGGAACAGTAGTACACCGCTCGTTCAGCCACACTATATAGCATTCTGTGTACTGTTCTGTGTCTGCTGGGAACAGTAGTACACCGCTCGCTCAGCCACACTATATAGCATTCTGTTCACTGTTCTGTGTCTGCTGGGAATAGTGGTACACCGCTCGCTCAGCCACACTATATAGCATTCTGTTCACTGTTCTGTGTCTGCTGGGAATAGTGGTACACCGCTCGCTCAGCCACACTATATAGCATTCTGTTTACTGTTCTGTGTCTGCTGGGAATAGTGGTACACCGCTCGCTCATCCACACTATATAGCATTCTGTTCACTGTTCTGTGTCTGCTGGGAATAGTGGTACACCGCTCGCTCAGCCACACTATATAGCATTCTGTTCACTGTTCTGTGTCTGCTGGGAATAGTGGTACACCGCTCGCTCAGCCACACTATATAGCATTCTGTTTACTGCCACTCTGTGTACCTCGCTCAGCCACACTATATAGCATTGCGTACTCTGCCAGTCAGTGTGTATATTGCTGGGATCAGTAATACTCCACTCACCGTCAACCACTATATGAGCTCAACATGAGTTCCCCAGAGACCTCCGCTGTGAGCAGCACTCCCAACAACAGCAACAGCCAACGCCCCACGCAAGCTATAACATCCACCCCAGCAGCCAGTGGTCAGCAGCAGCCCTCCCCGGAGGAGAACGTTGTGTCCATCAGTCCGTCGCCAGAGCGATTAATGAGGGCTGCCATTGAGGAGATGATGGGGCCTGATGTGGAGGAGGAGGTCTGGCTCAGGCCAGCATCCCAAGTTAATGTTGAGGACGATGAGGGGTCTGTGTCTGGGGATGTTGGGGTGGCAGAGGTGGTGGGTGGGTCAGACTCAGGAGAAGAGTTGTATGATGAGGATGATGATCGGGACCATCTGTATGTGCCTCAGAGTCCGACCCCGGAAAACATGTTGTATCGTGTGTTTAGGTACTAAAATCTGCGTTCCCTCCCAGTAGTGTTGGGCGAACAGTGTTTGCCACTGTTCGGGTTCTGCAGAACATCACCCTGTTCGGGGTGACTATATAGCAGACTATATAGCATTGTGTTTAATGCCACTCTGTGTACACGGCTCAGCCACACTATATAGCATTGTGTTTACTTCCACTCTGTGTCTGCTGGGAACAGTAGTACACCGCTCACCCGCCACTGTATAGCATTGTGCTCTGTGTCACTGCTGACAATAGTGGTACACCGCTCACCCACCACTGTATAGCATTTCTGTACTGCCACTGTACTGCTGCCAGTCAGCGTGTACTTTAAGGATAAGTGAAATGAGGAAGAAATCCGGTGAAAGAGGGAGGGGCAAGGGAAGAGGTGTTTCCCCTGACGGTTCACGTACAGGCCACAGGGGAGCACCCAAGAAAACCCACTCAATACTGCCCATGTTGTCCAGGACAACAACCCTCACAGATCCAAAAGAACAGGACCAGATAATTACTTGGATGACCTCTCAAGCGTCCAGCAGTGGGTTAAGCAGCACCAGCACATCACGCACGAGGTCCGAGTCCTCAGCCAGTTAAAGTCTGGGCTTTCTTTGAAGACTGCACTGAGGATGTTACCATGGCGATTTGCAAGGTGTGCAAGACCCGCCTGAGCAGGGGGAAAAGTATTAACAACCTCTCCACCACCAGCATGAGCCGCCACATTCTATCCAAACATCCCACTCTGTGGGCAAACGCGGCAGGACAGGGTACCACCAGCAACACTGCCTCCCTTGGGTTCACCAGACTCACCACCAGACCCGCCTCAGCAGCAGCAGTAGCCCAGCCATTGCGTGGTTCACAACATTCACAAACATCAGACGATGCTGACACTGTCACTTTCCGGACTAGTGCTCTTGAGGTCTCCCAGTGTTCATCAAACACAACAACCAACAGCCCTTCGGTGTGCAGCGCTACGGTTGAGTTGTCTGTTTCTGAGATGTTTGAGCACAAGAGGAAATTGCCAGCAAATGACCCCCGGGCCGTGGCAGTAACAGCCAGCCAGCATAGCCAAGCTTCTGGCCTGCGAAATGC
Organism: Hyperolius riggenbachi; assembly: GCF_040937935.1. Lineage (NCBI taxonomy): Eukaryota > Metazoa > Chordata > Amphibia > Anura > Hyperoliidae > Hyperolius > Hyperolius riggenbachi. The sequence continues at coordinate 42,833,019 of NC_090652.1, forward strand.
TGCCATATCGAGTGGTGGAGACAAACAGCTTCAAGGGCATGATGTCAGTGGCCATCCCACGTTACGTGGTTCCCAGCCGCTACCACTTTGCGCGCTCTGCAGTGCCTGAGTTGCATGAGCACGTGGTCAGCTAAATAACCCGAAGCTTGAAGAATGCCGTTGCCTGCAAGGTTCACCTCACCACTGACACCTGGACGAGTGCGTTCGGCCAGGGTCGATACATCTCCCTTACCGCGCACTGGGTGAACCTTGTGGAGCCTGGCAGCGATTCCTCACCTGCTACGGCGCGGGTGTTGCCCACGCCGCAAACAGCTGGATAACAACAGCAGCACCTACCTCTCTGACTCCTTCTCCTCCAACGCATCTCAAAGCTGTACCTCATCCGGAAATGCTAACCCAGCACCAGCAGCAGTAGGATCGTGGAAGCAGTGCAGCACAGCTGTTGGCATGCGTCAGCAAGCGTTGCTGAAGCTGATCTGCCTTGGGGATAAGCAGCACACAGGGGAGGAAATTTGGAGGGGAATAAAGGAACAGACGGATTTGTGGCTGGCACCGCTGGACCTGAAACCGGGCATGAAGCTAGACACCTGGCACGAACTGGCAATGTACGCAATAGAGGTGCTGGCTTGCCCGGCAGCCAGCGTTATGTCGGAACGCTGTTTCAGTGCTGCCGGAGGCATCATCACAGATCGGCGTATCCGCCTCTCCACAGAAAATGCAGACCGTCTGACTCAAATTAAAATGAATCAATCCTGGATTGGAAACGACTACGCAACACTCCTGGACCCCAACCAAGTAACATGACCGATGAACATCTGGGATGGTTTAGCGTTTCCGGTCCCTGTTTATTGAACCTCTCATCTGTATTACATTTATGACTGCATGGCGGCAAAAAGCATTGCTGCTATATCCGCACGCTTTTTGTCCTCATGCAAGGCCTGGGTTGTTGTGTCTCACAAAGCGTGGCCTTCTCCTCCTGCGCCTCCTCCTGTTCCATCACGTGTGCTGCTGCTGCTGCTGCTGCTGGGTTAGCGTTGACGCGTGGTCCCTGTTTATTGAACCTCTTATCTTTATTACATTTATGACTACATGGCGGTACAAAGCATGCTATCCGCACGCTTTTTGTCCTCATGCAAGGCCTGGGTTGTTGTGTCTCACAAAGCGTGGCCTTCTCCTCCTGCGCCTCCTCCTGTTCCATCACGTGTGCTGCTGCTGGGTTAGCGTTGCCGCGTGGTCCCTGTTTATTGAACCACTTATCTTTATTACATTTATGACTGCATGGTGGTACAAAGCATGCTATCCGCACGCTTCTTGTCCTCATGCAAGGCCTGGGTTGTTGTGTCTCAAAGCGTGGCCTTCTCCTCCTGCGCCACCCTCCTCCTGTTCCATCACGTGTGCTGCTGCTGGGTTAGCATTACCGGTCCCTTTTCCTGGAACCTCTTATATGTATTACATTTATGACTGCATGCCGACAAAAAGCATGTTACCTGTGCAAAGAAAACAGACATTTCCCGCATTTAAAAGACAGTTTTCCCTTTGAAACTTTAAAATCGATTTTCTCAAAAACTATAAGCTCTTTTTGCTAAATTTTTTTTTCCTCTTGTACCCACTCCCAAGGTGCACATACCCTGTAAATTTGGGGTATGTAGCATATAAGGAGGCTTTACAAAGCACAAAAGTTCGGGTCCCCATTGACTTCCATTATGTTCGGAGTTCGGGTCGAACACCCGAACATCGCGGCCATGTTCGGCCTGTTCGGCCCGAACCCGAACATCTAGATGTTCGCCCAACACTAATTATAAGTGATCTGCAGTCTCACCGATAATCCGATATACAAACTAACCTCTGTTCACCTGAGTAGAGTGTAGTGTTTGGTGTAACTGTAACACTTAGAGGACAAGGCCTCAATGCAGCAAGGAGTACTGCACAGATTCCTTCCGCAGACCTGAGCTCTCCAAGACGGGAGGAGTCAGACTGACAGTAGGAAGGTATATCTGAAAGTGACCCTCAGGAGGAAGGATCGCTAACAGAGCGAGGAACCGCCTCTAACGGTAAGGTCGGTTCTCGAGGTCGGACAAGCCAAGTCGTAAACACACAGACAGATAAAGTACAAGATCAGCAGACAAAGGCAGAGTCAAAGTACAGGCAGGGTTCGGCAACGGGGTATCAGATATATCGGGGTACAAAATCAGGAGGCAGAAACAGAGTCTAGGAGCGAGCCGGGGTTCGGCAACAGAGTATCAGAAATAATGAGGTACAAGATCAGAGTTCAGAAGGGTAGTCAAGGCAGGCAAAAGTCATAACAGATAATCACAATCAAAGTAGTACTTTAGCTATCAACAGAATCTAGCTAAGTGTAGGATTACAGCTCCAGCTGGTCCCGGCACACTTGCGGATCTGACTACGGATCTGGGTGCTCCCACGTGTGTGATCGCACGCCAGACAAAGAGCAAGTGAACAACCAGCAGTATATATACTCTAGGACCTTTCCAGGACCTCCCTAATTGCTGGTCCAATGGGAGCAGTGGAATTTGTCAGCTGACCCAGCTGGTCAGCCGACTCCCTTCTAACAGCTATTTAAACTCTGCCTCTGTGCTCGCGCGCGTGTAAGTCTGAATCTTGGTGGACTATCAGTCCCAGCCACACCAGTACTGTCTTGCAATGTATCCAGTGAACTGAGTGCGGGAGCCGCCTCCAATGCGGATTCCGCCGCTCTGCCTAAGCGGCATGCGGCGTTTTTTCCGCGTTGTGACGCCATGCTGGACGCGGAAACAGCCGCCTCGCCTTGAGAGACAGCGGCTTTTCCGCGTTTCATCACACTAACTAACCAGTAAATTATCCCCCTACCTAACGCTTGTCTCCCAACACCCAGAAGGGCGCCAAAACTCTCCGGCTACTAAATAAGAAAACAAGAAAAACCACCAACCCCCTCCCATCCTAACTAACATTAAACTAAAGTTTGCTCAGACTGCCATCCACAGAGGAAGTGACCACCCCCAGGCCCAGCTAACTTCCTATCCCCTGGCTAAATCCAGCCCCCAGCCCTGCCTCTCACTAACTCTCCCTCCCCTAACTGTTAACCCTTACCCCACCCACTACTTTTGGGAGTTCGTGAGAACTCGCCTGGTGTCATGATGCCACTGGGCTAAAGGCACAGCGCATCGCTAGACCAAAAGAGTAGAATATTAATCTATGTTATTTTTGTATTGCTAAAAATGTACCAATAGCTATTGCACCAATTACATAATTATCATGTTACAAAAGCACATCTTCATTAAAGGGGAACTGAAGAGAGAGGTATATGGAGGCTGCCATATTTATTTCCTTTTAAACAATACCAGTTGCCTGGCAGCCCTGCTGATCTATTTGGCTGAAGTAGTGTCTGAATAACACCAGAAACAAGCATTCAGCTAATCTTGTCAGATCTGACTTTAAAGTCTGAAACACCTGATCTGCTGCATGCTTGTTCAGGGGCTATGGCTAATAGTATTAGAGGCAGAGGATCAGCAGGGCTGCCAGGCAACTGGTATTGCTTAAAAGGAAATAAACATGGCAGCCTTCATATACCTCTCTCCTCAGTTCCCCTTTAACCACTTAACGACCGCCCCCAGCCGATGGGCGGCGGCAAAGACCGGTCCCAAACGACCGCAATACGCCCATCGGCGGGGGCGGCTGCGGGAGTGGCTATGCGGCGATCGCGTCATTCGTGACGCGATCAGCCGCCGGGGACTGGCTCCGCCCCCCGTTCGCCGTAACCCGCCGGCCGTTCGGAAGCGCCGGCGGGTTACTGGCATCCGGATCGCCGCTGCAACAGTGTATAATAGGCTTTGTAATGTATACAAAGCCTATTATACTGGCTGCCTCCTGCCCTGGTGGTCCCAGTGTCCGAGGGACCACCAGGGCAGGCTGCAGCCACCCTAGTCTGCACCCAAGCACACTGATTTCCCCCCCCCTGCCCCCTGATCGCCCACAGCACCCCTCAGACCCCCCCCTGCCCACCCCCCAGACCACTGTTTGCACCCAGTCACCCCCCTAATCACCCATCAATCACTCCCTGTCACTATCTGTCAACGCTATTTTTTTTTTAAGTCCCTAATCTGCCCCCTACTCCCTCCTGATCACCCCCCCACCCCTCAGATTCTCCCCAGACCCCCCCCCAGACCCCCCCCCCCGTGTACTGTATGCATCTATCCCCCCTGATCACCTGTCAATCACCTGTCAATCACCTGTCAATCACCTGTCAATCACCCGTCAATCACCCCCTGTCACTGCCACCCATCAATCAGCCCCTGATCTGCCCCTTGCGGGCAATCTGATCACCCCCCCACACCAATAGATCGCCCGCAGATCCGACATCAGATCACCTCCCAAATCCATTGTTTACATCTATTCTCTCCTCTAAACACCCACTAATTACCCATCAATAACCCCCATCACCACCTGTCACTGTTACCCATCAGATTAGACCCTAATCTGCCCCTTGCGGGCACCCAATCACCTGCCCACACGCTCAGATTGCCCTCAGACCCCCCCCCCTTATCAATTCGCCCGTGCAATATTTACATCTGTTCTCCCCTGTAATAACCCACTGATTACCTGTCAATCACCCATCAATCACCCCCTGTCACTGCCACCCATCAATCACCCCCTGTCACTGCCACCCATCAATCAGCCCCTAACCTGCCCCTTGCGGGCAATCTGATCACCCACCCACACCAATAGATCGCCCGCAGATCCGACATCAGATCACCTCCCAAATCCATTGTTTACATCTATTCTCTCCTCTAAACACCCACTAATTACCCATCAATCACCCCCTATCACCACCTGTCACTGTTACCCATCAGATTAGACCCTAATCTGCCCCTTGCGGGCACCCAATCACCTGCCCACACGCTCAGATTGCCCTCAGACCCCCCCCCCTTATCAATTCGCCCGTGCAATATTTACATCTGTTCTCCCCTGTAATAACCCACTGATTACCTGTCAATCACCCATCAATCACCCCCTGTCACTGCCACCCATCAATCACCCCCTGTCACTGCCACCCATCAATCAGCCCCTAACCTGCCCCTTGCAGGCAATCTGATCACCCACCCACACCAATAGATCGCCCGCAGATCCGACATCAGATCACCTCCCAAATCCATTGTTTACATCTATTCTCTCCTCTAAACACCCACTAATTACCCATCAATCACCCCCATCACCACCTGTCACTGTTACCCATCAGATTAGACCCTAATCTGCCCCTTGCGGGCACCCAATCACCCGCCCACACCTCAGAACGCCCTCAGACCCCAGCCCTGATCACCTCGCCAGTGCATTGCTTGCATCTATTTCCCCCCTCTAATCACACCTTGAGACACCCATCAATCACCTCCTGTCACCCCCTAGCACACCTACCCATCAGATCAGGCCCTAATTTGCCCCGTGTGGGCTCCTGATCACTCGGCCAAACCCTCAGATCCCCCTCAGACCCCCTTCCGATCACCTCCCCAGTGCATTGATTGCATCTATTTTCCCCTCTAACCGCCCCCTGAGACACCCATCAATCACCTCCTGTCACCCCCCTAGCACTCCTATCCATCAGATCAGGCCCAATACATCCTGTCATCTAAGAGGCCACCCTGCTTATGACCGATTCCACAAAATTTGCCCCCTCATAGACCACCTGTCATCAAAATTTGCAGATGCTTATACCCCTGAACAGTCATTTTGAGAAATTTGGTTTCCAGACTACTCACAGTTTTGGGCCCGTAAAATGCCAGGGCAGTATAGGAACCCCACAAGTGACCCCATTTTAGAAAGAAGACACCCCAAGGTATTCTGTTAGGTGTATGATGAGTTCATAGAATATTTTATTTTTTGTCAAAAGTTAGCGGAAATTGGATTGTTATTGTTTTTTTCACAAAGTGTCATTTTTCACTAACTTGTGAGAAAAAATAAAATCTTCTATGAACTCACCATACCCCTAACGGAATACCTTGGGGTGTCTTCTTTCTAAAATGGGGTCACTTGTGGGGTTCCTATACTGCCCTGGCATTTTAGGGGCCCTAAACCGTGAGGAGTAGTCTAGAAAACAAATGCCTCAAAATGACCTGTGAATAGGACGTTGGGCCCCTTAGCGCACCTAGGCTGCAAAAAAGTGTCACACATGTGGTATCGCCATACTCAGGAGAAGTAGTATAATGTGTTTTGTGGTGTATTTTTACACATACCCATGCTGGGTGGGAGAAATCTCTCTGTAAATGGACAATTGTGTGTAAAACAAATAAAAAAATGTGTCATTTACAGAGATATTTCTCCCACCCAGCATGGTTATATGTAAAAATACACCACAAAACACATTATACTACTTCTTCTGAGTACGGCGATACCACATGTGTGACACTTTTTTGCAGCCTAACTGTGCTAAGGGGCCCAAAGTCCAATGAGTACCTTTAGGATTTCACAGGTCATTTTGAGACATTTGGGTTCAAGACTACTCCTCACGGTTTAGGGCCCCTAAAATGCCAGGGCAGTATAGGAACCCCACAAGTGACCCCATTTTAGAAAGAAGACACCCCAAGGTATTCTTTTAGGTGTATGATGAGTTCATAGAAGATTTTATTTTTTGTCACAAGTTAGCGGAAATTGATATGTATTGTTTTTTTTTTCACAAAGTGTCATTTTCCGCTAACTTGTGACAAAAAAAAAATCTTCTATGAACTCACCATACTCCTAACAGAATACCTTGGGGTGTCTTCTTTCTAAAATGGGGTCACTTGTGGGGTTCCTATACTGCCCTGGCATTTTAGGGGCCCTAAACCGTGAGGAGTAGTCTAGAATCCAAATGCCTCAAAATGACCTGTGAATAGGACGTTAGGCCCCTTAGCGCACCTAGGTTGCAAAAAAGTGTCACACATGTGGTATCGCCGTACTCAGAAGAAGTAGTATAATGTGTTTTGGGGTGTATTTTTATACATACCCATGCTGGGTGGGAGAAATCTCTCTGTAAATGGACAATTGTGTGTAAAAAAAATCAAATAATTGTCATTTACAGAGATATTTCTCCCACCCAGCATGGGTATGTGTAAAAATACACCCCAAAACACATTATACTACTTCTCCTGAGTACGGCGGTACCACATGTGTGGCACTTTTTTGCACCCTAAGTGCGCTAAGGGGCCCAAAGTCCAATGAGTACCTTTAGGATTTCACAGGTCATTTTGCCACATTTGGTTTCAAGACTACTCCTCACGGTTTAGGGCCCCTAAAATGCCAGGGCAGTATAGGAACCCCACAAATGACTCCATTTTAGAAAGAAGACACCCCAAGGTATTCCGTTAGGAGAATGGCGAGTTCATAGAAGATTTTATTTTTTGTCACAAGTTAGCGGAAAATGACACTTTGTGAAAAAAAACAATTAAAATCAATTTCCGCTAACTTGTGACAAAAAAAAAAAATCTTCTATGAACTCACCATACATCTAACGGAATACCTTGGGGTGTCTTCTTTCTAAAATGGGGTAATTTGTGGGGTTCCTATACTGTCCTGGCATTTTAGGGGCCCTAAACCGTGAGGAGTAGTCTTGAAACGAAATTTCTCAAAATGACCTGTGAAATCCTAAAGGTACTCATTGGACTTTGGGCCCCTTAGCGCAGTTAGGGTGCAAAAAAGTGCCACACATGTGGTATCGCCGTACTCAGGAGAAGTAGTATAATGTGTTTTGGGGTGTATTTTTCCACATACCCATGCTGAGTGGGAGAAATATCTCTATAAATAGACAATTGTGTGTAAAAAAAATAAAAAAATTGTCATTTACGGAGATATTTCTCCCACCCAGCATGTGTATGTGTAAAAATACACCCCAAAACACATTATACTACTTTTCCTGAGTACGGCAATACCACATGTGTGGCACTTTTTTGCGGCCTAACTGCGCTAAGGGGCCCAAAGTCCAATGAGCATCTTTAGGCTTTACAGGGGTGCTTACAATTAGGCACCCCCCAAATGCCAGGACAGTAAACACACCCCACAAATGACCCCATTCTGGAAAGTAGACACTTCAAGGTATTCAGAGAGGAGCATAGTGAGTCCGTGGCAGATTTCATTTTTTTTTGTCGCAAGTTAGAAGAAATGGAAACTTTTTTTTTTTTTTTTTTTTTGTCACAAACTGTCATTTTCCGCTAACTTGTGACAAAAAATAAAATCTTCTATGAACTCACCATGCCTCTCACTGAATACTTTGGGATGTCTTCTTTCCAAAATGGGGTCATTTGGGGGGTATTTGTACTATCCTGGAATTTTAGCCCCTCATGAAACATGACAGGTGCGCAGAAAAGTCAGAGATGCTTGAAAATGGGAAAATTCACTTTTGGCACCATAGTTTGTAAACGCTATAACTTTTACCCAATCCAATAAATATACACTGAATGTTTTTTTTTTTATCAAAGACATGTAGCAGAATAACTTTCGCGCTCAAATGTATAGGAAATTTTACTTTATTTGAAAAATGTCAGCACAGAAAGTTAAAAAAGTCATTTTTTTGACAAAATTCATGTCTTTTTTGATGAATATAATAAAAAGTAAAACTCGCAGCAGCAATCAAATAGCATCAAAAGAAAGCTGTATTAGTGACAAGAAAAGGAGGTAAAATTCATTTAGGTGGTAGGTTGTATGACCGAGCAATAAACCGTGAAAGCTGCAGTGGTCTGAATGGAGAAAAAGGCTCTGGTCCTTAAGGGGCGAAAAGACTGTGGTCCCGAAGTGGTTAAAATGCTGATTTTATTCATATAAATATTATGCTAAGGATATTCAACTTTCCAGTTGTTCTGCTGACATGACACGTCTTATAAGGCACATATTAGCAGGTTACCATGTGCTAACAAAGGCCTCTTACCCACATAATACAATTTCTACCGTGTTTTTGAGAATGTGATGCGACTTGATCCATAGGGACATTCAGAAGAGCACAGACTGCACTGTCTATGGGGGAATGTGAGAAGCAGCTATAGAAAGTCAAAGAAAACCTATTAAGTTAAAGGCAACCCGTTGTCTTGTCTGTGTTGTGTCCTTTGTTGTTGTTTTGAATCTGAACAGAAGAACAGATGATGACTAAAGTTTGCAGTAATAAAGACACTTGGACGAGGAAGTGCGGTGCAATAGTGTGACGGTGCAACAGCGTGACTCCCCCAAACAGCTGGACGGCCAGTGGGTAGCGGCGGAATGGGGACTGATGCGGCAGAACTGCTGACGGAGGCCACAATGTTGCTCCCTCTCCTCTTGGCCTTGCTGCCCCTCCCCCGGCTGCCAGTGCCAGACATTGTACAAGACTGTTGATGACGTCACAGATGATGTGTGGGGTACTTGTACTGTATTATCGGTGGCAGGCTTGGACTGTGAATCAGCACGGAGTGACAGACAGCAGAGTACAATAAGACACACTGACACTGCTCAGTCAGCAGCACAGCAGCTGCAGCACTGCAATAATCTGTAGTAGCAGCTAACACAGTAGTACTACTCTCACGCTAACAACTAATAGCACTGCAACTACACAATATACAGTATATAACACAGTAATACTAACTACCTAACTCCTAAGGCTAATAGCAGGCCAGCCAGCAGCAAGGAGCCTGGACTGTGTGCACACACAACACACACAAAGACACAGGACCTAACTTGCAGGCACAGGCAGCTGAAAGACTGACTGACTGACAGACTGACACTAACAAACTATACACAGACTAGCTAACTACAACACAGTAAAACAATAGTGTAAAGAAGGTGTTTAAGTGTAAAAACGCTGGGTTTATCACTCAGGTAATGCACTTGCTTCAGCCAAACACACTGGAGTTGTCTCTCAGTGGCAGTCACAAAGCAAGGACGAAATTCTCATCATGGCCCCCTCCTTATATACAGGAGTGACTGGTCAAGGTTCCCCTCTGTGATTGGTTGCTTGGGCTTAGGCTGGGAGCCCTCTGATTGGCTGAATGATGCTCTGATTGGCTGAATAACGTCATCTCCATGGTAACAGTACCCGGATCCGGATATCCGCATGATATCCGCGGATATCCGGGCATGCGATCAACTATCCGCAGATAGCTATCCGGATTTGGGCCCAGGTATCCGGAATCCGAATCCGGTCGGATAGCTGAAAAAGTTTGGATTATCCGGGTTACCCGGATATCTGGAATCCTGATGAGCAGCACTGTTGATAATCCATACTGTGTGTGTGCCACTGCCAGGCCCAGCACATTCAGTGACTACCTGTGTGTGTGACAGGTGCACATTGTAATACCCATGCATATACCTACCTACCTGTTGTTTACAGTGCACCCACCCACCTACCTAACAACGTAAGTTGAGCGCACGCAGTGTCACTGTGCCTGTCCGCTACCTATCTGTGTGTGACAGGTGCACATTGTAATGCCCATCACTGCATATACCTACCTGTTGTTCGCTGTGCACCCACCTACCTACGTGAGCGCACGCAGTGTCACTGTGCCTGTCCGCTACCTGTCTGTGTGTGTGTGACAGGTGCACATTGTAATACCCATTACTGCATATACCTACCTACCTGTTTTTTACAGTGCGCCCACCTACCTACGTGAGTTGAGCGCACGCAGTGTCACTGTGCCTGTCCGCTACCTGTCTGTGTGTGACAGGTGCATGTTGTAGTACCCATTACTGCATATACCTACCTGTTGTGTTCAGTGCACCCACCTCATCACTGCATATACCAACCTGTTGTGTTCAGTGCACCCACCTACCTACGTGAGTGCACGCAGTGTGATATACCACTCCATGCATACCTGTTAACTGCACCTGTGTGACTGCACATGGTATTAGTCAAGTCAGTGCATATCTTTCACTTCATCCCCCTCCTCCCCCCCCCCCCCCCCCCCCGATATTGACACAACGGGCAAAACAGGCAGATGTAGAGGCAGACCCAGAGGAAGGCCACCCGGCAGATCTGTGCGAGGTCGTGTTGATGTGATTTTGTGCAGATTTTGTGCGGTTCAGAAGAAGGCACGTCCCATCAACTCCCAAGATTGTCAGGACGTGGTTGACTATTTAACACAGAACACCTCATCTTCCGCAGCCACCAGCGCTACTACAAGCACCACATCCGTTGCATTTGACACTTCGCAGGAGTTAATTGGTGGGGAATTAACTGAATCACAGCCATTATTGTTACAACCAGATGAAGATGCTAAGCAAGTTACACCACCTCATATGTCTGAGTTAGGCAGCGACACTATGGACGTAACGTGTAAAGATGATGAAGTATCTGCTGTTGGTGCAGTTTTGGAGGTGTCTGAGGCAAGCGAAGCTGGGCAGGATGATTGTGATAATGACGATGATACGGATCCCACGTATGTTCCCAATAGAGGAGATGAACAGGGGGACAGTTCAGAGGGGGAGTCAGAGAGGAGCAGGTGTAGACGAGTTCCTGAAAGAAGCAGGGGGAGTTCATCGTCAGAAACAGCTGGCGGCAGTGTCCTGCGCCATGTATCGCCACCTAAGGACAGGCAGCCAACATGCCCTTCAACGTCAGTTACTGATGCCACCATAGTGCCATCACCCCAGGGGGGCTCAGCGGTTTGGAATTTTTTAAATGTGTCTGCCTCAGATTGGAGCAATGCCATCTGTTGTCTCTGCCTCCAAAAATTAAGCCGCGGAAAGGCCAACACTCACGTAGGGACAAGTGCCTTACGAAGGCACATGAAGAAATGGCACAAACTGCAATGGGAAGAGCACCTGAGCAAAAGCAGCACACAAAAGAAAAGCCACCCTCCTTCTCCTCTTCCTCCTTCAGGTGCAGCATCTTCAGCCGCTTTCTCCCTTGCACCTTCACAGCCACCCTCCTCCAATCCGCCTCTGCCCTTGAGCGGTTCCTGCTCCTCTGCCCACAGCAGCCAGGTGTCCGTGAAGGAAATCTTTGAGCGGAAGAAGCCAATTTCTGCCAGTCACCCCCTTGCCCGGCATCGGACAGCTGGCGTGGCGGAACTGTTAGCTCGCCAGCTGTTACCATCAGGGATGAGCAGAAACTACGCCAGTGCGAATTTACGCATCGTAGTTCGCATCTACGCATCGTAGTTCATAGGCGAAGTTTCAAAACTACGCTATGAATTTAAGCGTAGCGAAGTACCGCTACGCGTAGCTTACGCCCACTATGCGTAGTTAACATGTGTATTGCAAAGTGAACTACGAATGCGTTACTCGCGTCTAATTTTCCGCATGCGATTGTATGCATACAAATTTACGCATTGGAAAGGGGAATGTACGCATAGAAGGGTTCCCATTAAATGCATTTATAAAGAAATTAATGCGTATAATTTTTTGCATACTGGCATAAGTATCCGCATACACTACGCTTTGCACTACGCGTAATTGCGTATTTTAACGCGTATTCTACGAAATGCTTACGAAGCGAATAATTTTTTTCGGAGCCGTAGCTTGGTGAGGCGTAATTGCGTAAAACTACGCGTATTTCCAGCGTAGCAAAGTTGGCTGACTACGACCATCCCTGGTTACCATACCAGCTGGTGGACTCTGAGGCCTTCCGTAAATTTGTGGCCATTGGGACACCACAGTGGAAGATGCCAGTCCGCAATTATTTCTCTAAAGAGGTGATACCCAAACTGTACCGTGAAGTGGAGAGGCAAGTGGTGTCATCTCTGGCACACAGCGTTGGGTCAAGGGTCCACCTGACCACGGATACCTGGTCTGCCAAGCACGGTCAGGGCCACTACATTACTTACACAGCCCATTGGGTCAACCTGGTGACCGATGGCAAGCAGGGAGTATGTGGCTGTGCAGCAGACCAACTTGTGACACCTCCACGGCTTGCAGAAAGGCCTCCTGCCACCTCCTCTCTTCCTTCTACATCCTCTTCGCTGTTGTCCTCCTCCTCGGCTGAGTGGCAGTTCAATTCTACTGGTGCTGCGATCTCCTCTCCAGCTACACAGCCCCATCTCCCCAGGGCCTATGCTGCATGCCAGGTACGATGGTGTCACGACATCTTAGACATGTCTTGCCTCAAAGTGGAGAGTCACACTGGACGAGCTCTCCCGGCTGCTCTTAACAAACATGTGGATCAGTGGCTGACACCGCACCAGCTGGAGATCAGCAACATGGTGTGTGACAACGGCAGCAATCTCCTTTCCGCTTTGAATTTGGGAAAGCTGACACATGTACCCTGCATGGCACATGTGCTGAATCTAGTCATTCAAAGATTTGTGTCAAAGTACCCAGGCTTAGAGGACGTCCTGAAGCAGGCCAGGAAGTTGTGTGGGCATTTCAGGCGGTCTTACATGGCCATGACACGCTTTGCAGACATTCAGCGGAGAAACAACTTGCCGGTGAGGCGCTTGATATGTGATAGCCCGACTCGCTGGAATTCGATCCTGGTCATGTTCTCCCGCCTGCTAGAACAGGAGAAAGCTGTCACCCAGTACCTGTACAATTACAGTAGAAGGACACAATCTGGGAAGATGGGGATGTTGTGGCCCAACAACTGGACACTGATGCAAAATGCATGCAGGCTCATGCGGCCGTTTGAGGAGGTGACCAACCTGGTGAGTCGCAGTGAAGGCACCATCAGCGACTTGATCCCGTACGCTTACTTCCTGGAGCATGCCGTGCGTAGAGTGGTGGATCAAGCTGTGGAGGAGCGTGAAGAGGAACAGTTATGGCAGGAACAGTTGTGGTAGCAATTTAGATCAGAATCTGATGTTTCCTCAACACCTGCGGCAGCACAGAGGGGGGAGGAGGAGGAAGAGTCGCTAGGGGAAGAGGAGTCAGACTCGGATGATGAGGAAGGTGTTTCTTTGGAGGAGGAGGCGGCGGGAGAAGAACAACCACAGCAGGCGTCACAGGGGGCTTGTGCTGCTCGACCTTCCTGTGGTATTGTTCGTGGTGGGGGGGAGGAGGAGGACTTACCTGACGTCACTGAGGAAGAGCAAGAGGAGATGGAGAGTACATCTTGATCCAACTTTGTGCAGATGGCATATTTCATGCTGTCCAGCCTGTTGAGGGACCCCCATATAAAAAAACTCAAGGGGAATGAGCTGTACTGGGTGGCCACGCTACTAGACCCTCGGTATAGGCACAAAGTAGTGGACATGTTACCAACTCACAAGAAGGCAGAAAGGATGCAGCACATGCAGAACAAGCTGGCAACTATGCTTTACATTGCATTTAAGGGTGATGTCACAGCACAACGCAATAAAGGTACCACTGCCAGTAATCCTCCTCCCATGTCCACGCAGGCAAGGACAGGACGCTCCAGCGATTTCATGGTGATGTCGGACATGCAGACATTCTTTAGTCCAACGCCTCGCCTTAGCGCTTCCAGATCCACCGTCCACCAACGCCTGGACTGGCAGGTAGCAGACTACCTGGCCTTAAGTGTGGATGTATACACTGTGAGCAGCGATGAACCCTTGGACTACTGGGTGTGCAGGCTTGACCTGTGGCCAGAGCTGTCCCAATTTGCCATCCAACTTCTGTCTTGCCTTGCCTCAAGCATCCTGTCAGAAAAGACCTTCAGCACTGCTGGAGGCATTGTCACTAAGAAGAGAAGTCGCATAAGTCACAAAAGTGTTCAGTACCTCACCTTTATCAAAATGAATGAGGCATGGATCCCTGAGGGCTACTGCCCGCCTGAAGACTAAGTCTGTCCCCACACACAGCATATCTGCCTGCACGCCGTGTGACTGGCTGCCTGCCCCAAGACTAAGTCGCTCCCCACACAGCATCTCTGCCCGCAGGCCGCTTGACTGCCTTCTCCGCCACCACCAACAGGGTCCAGTACTCCAGGCGGATTCCTGAATTTTTAAGGCCGCTGCTAGCAGCGGCTGCTATAATAACTTTTCTGGTGCATGTACATGCCTGCCTAAATTTTCTGGCTGCACTGCGGCTGCAACAACAAAACAAAAGGCATGTACATGTGCCCATTCCCCTTTGTGATCATTACCTTGCCGCGGTGAAGGGGCTTGCGTACCTGCTCCTTTGCCCACAGCGTGCCTGCTGCCTTCCTTGGATGTGTGGTGGTGGTAGCCGTTTCTTAGGCTCCCACTCTGTCTGGACCAGAATCAAACCAGGGTTACCCGGCCATTACCCGTGGTCACTCGCAATTGCAGACTTGCCCTCCATAAAAGATTCTTGTTGCAGGTGCTGAACAGCAAGCAGAACAAGTATTTAAAAAAATAGATGTAAGCTTTAACAATGGTAGAGAAAGAACCATCGAAAGTTGATAAGGCAGTCAGACATTACCTGATATCACCGAGGAAGAGCAATCTCGCCATGTTGCGCACCAGTCCAGCACGGCCGTCACTACAGAAACAGCTGTTTGCGCTGCGTTACACGGTGAGTTTGGTGTGTCAGTGTGAAGCAGTACTCTAATTACACTCCCTGATTGATGTATACACATGCAAAATGTTTTAAAGCACTTTAGGCCTGCAATTTAGCATTCAATGTGATTTCTGCCCATAAAACGCTGCTTTGCATCCAATCCATATTTTTCCCCGGGACTTTTGGCGTCTATCCCACTCTGCCATGCCCCCCTCCAGGTGTTAGACCCCTTGAAACATCTTTTCAATCACTTTTGTGGCCAGCATAAATTTTTCTTGTTTTCAAAGTTCGCCTCCCCATTGAAGTCTATTGCGGTTCGCGAAAGTTCGCGCAAACCGAACTTTCGCGGGAGGTTCGCGAACCTGGTTCAAGAACCGAAAATCGGAGGTTCAGGCCATCTCTAATTGCTACAAGGGAATCACTAGAGCTAATCATGGCTTAGCTAAACTATAGCTGAGAGCACATTCCTGAAGCTTCACACTAACTGGTGTCACCACCGGTAGCCTGAGTTCAGGTATCCTGAACTGTGGCCAAAGTCGCCACTGGAGTCCCTGCTGCTAATTTCTAGTCAGAGTACAGAATTGCTGAAATCTTGGCGTAGTCATGCCAACAGTCTCTGCCACTATCACAGTCTCCACCAAATAACAGTGTGCTCCGCTATGGGCGCAATATACATTGATGCCTATGGTGTTGCGTATTATCCCAGGTGCTCCTGGTGCCCAATTTAATGTGCCCCCCTTACGACCATTTGCTATCATCTACCACCTACAGCCATTACATTGTAAATGCAGTCTGGATTTTTTGTTCTTTCAGTTATTGGAGTGACAATGTCACTCCTACATCACCAATAGAGATGACCAGAACAGTTCGCCCGGCGAACAGTTCCCAGCAAACATGGGCCATTTAACGCAAATTTAAAAAAAAAATTGCGCTCACATTTTTTACATTAAAGTCACTGGCTGCCGACTTTAGCAGCTAATAGCCAAGCCCTCTTACAAGCTATGAACACCAAATTTGCAGGGTATGTGGAGGACAGTGGGTTCAAGAGAAACAAAATATTTTTTTTTCAAAAAGACCTTATAGTTTTTTAGAAAATTGATTTTAAAGTTCTCCTTCAGAGGGTGGGAAATGTTTCAGCGGCCGCCAACTTTAGCGGTTAATAGCAAAGCCTCCGTAAGTGCTAGAAAACACCAAATTTGCAGGGTATGTTAAGAAGAACAGTGGGAACAAAAGGAAAAGGACCTTTTAGTTTTTGAGAAATCGATTTTAAAGTTCCTCCTGATCCTCATTTGTATTTTATTAGACCTTGGAGCCAAAATTTAAAGATGCTTTAGCTCTAGCTATACTTAGTATAGCTAAAGCTGCGCAGGAAGCTCGGTGTGTGGCATCGGGTACGCAGAGATCTTTATTCAACTTAACCACTCTGCAACTAGCTAATGCAGGATGGTGGCCGCAGAGTGGCTCTCTTATTACTCAGTCATGCCACATGGCGTAATCTCGTGAGGAGCAAGATTAGACGGGAGCTCACAAAAGCGCGAGCTCCTGTCGGTAAACAAAGCCGGCCGTAGTGATCAGCCTGCCAGCCAGTGATTTTTTCAGTTACAGGCACAAATGTATTTATATAGTGCTGCAATTTCCCGCAGTGCTGTACAGCCTTGTCACTTAACTGTCCTACCGAAGGGCTCATAATTTAATCCCTGACATAGACATACTGTATGTCTATGTATGTATCACATAGTACATGTAATGCAGTCTACAGCCAATTTATATATTTTTTTAAAATAAGGTCTTTTTTTATGAATAAAAAAATAAAATAAAAAACACAGCAGCAATCAAACACCACCAAAAGAAAGCGCTATTTGTGAAAAGAAAAGGGGGTAATATTAATTTGGGTGCTAAATTGTATGACTGAGCAATACACTGTTAAATTTGTGAAGTGCGGAACTGTATAAAATCACCTGGTTAGTAGGGGGTATAAGCCTCTGGTCCTCAAGTGGTTAATTAAGCTCACAAGATTATAGGATATTGGCGTGGGACATTTCTGAGGATATTGGCGTGGAGACATTTTTTTTTAAAGCTACAGGTATTTCTGGTTAACCTCTTAAAGAGAATCTGTACTGTAAAACTCTTACAATAAAAAGCATAATATTATATTCACTAGCTGACCCGCGGCGTAGCATACACCGCATAAGGGGGTAGAGGGCAGGAAGGGGGTATTGGGCACAGCGGCGGGGAGGGGGGTCAGACCCACCCTCACCTGGGTCCCCCATGTGCGCTCCCCCTCCAGCTTAAGCTCAGCAGGACCCCCCTCACCTGGGTCCCCATGTGCATTCTCTTTGCAGCTTAAGCTCAGCAGGACCCCCTCCCCTCCCTCCCTCAGCTGGGTCCCCCATGTGCGCTCCCCCTCCAGCTTGAGCTCAGCAGGACCCCCCTCCCTCACCTAGGTCCCCCTTGGTAACTCCCCCTCCAGCTTAAGCTCAGCAGGACCCCCCTCCCTCACCTGGGTCCCCCACGTGCGCTCCCCCTCCTGCTTAAGCTCAGCAGCAGCCACCACAATTAGTAAGAGGCAGCGGGCGGGGATGACTCACCTCTTCCACGTTCCAGCGTGCGTTCCACTGTCGTCACTTCCTGCAATGCTACCCACTGTATTGGAGTAATTTGCCTTCTTAAAACAGAAGGAAATCTGCAATAATTCAGCTATAAGTGAACATTTGTGGTTACCCATAATGCACTGCTACTAAATATGCAAATTATTCCTTTCACCCTTGGTAAGCCAAACAAGCATCCAGAACCGCTGGTGTATAGCAAGCATATAGCTTTAAATTTTAAACAGTCATACCAACCCCACAAGTACACAGCCTGTTTCAGACTTTTGGTCCTCATCAATACTTCGCAGGGATTGATATGGCTGTATGAGATAGGGCTTGGACCAGTACAACAGAGTAACCAAGCAGCTCAGGGTGACCCAAACCTCTCGGAATGTATAGGGGGATAAAAGGGACCAAAAGACCTCCTACTAAAAAAAACAAAACTTGGTGTAATTTGCCTTCTTAAAACAGAAGGAAATCTGCAATAATTCAGCTATAAGTGAACATTTGTGGTTACCCACAATGCACTGCTACTAAATATGCAAATTATCCCTTTTCACCCTTGGTAAGCCAAGCAAGCATCTAGAACCGCTGGTGTATTAGTGTTGTCCGGATCATGAACGACCTTTTTGTGAGTCGAATCATCCGGATCATCACAGTGAACGATTCGGATCACAGTGGAAGAAACAGAAAGCGCAGGGAAGAGCTAGGGACGGAGTGAGAGAGGCAACTCCTCCCATCTGAGCTCACTGAGGGATCAGGTTACTGGCACCACAGGCAGCAGCTCTTGGTTACAAAGTTAACTTCTTGTCTCACACACCAAATATCACTGCTGGCAATGTGTACTACTACTCACACACAAAATATCACTGCTGGCAATGTGTACTACTACTCACACGCCAAATATCACTGCTGGCAATGTGTATGTGCTATGCACGCTAATCACAATTGCTAAACGCAAATCGCCGGCAAACTGCTGCATGAAACGTGTTTGCGGTTGTCGCTAACCACAAATGCGGCAGTGAGAACACTGCCATTTGCAACAATGTGTAGCGGTTTTTACTAAACTGCTAGCGGTTTGCCATGAGAGGGTTTTGCGCGATTCCCACTCAGGTGTGAATGGGCCCTAAAAGCTGTTACTGAACAGCTTCTGTAACAAAAACGCCTGGCAAACCGTTCTGATGTAGCATTTTCCAGAGCGGTTTGCGTTTTTCCTATACTTTACTTTGAGGCAGAAACGCTTCTGCAAACCGCAAACGTGCTGCAGGACCCACGTTTGTGGTTTGCTAAAAACCTCAAATCGCTGGTGTGCACCATCCCATTGAAATACATTAGTTAATCGGTTTCACTGGCGGATGCGGTCGGCGGATCGCTCCTAAAAATAAATAAAGCTCTGATTTACAGAATACCCAGCATGCTCAGGGAGAATCACATTGGCACGCCATAAAATGTTGACTTAAAGGACTTCCGAGGCCAAAATGACGAAAATGACACGTTACCTTTTTATCTGCAGAATCCACGGAGGACGCCCTCCACGTCCTCCGCTCCGTACCGCTGTCAATCTAGTCCTTTTAGTTCCCCCAGGGCTTGTCCCGACCCCACTGAACGGGTCGCATCGTCATTTCACCCCTAAGATGGCCGCTGCCTTGATCCGCGGCTGCGCAATACGCTTTGCCGTGAGTGCGACTGCGCAGCCTTTAGCCCGCCTCCAGCCACGCCTGACGTACACTTCAGGAGGATTCCGGGAACCACTACGCGTCTGGAGGCAGGCTAAAGGCTGCTCAGTCGCACTCGCGGGAAAGCGTACTGCGCAGGGCTGGAATGGATGCGGCCCGTTTGGTGGGGTCGGGACAAGCCCTGGGGGAACTAAAAGGTCTAGATTGACGGCGGTATGGAGCGGAGGACGCGGAGGGCGTCCTCCGTGGATTCTGCAGATAAATAGGTAAAGTGTAATTTTCGTTATTTTGGCCTCGGAAGTCCTTTAACTCTGGGGGGGATAAGGCCCCTTGCTTGCTAAACCTCTCTCTTTAGGTGGGGAAAGGTTATCTTATCATTCTGTACAAGTCTACATATCATGTCTTTAAACAGAACTAAAAGTAAAATATATCAAAGAAGTTGACACATAGCTTGCTATACTGGTTTGCTATAATAGCAGCCAGCCTTGAACTGAATGTACAGTGCAGGGAAAGTCCCATCCTGCTAGTCATTTCACCCCATCTGCTTCATTAGTAAAATGATCCGAATATTCAATTCAAAGATCTGGATCTTTTCAATGATCTGATTCAAAACATCCGGATCATTGAAAAGTTCCTAACTTCCCATCTCTATGGTGTATAGCAAATCTATAGCTTTAAATTTTACACAGTCATATCAAACCCACATGTGACAGCCTATTTCAAACTTTTGGTCCTCATCAGTACATAGGAGAAATTGATATGGCTGTATGAGATAGGGCTTGGACCAGAACAACAGAGTAACCAAGCAGCTCGGGGTGACCCAAACTACTAAGAATGTATAGGGGGATAAAAGGGACCAAAAAGCCCTCCTACTAAAAAAAAAAGCAAAGATTGGTGTAATTTGCCTTCTTAAAACAGAAGTAAATCTGCAATAATTCAGCTATAAGTGAACATTTGTGGTTACCCACAATGCACTGCTACTGACTATGCAAATCATCCCTCTTCGCCCTAGGTTTGATATGGCACTACTTCTTCTTCTTGCTTGGACCAGCCCCTTCTTCTTGGTTGGACCGGCCCTGGGGGCAGGGCACTACTTCTTCTTCTTGTTTGAAGGTTGAGGCACTTACTCTATTATATATATAGATTATGTTCTCCTGGGCCCCTCTGTGCTGTTTCTGCCTCTCCCTGCTGCAATCATGGCTTGTAATTGCCATTTTTATGCAATGTTTACAAACAAAACACATAGCAAGTGATACGCTCAGTGTGTGAGTCATACAGAGTGTGCAGGGGTCCTGGAGAGGGTGTTTATAGCTTCTATCCAATCACAAGCAGCACAGCACATTCCAGCCTGACTGCCTCAGCCCGACAGAGCTGACAGAGGAGAGAAGATTAGATCATATAACAGAGATAATACAGCCACTGTGCAAATAGGAAAGGCTGCAGTAAGACAGAGCACATTAGAACAGCTATAAGAACATATAGGATAGAAGAAATAAGGCTCAATTTTGTTACAGAGTCTGTTTAAGGGCAACGGTGTTAAACCCCAATAGTGACCAGGTCATTTTTACTAAATGGGCCACTGCAGCTTTAAGGTCTCACTACAGGGCTGCACAACTCAGCACACGACACAAGTGATTCCACCCCTCTTTTTCTCCCCACAAATAGAGCTCTCTGTTGGTGGGGTCTGATCACTCCCCCAATGTTTATTTTTTTTATTCTTTTTAGAAATATTTTTTTTCTTTTTTTATAAAAAAAAAACAGTATTTTTTAAATATTTTTCCCTCGCTCCCCCAGTCAACCCCAGGGGGACAGCCGTTTAACAGTCTCCAAGCGGTGATCGCCGACTGATGGTGGGGCGGAGCTCCGTCATCCATGCAGAGATGTGCACGCATCAGCACGCACAATCTCCTGCAAGCCCCATTAAAAGCCCTTCACGCCAATCGGTGTGGAGCGGTCCTGGGGCTGCTGCACTGCACACGTCAATCAGCGTGGAGCAGTTGGCAAGCTGTTAATTAACTTCCCTAGCATTATGAATTTTTCCAGATTTAGGATCTAAAAGCCATGCAATTTTTTTCACAAGCTTTTAGAACCTAAAAACAAGAAAAAACAAAAACAAAACAAAACATACCACAGAGAGATTTGCAGCAGCTCCTGCTAATAACTCACTCAGGCAAGGGATTACAGCTCTGAGCAGTGGCGTAGCTAAGGAGCTCTGGGCCCCAGTGCAAATTTTACATTGGGGCCCCCCAAGAACGCTATACGTAACAATGGATATAGCGCTCCAAAACCTGCCAAAGACAACTACAGTGTCAGAGGTGTGAGAAGGGGGACTGGGAACAGTTTATTAATGATTACTACTATTCACAGCATCTATAGAAGTGATTATTACAAGCACAGGACCAATAAAGAACTAATATTGCAGTTGAGGGAGAGCCCGACGGGGCCCCTCTGGGCCAAGGGCCCCGATGCGGTCGCAACCTCTGCAACCCCTATTGCTACGCCACTGGCTCTGAGCTTCATATTTCCATCCTGAGCCTGACTCTGGATTACCTCTAAGGAGTTTAAGAAACATAAAGGACTTTTTTTTTGTTTCATTTAACCATTTGTGGAAATGGGTAAGGGGTACTTTGTACCTCTATACTCATTTATCCTGGGAGGAAGACAGGCATCTGGGGGTCCCCTTGTTAAAGGAGACTCCCAGATTCCACCATGAAACCCCCGAGGGCATTGTCGCCCCGCCTCTTCCTGGGAGCACCGGAGGTGGGGAAGAGCCTCTTGTCCATGGATTTGACAAGGGCTCTGGGGCAGAGTGGAAGGCTTGGATTTTGTAGGCTGGTATAGCTCAGGCTGCGAAGCCCCATGCAGCCAGGGCTCCACAATCTGGCTATCCCAGCATGCATGGGGGACAAGGGGTTCATACTCTGAACATAAAAAAACATACATTTATATACATGTTAATACATTATCTGTCTTTTTAGCACAGTGACTTTGCTATACTTTGCAATTTTTCCCTTTAAAGAGACACTTAGCAAAGAAATGAACAGCGCTACTTAAAAACAGGTGAGTGCTTACCTGCAAAAGAGTGCAAGCCCCACTTATGGGATAAA
Organism: Hyperolius riggenbachi; assembly: GCF_040937935.1. Lineage (NCBI taxonomy): Eukaryota > Metazoa > Chordata > Amphibia > Anura > Hyperoliidae > Hyperolius > Hyperolius riggenbachi. Next base: position 42,855,732 of record NC_090652.1, read on the forward strand.
ATACACACTGAGCATACACATGACCTGTCTACCACTTGGAGGATGTTAGTTTCCTATAACAGCTTGCATGCAACTTGTTAAGTAATTGTCCCTCCCACTGTCGAAGAAGTCTTTCCTCCATGGGAGGGGATCTAACACTAACTAAATGCTACCTATGCATATGCATAGCCTGGGCGCGCTACCAAGTAAAATTGAGAATTGCGCACAAAAGTGGGATCAGCGCATCACCAGGCCGCCTCTGAATGGCCTCTGCTCAGAGATGCGCTACTTAAAAACAGATGAGTGCTTACCTGCAAAAGAGTGCAAGCCCCACTTATGGGATAAAATACACACTGAGCATACACATGACCTGTCTACCACTTGGAGGATGTTAGTTCAGAGGCGGCCTGGTGATGCGCTGATCCCACTTTTTTGCGCAATTCTCAATTTTACTTGGTAGCGCGCCCAGGCTATGCATATGCATAGGTAGGATTTAGTTAGTGTTAGGTCCCCTCCCATGGAGGAAAGACTTCTTCGAAAGTGGGAGGGACAAGTACTTAACAAGTTGCATGCAAGCTGTTATAGGAAACTAACACCTTCCAAGTGGTAGACAGGTCATGTGTATGCTCAGTGTGTATTTTATCCCATAAGTGGGGCTTGCACTCTTTTGCAGGTAAGCACTCATCTGTTTTTAAGTAGCGCTGTTCATTTCTTTGCTATGTTTCAATTTATTTCTGGTCAGCTGCTCCCACTTAACAGTTTTGCCTTTGGTGTATATACAGAGCCTCTGTTTGGGTTCAAGGTGCGTTTGTAGTTTCTGGGGGGGCTCAGCGCATCTCTGAGCAGAGGCCATTCAGAGGCGGCCTGGTGATGTGCTGATCCCACTTTTTTGCGCAAAGAGACACTTAAGCCAGAAAAAAATGAGTTTTACTCACCTGGGGCTTCTACCAGCCCCCTGCAGCAGTCCTGTGCCCTCGCAGCCACTCACTAATCCTCTGGTCCCCCGCTGCCAGCTACAGTGGCTTGCAAAAGTATTCGGCCCCCTTGAAGTTTTCCACATTTTGTCACATTACTGCCACAAACATGAATCAATTTTATTGGAATTCCATGTGAAAGACCAATACAAAGTGGTGTACACGTGAGAAGTGGAACAAAAATCATACATGATTCCAAACATTTTTTACCAATCAATAACTGCAAAGTGGGGTGTGCGTAATTATTCAGCCCCCTGAGTCAACACTTTGTAGAACCACCTTTTGCTGCAATTACAGCTGCCAGTCTTTTAGGGTATGTCTCTACCAGCTTTGCACATCTAAAGACTGAAATCTTTGCCCATTCTCCTTTGCAAAAGAGCTCCAGCTCAGTCATATTAGATGGACAGAGTTTATGAACAGCAGTTTTCAGATCTTGCCACAGAGTCTCGATTGGATTTAGATCTGGACTTTGACTGGGCCATTCTAACACATGAATATGTTTTGTTTTAAACCATTCCATTGTTGCCCTGGCTTCATGTTTAGGGTCATTGTCCTGCTGGAAGGTGAACCTCTGCCCCAGTCTCAAGCAGACTCCAAGAGGTTTTCTTCCAAGATTGCCCTGTATTTGGCTCCATCCATCTTCCCATCAACTCTGACCAGCTTCCCTGTTCCTGCTGAAGAGAAGCACCCCCAGAGCATGCCACCACCATATTTGACAGTGGAGATGGAGCATTCTGAATGATGTGCAGTGTTAGTTTTCCGCCACACATAGGCCTCGATTCATAAAGCATTCCCGCATGCGGGAATGCAGAAAACGGCACACTTTACCGACCACACAGCAAGATCTGTATTCATAAAGGCTTTTCCGCATGAAAAGCCGACATTCGCGAGCAAAGTGATAAATCACCGCCTTGCGCGGTGATTATCACAGCAAAAGTAACAAGTGGTCAATTCATAAAAATTAGAGGTAGCGGTATGCGGACGGGTATTACCGCTACCTCTGATGTGGCGAGAAGCGTGCGGAATCCGTTGCAGTGAATGGGACAGACCTCCCAAGCAGCTGCAGAGAGAACACCGCACGGAGGGATTCCGCCTGCTTCTCCGGCTTCCGCATGTCTCCCGACAGCCTAACGCCTGCCTACAGCGGAGTATCTCCGCACGCCTGTCACAACAGGCAACATTTTTATGAATTACCACCCTGAAGGCGGAAATACCGACAGCGGTGTTTCCCCGCTCGACTTTCCTCGCTCGCAGGCACTTTTATGAATCGAGGCCATAGCGTTTTGCATTTTGGCCAAAAAGTTCCATTTTGGTCTCATCTGACCAGAGCACCTTCTTCCACATGTTTGCTGTGTCCCCCACATGGCTCGTGGCAAACTGCAAACGGGACTTCTTATGCTTTTCTGTTAACAATGGCTTTCTTCTTGCCACTCTTCCATAAAGGCCAACTTTGTGCAGTGCATGACTAATAGTTGTCCTATGGACAGATTCCCTAACCTGAGCTGTAGATCTCTGCAGCTAGTCCAGAGTTACCATGGGCCTCTTGACTGCATTTCTTTTTTTTTTCAAACAATTTTTATTTAGTTTGCTCAATAGATGAAAGAACAAAAACATAAATTGAAAAACAGCAAGGTACTAGAGACAAACTATTGGATTTCTCATTTTCAACCCCAAGCAGCCCCTAGGAAAGCCCTCCCTCCCTCCTACCTTCCTAACCTCCCCCCCCCCCCTCTTCGAGTCACATCTGTGCAAGATTAACCAAAAGAAAAAGAAATATTCTGAGTCTTAGACAGGGCTTATCTTGTGGATGGCACTTTTAATGGACCTAGGCTGTCCCCTAGATCTTCCAGACAGTACCACGAGGTATACATAAAGTCCCTCATAAGAGCCTCAGTCTGCTGTGAAGTGTAGTGATGAAGGATAAACTTTCTCCAAACCTTGAAAAAAGTTTTTGTCCGTTGTCCGTACAGCCTTCCAGGTAGCAATCGTATCTCTGAAAATTGCATTGTGCTTTAAACGCTGCGGTAAGTTTTTAAATTGGGCATGTAGCAAGCCTGTGAGTGACCAAGGGAGGGCCTGTTCCCCTTCCAATTTTGTATTTGAGTAGTTCTGATTCCCTGTGACCCAATCGTGGACATGGCGCAGAAGAGAGGCCAGGTTATATTCTCTTATCGACGGAAGGTTGAGGCCCCCTAGTGTTTTTGAGAGTGACAATTTGGCTCTTGACATTCTGGATTTCCCTGAGCGCCAAATAAATCTTGACCACAGGGTATTAATTAAGGTTACATCTTGATGTTTGAGAAGCAACGGGATTGTTTGCAGTGGGTAAAGAAGCCTCCCCATAGAGACCATCTTAACCAATGCTACCCTACCCGCAAATCCAAGAGGCAGATTATGCCATCTCTCCAATTGAGCTTTTATGCTTCTGATTAGAGGTGTAAAATTTAAGTTATACAATTGAGTGGGGTCTCTGGAAAAGGTGATTCCCAAGTACTTTAACGTTGAATTAGTTAACTTGGCACCCAGGGAAGTCCAAGAAGTGGTTGTAACGATTGTGGAACTTTCCCCGTGATCAGCGCACAACGTGTGCGCTGACACGGCGGAAATCCTCCACAAGCGTATAATTTGCAGGAACCCAGCAAAAGGTGCTACGCACCCGTAGAGGGAAAATTCCTGTCGGCAGATGGCGCTGGGGAGTGCAGAGGAACCAATCCTCTGTACCTCCACAAATGCCAGACAGGAATTGTACAAAACGCAGAACGCAATCGCAAGAGAGGCGATTGCGAATGAGAATGAGCAAAGGGACAGGTTGTATGTGTGTGTGCCAATCCAGTCGCCACCCCGCAACCGCACACACACAACAGCAGATATGAAATAGGAACGCGATCGCGAGAGGTGCGATCGCCAGACAAGACACAAGGCAGAACAGAAGAGAATACGAGGGTAGCAAAGGCACAGCAAATACAATAAGGAGATACGGAAAATAACAACCGCTAGCTAACCGCGAACACCGCACTCATTCGCAACAGTGCACGCGGTTATGCGCGATCTCCACGTGATAAGCACAATAGAGACAAGCACGCCTAACTAACCATAAACAGACAAACATGAAACAGGGGACGCGAGCGCTTGCTTAACGGTTACCTCACCGAGCCTGTAGCAAGCGCAGCGGACAAGACAGACACACGAAAAACAAGAACTAGGCAGGAAGGATCCACCGCTCTTCCGCCAGAGCAAGTGTGATCCAAGCAGGAACACAGATCAGAAAGATCCACAGCCGCTAACGCTAGCGGCTAGTGTGATCTCAGCAAGGCAGAACGATTCGCTATCAACCGCCGCTGGTGACAGCGCAATCGCGACCGACAAGACAGAACAGAAGGATCCCCAGCGCTCGCACAAAGTAGCTAGCGCGATCCCAGGAGACAGAACAGAAGGATCCCCAGCGCTAGCACAAAGTAGCTAGCGCGATCCCAGAAGACAGAACAGAAGAGATAGCTGGTAGCAACCGCTGCACCAGCTATACTCCAAGAACATAGATCAGAACCATTTCCTGTCAACCACCATAGGGACAGGACAATGGCAAACAGGCAAGACAAGACAGAACAGGCAATACAGATAATACAATCCTAACAGCACTAGGGAAATCTGCCTAGCGCAGACTTAGGAATTACTCTAAGCTGATGTTCAAACAGAGAGCAAGGCTGACACCCCACCAGGAGTGTTACATAGGACGAAATCCTTATGAACAGCCAAGCATTGTGGGAAAGACATAGTACTTATAGTACACGCCTCCAATGAATGTGGCCAGGCAATTTGCATGACAACGTATGCAAATTCCTCTGCAAGCACAAGCTGCAAAACTGACAGAAGCTGTTCTTTCCAGAGTCCTGCAGCATGCAAACCTACACAATGGTCAAAAGGCTGGCTGCCTGCACAGGCAGCTGAGCAAATCATCACAGTACCCCCCCCTCCAGGGTCGAATTCCAGACGACCCTCAAAACTGCTATTAGCAACAGACTCAAACTGAAGACTCATGAAGGTCGGGGCAGCCCGACAAGGTCCAATTCCAGAGTCAGTCCACCCGAAACCGACCTCATCGGAAACAGAAGCCACCGAAACATGCCCATCAGTACTACCAGTCTCAGTATAACACCCATCAGGACTGTGAAAGCCAGAGAAGAAGCCATCGACACCCTCCAGACAATACCCACCACCTTCCAAGGAGCGTCTGAAAATACCAAACCTGCCACAATACCTGTTCGAAGTGTCCCTTACAACACAAAAGCCACCGTTGATCTTATCCAGGGTACCAAGCAAAATTTCTCCCGGAATCTCCCAGAACCTTTTGAAGCTCCACAGAGATCCCAAGAGGGCAGAACAATCACCAGGCTCACATGGAGAATTACCAAGAACCCCCATGGAACCAATGACAATTCCGGATTCAGAATTACGAGGACCCCCATCAAGATCAAGACTTTCAGGGACCACTTCTGGGCATGCAAGCAGGCAGGCCATATCAGAGCATGTCTCCACCGAGGAAGCATCTGAGTACGCTGGTAACCGAGGCACACTTGGGCTTTCTGGGTCACAGAGCACACTGGGGTACACCAGCACAGGAGAAACCTCAGGACATGTCGGGGAACTGCCAACCTCAGAGTCCGACACGAGGAAACCAAAACCAGGACCGGGCAGAGAATCATCACGAGCAATGGTCTCAAGCACTGGACTTTCAAAAGAAGACTCGGACTCAAATTCAGAAATTTCTGTGACTGCAATATCATCATTGACTACATATGAGTGAAGCTCCACCAGAGCTGCAAAGGTAGTCAGCACAACAGCAATGCCTACTGAAGTGGGCAACACCTCAGAAGGACTTGGGGGGCAGGAGACATCTCCTACAAGTTCTGCTCCCTTTGGGAGGAACTCGGAGACCTCCAGAACATCAGACAAAACTTCAGGAACATAATTTTTCAAGTTTTCTGAGAAGGATTCTGAACTATCCATGTTACAGGGCAAAACTAGAACTTTATTTTGTGGACAGGGCAAATGTCCCAGGGAAGGTTCCACTATAAACTGAGACTGGATCTCATCATCATGAGCGGAATGTACAGGAATATCTACTAGAACACACACTGACTCCCCAACTTTAATCTCACTGCACCCCGAATTCTGCGTAGCAGTCAAACTAGCTTGCAACTCCAAAACTGCAGAAAAACAGGTGAGTATAGCAGCAATACCTAGACGAGCCTCTAGGGGCACTGCAGGAGACATTGTACAAGGCAATATTAACTCATCCAGAGTACAGGGTGCAGAATCAGCATTTTTCTCAAAACAAGAAAGGGACTCACAAATGTCAGTGCAAGTGGAGATCATGTTTTTATTCATGGTACAGGGCAGATTCAGAGAAAGCGTCTCTGAATAAGGCAAAGAGGGTTCAGCATCAGATTCGCAAAACCGAAGCGCTGTCTCACTCTTAGATTCGGCTAACAATGTCGAATCCGAGGAATCAGAACGCAAAACCTGCGAATCAAAATTCACTTTAGGTTGTGAAACTGACGCTTCTATAGCGCAAACCTCCGCGATCTGCGGAGCAGACTGCAAGGCATCTAGGACCGAAACGCTGGAGCAACTGTCCCCAGGCAACGGGCCCTTACAGGTGTGAACAGGGTGAGACAGAGACTCATCTGCAGAAGAAATAGTGACATCAACAGGACAAACTTTATTAGGCATATTAAATTTACTTTTGACGCTGCATAGTCGAGAACTTTTCCCCATAGCAGGGTCACAGACGGAAGATCTCAAAGATCTGTTTCTAAATGACAAAGGATCCCACACATCCTTGAGGAAACCGGCAGACTTATGCCGATCACAATCTGCAGGAACATCCGAGAAACATGCATCAGATCGCACAGATTCAAACTGCACACTGTCAGGAGCGAATCCTTCAGGATTCGCACAGGAATCAACCACAGCGGCACACTCATTCATTTCAGATTGCACAAAGTCAAGACTCACATGCTTTACCCCAGAAAGGCAGGAACAATCATCCGACAACGATGTCTCTTTATTGGAATCAATTGGTTGGTGTGTGTGCAACTCATCCAAAATCGTTTGCCATACATAGATCACCAGATCCACATCATCCTTGTCACATTCATCGGAATCAATCAGAAGGTACATAGAGTCAAGACAAGCATTCAAGACATCTTCGCTTTTTGCGATGTAAAAATCGCAAAAAGCTTTCCAATCAAAATCGAATTCCTCCAGCAAGGCCCCAACATCCCAGGAAGCAAATGGGGGTTCAAACAGGCCAGTATCCAAATAATCTCCATAGGGTTGGAGTTCAGGAACAAGAACACATTTTTTAACTGCTTTAATGTAGTGTGCGATCCTACCTATAGCAGGATCCACATAAGCTTTGGATTGGGGCAAAAAAGCCGGAGACGGAACAACATCATTACAAACATCAATAGGGAGTGTTTTATTCCGATGCTTGCGTTTTTTAGTTTTTCTCTTTTTCGCCACTTTGCATGTCTGCTGTTTAAAACCTGAAGTGGCAACAGACACATTGAACTGATTGTCATACTGAAAGGTTTTGCATGGAAGGGAAAGATCAGCTGACTTATCAGCAGCTACACACTCAATCAGAGCAGGTGGTAAGCCAGGCAGTTTAAACCAGTGAGAGAATATCTCTGCAAGCAACTGATACAGATTACCATTCCAAGAATTGATTTTTAACAGATTATATGCCCAGGTGAACAAATCGTCTTTTAAGAGCACATAGGCAAACAGAAGAGCCGACGTGGACGGATCAGAAATCTGAAAGGTGGGATTCAGGCAAAACCTCACACATTCAGAAAGAAATTCCGCCTTGGTCTCTGAATTAAGCCTTTTAAAGCTCTTAAAGACACAGGACCCAAACTCGACAAAATCATACAAATCGGAATTTCCGTCTACACTGGGGTTTTGGGTTGGGCTGTTCATACTGTAACGATTGTGGAACTTTCCCCGTGATCAGCGCACAACGTGTGCGCTGACACGGCGGAAATCCTCCACAAGCGTATAATTTGCAGGAACCCAGCAAAAGGTGCTACGCACCCGTAGAGGGAAAATTCCTGTCGGCAGATGGCGCTGGGGAGTGCAGAGGAACCAATCCTCTGTACCTCCACAAATGCCAGACAGGAATTGTACAAAACGCAGAACGCAATCGCAAGAGAGGCGATTGCGAATGAGAATGAGCAAAGGGACAGGTTGTATGTGTGTGTGCCAATCCAGTCGCCACCCCGCAACCGCACACACACAACAGCAGATATGAAATAGGAACGCGATCGCGAGAGGTGCGATCGCCAGACAAGACACAAGGCAGAACAGAAGAGAATACGAGGGTAGCAAAGGCACAGCAAATACAATAAGGAGATACGGAAAATAACAACCGCTAGCTAACCGCGAACACCGCACTCATTCGCAACAGTGCACGCGGTTATGCGCGATCTCCACGTGATAAGCACAATAGAGACAAGCACGCCTAACTAACCATAAACAGACAAACATGAAACAGGGGACGCGAGCGCTTGCTTAACGGTTACCTCACCGAGCCTGTAGCAAGCGCAGCGGACAAGACAGACACACGAAAAACAAGAACTAGGCAGGAAGGATCCACCGCTCTTCCGCCAGAGCAAGTGTGATCCAAGCAGGAACACAGATCAGAAAGATCCACAGCCGCTAACGCTAGCGGCTAGTGCGATCTCAGCAAGACAGAACGATTCGCTATCAACCGCCGCTGGTGACAGCGCAATCGCGACCGACAAGACAGAACAGAAGGATCCCCAGCGCTCGCACAAAATAGCTAGCGCGATCCCAGGAGACAGAACAGAAGGATCCCCAGCGCTAGCACAAAGTAGCTAGCGCGATCCCAGAAGACAGAACAGAAGAGATAGCTGGTAGCAACCGCTGCACCAGCTATACTCCAAGAACATAGATCAGAACCATTTCCTGTCAACCACCATAGGGACAGGACAATGGCAAACAGGCAAGACAAGACAGAACAGGCAATACAGATAATACAATCCTAACAGCACTAGGGAAATCTGCCTAGCGCAGACTTAGGAATTACTCTAAGCTGATGTTCAAACAGAGAGCAAGGCTGACACCCCACCAGGAGTGTTACATAGGACGAAATCCTTATGAACAGCCAAGCATTGTGGGAAAGACATAGTACTTATAGTACACGCCTCCAATGAATGTGGCCAGGCAATTTGCATGACAACGTATGCAAATTCCTCTGCAAGCACAAGCTGCAAAACTGACAGAAGCTGTTCTTTCCAGAGTCCTGCAGCATGCAAACCTACACAATGGTCAAAAGGCTGGCTGCCTGCACAGGCAGCTGAGCAAATCATCACAGTGGTGTCCGCTTTAGATGAAAGGGGCATTAGCTCACTTTTAGAGCAATTGATTGTGAAACCTGAAAAATTGCCCACCTCTTCTATAGTTTGTAGAGCTATAGGAATTTGTGTAATTGGATCGGACAAGAATAGTAAGATGTCGTCCGCGAAAATAGCTTGTTGGACTTCAACCTCCCCAATTTGTATGCCCTTAAGTCTTTTTCTGAGCAATATTGCTAGGGGCTCTAGGGCCAGATTGAACAATAATGGGGACAGGGGGCACCCCTGTCTCGTTCCACGTTTTAGATCTATCGTTTTGGAGAGGAAACCTGGGAGAGATATTTGGGCTCTTGGTTTTGTATACATTGCTCTGATTGCATTTACAAACGGTCCATGAAAGCCTTGACGCGTCAATACCCCGAAAAGCCAGTCCCACTCCACCTGGTCGAATGCCTTTTCGGCATCGATACTCAACAGGGCTGCTGATTTGTGTGTTATTGGGTAGGCCCTAATCTGCTCTTGTACTGCGAGCAGTTTGCGGATATTGGTCACTGCCGCCCTACATCGTGTGAACCCAACTTGGTTGGGGTGTATCAGCCGTGGCATAATATCTGCCAACCTATTTGCTAGTATTTTGGATAATAATTTAACATCTAGATCTATTAATGAGATGGGCCGAAAGGAGCCAAGTTGATAAGGGTCTCTACCTCCCTTGGGGATAATTTTAATATGGGCCAGACGACCAGTGGAGGGGTAGCTTCCAGTGTGTAGAATGTTGTTGTATACCTGAACCAAAGTAGGAGCTATATCTGATTTTAAAATGTTGAAATATTCAGCTGATAGGCTGTCAGGGCCCGGGGCTTTACCTAGAGCTAGTGAAGTGATGGCCATAGTAACTTCTGATAGGGTGATATTTCCGTTTAAGGAGTCGCGCTCATCTTGTGTGAGAACTTTCAATTTAAGCCTGTCTAAGAAGGCATTTAATTCTGCCTGGGAGTTATTTTTGGAGGAATATAAGTCCTGATAATATTCAGCAAAGAGATTGCATACTTTAGCGGGATGGTGTAGTAAGGTTCCTGTCTTGTCTTTTACTATAATGGGCTTTTTGACAGATAGATTACTTTTTGCCAAGGAAGACAATAGTCTGCTTATTTTCTCTCCATGTTTATAAAAATAAAGGCTGTTGTAGGGCCTATAGAATTCTTCTCTCACCCTGAACCAAGTGTCCCCCTCTAATTTAGTTTTTACCCATTCTTTGCGATTTATATCCATTGGATTTGCTCTGTAGGTTTTATAGGCTTCCCTTACCTTTTTTACTGCATTTTCGTACTGCTTGTTGGTCTCGTATTTTTTCGCTTTTAAATAGGGATGCTCGGAAAATTCCACGGAATTATAAATTCCGTGATTCCGGCCGGAATTAGCTTAATTCCGATTCCGGTAGTCAAATCGGAATTCCTATACCACTCAAACGGAATTCCGCGGAAAATTTATAATTCCGACGAAATTTTCCGGAATAACACAAAATCTCTCTGTCTCTCTGTCTCTCTGTCTCTCTGTCTCTCCATCCATCCATCCATCTCATGCAGTAGGGAATTGCAGATTTTCAAAACAGCTTATATACCATAGCTGGGATTTGAACCCAGAACCTAGTGTGTAGTAGGTATCTGTCTTACCCTCTAGACCATGACCCACACTACATACTAAAGCTGGCGGTAGCATAAACCATACTTCCATTATGATCAATTCGATAGAAAAAGTAGCATGATTAAGGATTTGTACTTTTTGAAAAGCATGCTTATATACCATAGCTGGGATTTGAACCCAGAACCTAGTGTGTACTAGGTATCTGTCTTACCCTCTAGACCATGACCCACACCACATGCTAAAGCTGGCGGTAGCATAAACCGAACTTCCATTATGATCAATTCGATAGAAAAAGTAGCATGATTAAGGATTTGTACTTTTTGAAAAGCATGCTTATATACCATAGCTGGGATTTGAACCCAGAACCTAGTGTGTACTAGGTATCTGTCTTACCCTCTAGACCATGACCCACACTACATGCTAAAGCTGGCGGTAGCATAAACCATACTTCCATTATGATCAATTCGATAGAAAAAGTAGCATGATTAAGGATTTGTACTTTTTGAAAAGCATGCTTATATACCATAGCTGGGATTTGAACCCAGAACCTAGTGTGTAGTAGGTATCTGTCTTACCCTCTAGACCATGACCCACACTACATGCTAAAGCTGGCGGTAGCATAAACCATACTTCCATTATGATCAATTCGATAGAAAAAGTAGCATGATTAAGGATTCGTACTTTTTGAAAAACATGCTTATATACCATAGCTGGGATTTGAACCCAGAACCTAGTGTGTAGTAGGTATCTGTCTTACCCTCTAGACCATGACCCACACTACATGCTAAAGCTGGCGGTAGCATAAACCATACTTCCATTATGATCAATTCGATAGAAAAAGTAGCATGATTAAGGATTTGTACTTTTTGAAAAGCATGCTTATATACCATAGCTGGGATTTGAACCCAGAACCTAGTGTGTACTAGGTATCTGTCTTACCCTCTAGACCATGACCCACACTACATGCTAAAGCTGGCGGTAGCATAAACCATACTTCCATTATGATCAATTCGATAGAAAAAGTAGCATGATTAAGGATTTGTACTTTTTGAAAAGCATGCTTATATACCATAGCTGGGATTTGAACCCAGAACCTAGTGTGTACTAGGTATCTGTCTTACCCTCTAGACCATGACCCACACTACATGCTAAAGCTGGCGGTAGCATAAACCATACTTCCATTATGATCAATTCGATAGAAAAAGTAGCATGATTAAGGATTTGTACTTTTTGAAAAGCATGCTTATATACCATAGCTGGGATTTGAACCCAGAACCTAGTGTGTACTAGGTATCTGTCTTACCCTCTAGACCATGACCCACACTACATGCTAAAGCTGGCGGTAGCATAAACCATACTTCCATTATGATCAATTCGATAGAAAAAGTAGCATGATTAAGGATTTGTACTTTTTGAAAAGCATGCTTATATACCATAGCTGGGATTTGAACCCAGAACCTAGTGTGTAGTAGGTATCTGTCTTACCCTCTAGACCATGACCCACACTACATGCTAAAGCTGGCGGTAGCATAAACCATACTTCCATTATGATCAATTCGATAGAAAAAGTAGCATGAGTAAGGATTTGTACTTTTTGAAAAGCATGCTTATATACCATAGCTGGGATTTGAACCCAGAACCTAGTGTGTAGTAGGTATCTGTCTTACCCTCTAGACCATGACCCACACTACATGCTAAAGCTGGCGGTAGCATAAACCATACTTCCATTATGATCAATTCGATAGAAAAAGTAGCATGATTAAGGATTTGTACTTTTTGAAAAGCATGCTTATATACCATAGCTGGGATTTGAACCCAGAACCTAGTGAGTAGTAGGTATCTGTCTTACCCTCTAGACCATGACCCACACTACATGCTAAAGCTGGCGGTAGCATAAACCATACTTCCATTATGATCAATTCGATAGAAAAAGTAGAATGATTAAGGATTTGTACTTTTTGAAAAGCATGCTTATATACCATAGCTGGGATTTGAACCCAGAACCTAGTGTGTAGTAGGTAGCTGTCTTACCCTCTAGACCATGACCCACACTACATGCTAAAGCTGGCGGTAGAATAAACCATACTTCCATTATGATCAATTCGATAGAAAAAGTAGCATGATTAAGGATTTGTACTTTTTGAAAAGCATGCTTATATACCATAGCTGGGATTTGAACCCAGAACCTAGTGTGTAGTAGGTAGCTGTCTTACCCTCTAGACCATGACCCACACTACATGCTAAAGCTGGCGGTAGAATAAACCATACTTCCATTATGATCAATTCGATAGAAAAAGTAGCATGATTAAGGATTTGTACTTTTTGAAAAGCATGCTTATATACCATAGCTGGGATTTGAACCCAGAACCTAGTGTGTACTAGGTATCTGTCTTACCCTCTAGACCATGACCCACACTACATGCTAAAGCTGGCGGTAGCATAAACCATACTTCCATTATGATCAATTCGATAGAAAAAGTAGCATGATTAAGGATTCGTACTTTTTGAAAAACATGCTTATATACCATAGCTGGGATTTGAACCCAGAACCTAGTGTGTAGTAGGTATCTGTCTTACCCTCTAGACCATGACCCACACTACATGCTAAAGCTGGCGGTAGCATAAACCATACTTCCATTATGATCAATTCGATAGAAAAAGTAGCATGATTAAGGATTTGTACTTTTTGAAAAGCATGCTTATATACCATAGCTGGGATTTGAACCCAGAACCTAGTGTGTACTAGGTATCTGTCTTACCCTCTAGACCATGACCCACACTACATGCTAAAGCTGGCGGTAGCATAAACCATACTTCCATTATGATCAATTCGATAGAAAAAGTAGCATGATTAAGGATTTGTACTTTTTGAAAAGCATGCTTATATACCATAGCTGGGATTTGAACCCAGAACCTAGTGTGTAGTAGGTAGCTGTCTTACCCTCTAGACCATGACCCACACTACATGCTAAAGCTGGCGGTAGAATAAACCATACTTCCATTATGATCAATTCGATAGAAAAAGTAGCATGATTAAGGATTTGTACTTTTTGAAAAGCATGCTTATATACCATAGCTGGGATTTGAACCCAGAACCTAGTGTGTAGTAGGTAGCTGTCTTACCCTCTAGACCATGACCCACACTACATGCTAAAGCTGGCGGTAGAATAAACCATACTTCCATTATGATCAATTCGATAGAAAAAGTAGCATGATTAAGGATTTGTACTTTTTGAAAAGCATGCTTATATACCATAGCCGGGATTTGAACCCAGAACCTAGTGTGTAGTAGGTAGCTGTCTTACCCTCTAGACCATGACCCACACTACATGCTAAAGCTGGCGGTAGAATAAACCATACTTCCATTATGATCAATTCGATAGAAAAAGTAGCATGATTAAGGATTTGTACTTTTTGAAAAGCATGCTTATATACCATAGCTGGGATTTGAACCCAGAACCTAGTGTGTAGTAGGTAGCTGTCTTACCCTCTAGACCATGACCCACACTACATGCTAAAGCTGGCGGTAGAATAAACCATACTTCCATTATGATCAATTCGATAGAAAAAGTAGCATGATTAAGGATTTGTACTTTTTGAAAAGCATGCTTATATACCATAGCTGGGATTTGAACCCAGAACCTAGTGTGTAGTAGGTAGCTGTCTTACCCTCTAGACCATGACCCACACTACATGCTAAAGCTGGCGGTAGAATAAACCATACTTCCATTATGATCAATTCGATAGAAAAAGTAGCATGATTAAGGATTTGTACTTTTTGAAAAGCATGCTTATATACCATAGCTGGGATTTGAACCCAGAACCTAGTGTGTAGTAGGTAGCTGTCTTACCCTCTAGACCATGACCCACACTACATGCTAAAGCTGGCGGTAGAATAAACCATACTTCCATTATGATCAATTCGATAGAAAAAGTAGCATGATTAAGGATTTGTACTTTTTGAAAAGCATGCTTATATACCATAGCTGGGATTTGAACCCAGAACCTAGTGTGTAGTAGGTATCTGTCTTACCCTCTAGACCAGGGGTCCCCAAACATTTTGGGTTGAGGGCCGGGTCAACATACTTCAGACCGCTGGTGGGCCGGAGTAAACATAAAATGATGTAGAAGTCTTTGCGGACCAGACAGTGAAGCATACCCAGGTGACAATCTGCAAGCCAATTGGACAGCAGTGTCACCTGATGTGGAATTTGATTGGAAACCAGCAAAATTTCTGCTTTCTGGCTTCCATGTGGATGGGGGGTGCTGCACTGCTATTCCATATGTGGACCACCAATATTTAAAGATGTAGCTGACTGCATTTATCAGCAATACATTTTCTGTGTGGGGGGCCGGTAAGAAAGCCTTAGGGGGCCACATTCGGCCTGCGGGCCTTAGTTTGAGGACCACTGCTCTAGACCATCAACCACACTCAGGGCCAGGCTTTAGCATGTAGTGTGGTCAGAGGTGGGACAAGGTCCTTCAGCACCCAAGGCTGAGACAGCAAAGTGCGCCCCCCCATCCCTCCCACCCCAGCTGTCACACACTGATTGCTATTACACTAAGAGGTGCCCCCAGGGCCCCCCCCCCCACCCCCAACACCTTAATCTCTACTTATCTGGCTTGCTGTCGCTGCCATGTATCACCTTTTCTTATTTCTTTCTGCTTCAAACACAATTGGGAATGACAGCTGAATGAATTGTGCACCCCCTCCTACACTGCGCCCTGAGGCTGGAGCCTCTCCAGCCTCAGCCTTACTAGTGGGTAAGACAGATACCTACTACCATGCAGTGTGGTTCATGGTCTAGAGGGTAAGACAGATACCTACTACACACTAGGTTCTGGGTTCAAATCCCAGCTATGGTATATAAGCATGCTTTTCAAAAAGTACAAATCCTTAATCATGCTACTTTTTCTATCGAATTGATCATAATGGAAGTATGGTTTATGCTACTGCCAGCTTTAGCATGTAGTGTGGGTCATGGTCTAGAGGGTAAGACAGATACCTACTACACACTAGGTTCTGGGTTCAAATCCCAGCTATGGTATATAAGCTGTTTTGAAAATCTGCAATTCCCTACTGCATGAGATGGATGGGAGGAGGAGGAGGAGAGAGTGAGTTTAAAATTTTTCCGACGGAATTCCGTATAAATCGGAATTCTGCGGAACTGCCCCGGTATACCGTCGGAATGGAACGGTAACGGAATTTGTATATGTCGGAATGCGGAATTGTGCCGGAAACGGAAATCGGCTATTCCGACCATGCCTGCTTTTAAATAGGCAATAATTTTACCTCTAAGGACTACTTTAGAGGTTTCCCATAACAGCAGCGGGTTATTGGTATGCTGAGCATTGTCGCCCATGAATTCAAGCCACCAAGTCTTGATTAAGTTAGTAAAATTTTCATCGTGGTATAATTTCGCTGGGAAATGGGGTAATATCAGTCAACTCTAGAGTAATGGGTGCATGATCGGATATAACCATGTCTTCTATGGTCGCAGATTGTAGCCTTGTTGAAAGGCTTTCCCTTATCAATAAGAGATCTATGCGAGAGTGGGTCTTATGTCTATGTGAGTAGAAAGTGTATTCTTTCAGTGATGGGTTTAAAAATCTCCAGGGGTCTATGAGATTGGTGGCTTCCATCAAGGGGACAAGTCTCTTGTCGTGTACTTTAATTTGCCCTCTTTTGCTAGATCTATCCTCATCCACCTCTATGACTGAATTCATTTCCCCTCCGAGAACAAGATTATTCGAAGTAATTTTAGAGATTTTGGAGAGTATACTATCGAAAAAACTCTGGTTTTGCTCGTTTGGGGCATATACATTCCATAAAACTAGCAAATCATTTGCTAATTTCACTGTAAGTGCTACCCATCTGCCATGTTGATCAGCCTCACATGTTGATACCTCTAATTGCAGACGTTTATGGATAAGAATTAAGACTCCTGCTTTCTTTTGGATAGCCGGGGCTCCATAAACCTCTCCCACCCATTTTTTTTTCATGTAATTAAACTGATTTTGTTCCAGATGGGTCTCTTGTAGAAAGCAAATATCGGGGTTTAATTTTTTTAGGTGGTTAAGGACACTTGATCTTTTGCCCGGGGATTGGAGACCTTTCACATTCCAGGATATAATTCGCATGTTACGGCTTAAACCTCATGGCAGACAAGCTAGGTATCAACTTAAACATAAATATAAAACATTCAGACCCAAAATAGCCTAGGCACCAGAGTGACTAGTTCCCTTCCCCTAAAACCCCTACCCCCCTTCCCCTAAGAACAATCCCCCTTGCTTCAGGGAGACATATGATAACAGCAACTAGGTATCTAAGAAAGGAAAAAATACAGTACATTTCCCGTGAGTGAACTTCACTTCTTCCCCGGTGGTGTCTTCTCACCTCCTTCAGGGCTCCGTCAAAACCTATCCACTAGGCCTGTGATGCAACTTAAGGCGCTTGTAATATCTCAAAATAGGGATGATGCATACTCAATCAGTCACCTTCGTCCCCGGGAGCATGTGAAGCATGTGAGGGGGACACCTGACGTGAAGCTGGAGAGGATGAAGATCTTGCAGGACTTGAGGCACTCTGAAGGAACTTCTGGGCATCTTTGGGTGAAAAGAATGAGGTTTGTTTTCCCTCAGCATCCGTGACGCGGAGTGTTGCAGGGTAGAGGAGCATGAACTTAAAGCCTCTGCTTGCTAATGCATTGCAAACTGGCGCATATTCTTGCCTTCGCTTGGACACTTCTGCTGAATAATCGTTGAAGAGCCTTATCGTGGAGTTGTGAAGCTCCATGGTATGATCTTGTGTGCGATAGGCTTTCATCAGCCTTGCTTTGTCTGCAAAGTCCAGATAGCGTATCATAATCATCCTGGGGAGTGCGCAATTTCTTTTTGTTTTCAGTTGTCCCACTCTATGTGCTCTCTCGACTTTAAGCGGGGAGTCTATGCCCAAAGCAGCTGGTATTTCCGTAGATCAGATATACATCAATTGGCTGTCAGTGACGTCTTCTGAAAGGCCCACCAGGCGGATATTATTGCGCTGGGACCTGTTTTCAAGGTCCTCAATTCTAGCATGTGAAATTGCATTGTCTTTAGTAAGAGAATCAATCTGGTCTTTAGCCTTAGCAAGGTCATCTTCCCAATTGCTTACCCGCTGTTCAGTGTCCCTCAGACGTTTAGCATGCTGCTGTAGGTCTTGCTTTATTCCCTGCAGGGACTTCTTTATTGTATCCTGAATTGTGGCCTGCAGCTCAGGCATCAGAGCTCTGCCTACTTCCTCTGCCAGTCTTCTGTAATTTATTTGGATGTGCGTGCTCTGCTCAGTGTCCCCCGCAAACTCTTCTCCTGAATCCGCTTCTGAGGATTGGTATTGTGACTGGGCGTCTACATCTCCAGCTGCCTTCGCGGATTTTTTGCCTGTTCTCCCGCCCGCCATCTTAGATGTCTGTCTCCCCTGGCCTCCACGCGTTTTTGTCTCCGAGCGCGTAAGGTAGCGCTCCATCGAGTAGGGTATGGTATAGGGAGAGTCACCTGGGGCACCACGGGTGTTTGCGGATCCGTGGGCGGGCTGATTGCCGTTAACGCGGCCTTTGTGGAGAGCGGTCTGCCGGAGCTCTAGCCTCTCACATCCACTTCGCGGGCGCCGGAACCGGAAGTTCTTGACTGCATTTCTGATCAGCACTCTCCTTGTTCGGCCTGTGAGTTTAGGTGGATGGCCTTGTCTTTGTAGGTTTACATTTGTGCCATACTCCTTCCATTTCTGAATGATCGCATGAACAGTGCTCTGTGGGATGTTAAAGGCTTTGGAAATATTTTTGTAGCCTAAGCTTGCTTTAAATTTCTCAATAACGTTATCACTGACCTGTCTGGTGTGTTCTTTGGACTTCATGGTGTTGTTGCTCCCAATATTCTCTTAGACAACCTCTGAGGCCATCACAGAGCAGCTGTATGTGTACTGACATTAGATTACACACAGGTGCACTCTATTTAGTCCTTAGCACTCATCAGGCAATGTCTATGGGCAACTGACTGCACTCAGACCAAAGGGGGCTGAATAATTACGCACACCCCACTTTGCAGTTATTGATTTGAAAAAAATGTTTGGAATCATGTAGGATTTTCGTTCCACTTCTCACGTGTACACCACTTTGTATTGGTCTTTCACATGGAATTCCAATAAAATTGATTCATGTTTGCGGCAGTAATATTACAAAATGTGGAAAACTTCAAGGGGGCCGAATACTTTTGCAAGCCACTGTAGTTTCGTTTCTGCCGATAGGCCCGTCAGGACTGGCCACGCGTAGCTTTTTCCACATTCCTGACTGTAATTAGCGCTATTGTGGGCTGCAACGCATATAAAAATACGCGTTGCCACATTACGAATGCATAGATATGCGTTGCAGCCCGCAATAGTGCTAATTACATTTGGGAATGCGGAAAAAGCTACGCATGGCCAGTCCTGACGGGCCTGTCGGCAAAAACAAAACTAGCTGGCAGCGGGGGACCAGAGGATTAGTGAGTGGCTGCGAGGGCACAGGGCTGCTGCAGGGGGCTGGCTTTTCTGACTTAAGGTTCACTTTAACTTTAAAATCGATTTTCTCAAAAACTATAAGGTCTTCTTGATTTTTTTTCCTCTTGTTCCCACTGTTCTTCTTAACATACTCTGCAAATTTGGTGATTCTAGCACTTATGGGGCTTTGCTTTTAACCGCTAAAGTCGTCAGCCGCTGAAACATTTCCCTGTCCTCCTCTGCATACCCTGCAAATTTGGTGTTTCTAGCATGTCAGGGGGCTTTGGTATTAACCGCTAAAGTCGACGGCCGTTGGCCTTCCATTTAAGTCTACGGAGCCCACGAACAGCCGACTCTTCACAAACTTTTGTAGTAAATTTGCGTTCGCAAACTGAAAATTTAATTTTTGCTACATCACTAATCACCAACTCAGCAGCAGAATCTACAGAGAATTTGAAAAAAAAAAAAAGTTGTACTATCAAGCACATCTTAATCATTAAAAAAAAGGTATTTTGTATATCACTTTTTTCTTATTTACATACAGTGGGGTGCGAAAGTTTGGGCAACCTTGTTAATTGTCATGATTTGTCAGTTAAATATATCATATAGGAGACACACACAGTGATATTTGAGAAGTGAAAAGTGCGCAATAATTGTTTAAATAAAATTAGGCAGGTGCATACATTTGGGCACTGATTCCATTCATTCATAATAATTCCAAAACCTTTAAAACTAATTATTGGAACTCAAATTGGCTTACCGTAGTAAGCTCAGTGACCCCTGACCTACATACACAGGCGTATCCAATTATGAGAAAGAGTATTTAAGGGGGACAAGTGTAAGTTTTCCTCCTCTTTTAATTTTTTCTGAAGGGTAGCAATATGGGGGTCTCAAAAAAACTCTCAAATGATCTGAAGCCAAAGATTGTTCAGCATCATGGATTAGGGGATGGATACAGAAAGCTGTCTCAGAGATTTCAGCTGTCTGTTTCCACTGTTAGGAACTGAGGAAATGGAAGACCACAAGCTAAGTTCAAGTTAAGGCTCGAAGTGGCAGACCAAGAAAAATCTCGGATAAACAGAAGTGACAAACGGATTACCCGTGATCATGAGCATTTTTTGGCTTCGAATTTGGAACCCGTGATCAATACAGATCATGGGATCCGAATTCACGTTCATCCGTGATCATCTCGAATTCGGTCATGATCACGGCGTAGATCCGTGATTCCGAATTGCGCACGCGCGG
Source organism: Hyperolius riggenbachi (assembly GCF_040937935.1). Taxonomy (NCBI): domain Eukaryota; kingdom Metazoa; phylum Chordata; class Amphibia; order Anura; family Hyperoliidae; genus Hyperolius; species Hyperolius riggenbachi. The sequence continues at coordinate 42,876,467 of NC_090652.1, forward strand.
TAACCATTGGATGACATTATTGGGCCAATCAAAGGGCCCCCCAGCTGAGGCAACCAATCAGGGGAGGGGAGCCTGGCAGCGGGCATTTTAGTATCTCATCCTTGCTGTGTGACTTGTGGTACTGAGAGCATCTCCAGTGCTGATGTGTGTTCGAGCAAGTGCTTTTCACTGTAAAAACAGAGCGTTTTGCATCCTATTAACATTCTGAACACATTATTATATAACTGTATGGGTAGGTAGTGATTTGAGTGTTATATTTTTCAGTCAGCTAGTGTATACTGTATACTGTGCTAGGCTAATGTTAGGACTGTGTGCAGGCTAGGCCTGCTAGCCTAGGGTAGCCTTAGCCTACTAGTCTCTGTAGGTTAGGGATTAGTTCGCTGTTGTGTGGTGTAGTTCATCATTTGTACTGTTTATTACTTCATTTAGTGTTAGACTAGCAACCGCACAGTGGCGGCTCCAGGATTTTTTTTTGGGGGGGGGGGGGGGGGCTATGCAGGTGCTGGACCAATTTCTGGGGTAGCTGATGACCTACAGCGCGCAAAGTGAAGCGCGACTCAGCAAAAAAAATGGGTGTGGCCATGACCAGATGAGGGCGGAACTAACTGTAATTTAAAGTGAACCCGGGGTGAGAGTGATATGGAGGCTGCCATATTTATTTCCTTTTAAACAATACTAGGTGTCTGGCAGCCCTGCTGATCTATTTGGCTGCAGTAGTGAACTGAATTACACCAGAAACAAGCATGCAGCTAATCTTGTCAGTTCTGACAATATTGTCAAAAACCCCTGACCTGCTGCATGCTTGTTCAGGGTCTATGGTTGAAAGAATTAGAGGCAGAGGATTACCACGGCAGCCAGGCAACTGGTATTGCTTAAAAGGAGATCAATATGTCAGTCTCAATATTATTCTCACCTCGGGTTCCCTTTAAAAGTGCAACACAAAGACAGTGGGCGCAAGTTTTGGTGACCCTTTCCCCAGAAAATTCACATAATTGTGCAGGTTTTCTCAAGAAAATACACGTAATGTGAGCAGATTTGCCCAGAAAATACGTTCAATCATGTTGGCAGATTTGACTAAAAAACTCTTTCAATCATGTGGCAGATTTGACCAGAAAACACGTTCAATCATGTCGGCAGATTTGACCAGAAAATACGTGCAATCATGTGGCAGATTTGACTAGAAATATGTGCAATCATATCAGCAGATTTGACTTGAAATACGTGCAATCATGTCAGCAGATTTGACTAAAAATACGTGCAATCATGTCAGCAGATTTGACCAGAAAATACGTGTCATCATGTCAGCAGATTTTACTAGAAATACATGCAACCATGTCAGTAGATTTGACTAGGAAATACGTGCAATCATGTCAGCAGATTTGACCAGAAAATATGTGCAATCATGTCAGCAGATTTGACTAGAAATACATGCAATCATGTCAGCAGATTTGACTAGAAATATGTGCAATCATGTCAGCAGATTTGACCATAAATATGTGCAATCATGTCAGCACATTTGACTAGAAATACGTGCAATCATGTCAGCAGATTTGACCAGAAATACATGCAATTATGTCAGCAGATTTGACCAGAAATACATGCAATCATGTCAGCAGATTTGAGCAGAAAATACATGCAATCATGTCAGCAGATTTGACTAGAAATATGTGCAATAATGTGGCAGGCAGTCCTGGCCAGAAAACACTTCAATCATGTAGCAGACTTGACCAGAACATACACCTGGCTGGCTGTAATAAAAAAAACATATACTCACCTGAAGAGCAGAGCTCCTGTCCCGGCCTCCGTCCGGCGCGCAGCTCTCATGATCCTCTGCAGCCAGCAACTGAAACTCCCGCGCTGAGAGCAGGGCTACGGGAAAATGGCAACCAAAGCCCTGCACTGCAGACTCAAAGTCTCCAGAGCAGGGCTTCGGACACCATTTTACTGTAGCCCTGCTCTGCTGCTGCCGGAGCTGCTGGCTGCTGCTGCCAGTGAACTGACACGGCGTCTATTAGACACCGAAAGTCAGTGCACGCTGGGGGGTGCTTGGAGAATTTTAGGGGGTGTTTCAGCACCCCAAAGCACCCCCCTGGCGCCGCCACTGCAATCACAGTACTAGTTAGCACTTAGCAGCAGGCAGGCCAGGCTATGTTTGGTTATTTTCTGACTGCTGCATCTGCCTGACTGTATTGATTGCAGTGTGACAGTCAGACAGTCTTTTAGTGTCACTGTCTGTCACTCTTGTTACTTAGTGCTACATTTACTTCGTCCACTACTAGTATAGTGTAGTGTGACGTCTATCACTGATCGTTTACGTGCAGTGAATTTAACTACCTGTCATCGTTCGTTGAAAAAAAAAACCTTTACATTTTTTTGGCACCAACCCACCCCTCTTTATTAAAGTTTACACCCTTTCCCGACATATATTGTTTTTCTTATTGTATTTGTACTGTACAATGACTGGCAGAGGTACTAGAGGGCGAGGCACCACCAGGAGAGGCAGCGCCATTGTCGCCACCACTGCCGGCAGGTCTGTGAATGGTCCGCCGCCAGCCACTGGCCGCACAGTTGTGGAGGAGGGAGCAGAGGCGCAGCAGCAGCGTGTTGCGCCCATCTCTGTCATGGGTCATCGTTGCTGGCCCATTGACCAGAGTCAGGCACAGGCTGTCGTGGAACTGATGGCGGAGAAGCAGGCCACCAATTCCAGACAGACCTCCAGCGAGACCAGTGCCGCCACCACCAGCACTCCGGTCCGCAGCAGCAGCCGCCCGCCACCACTGCTTGAGGTGACATCGACCCCAGAGTTTGGCAGAGTTTGAGGAGGAGATGATGGGGACAGGTGAAGAGGAGTTTGAGATGGAGGAGGTTGTTGTCGGTGAAAAACAACCTGATTTTTATGATGATGATGAGGAGGGGCCTGATCCAGGGGATGCTGGGGCAGAAGAGGTGTTTGGGGGTTCAGAGGAGCTGTTTGGGGATGATAATGATGATGATGATGATGATGATGCGGTGCGGGACCATCCCTATGTGCCACAGTTGGGTGAAGGCATCTCAGAGGAGAAGGCGGCGGCTCTGGCACAGAGGCAAAGCAGCATAGCAACCAGGAATAGGGACAGCAGAGGGCAAGGAAGGCAGGAGCCACAGCCTGCTGCTTCATCCACTAGCACCACCGGCACCCGCACCAGTCAACCCCCAACAAAAGGGAGAAAAGCCCAGCCTTGAAGCCTGAGGGGGCAGTTCAGATCCCCAATCTGGCATTTTTTTCATGTGTCCGACACGGATGAGAGCTGTGCAGTTTGCAACAACTGCAGGGCCAGCCTGAGCAGAGGTCATGATCTGTCCAAGATGGGTACCTCATGTCTGCAGACCCACTTGCAGACAAAGCACCTGCATGAGTACAAGGAGTTTCAGAGGCTGAAGGACAGTGGCACTGGCTGTGGTCAGAGCCAGAGACCCACTGCACAGCCTGCAGCAGCATCAGCAGCAGGATGCGGGGAAACTCACTGCCCTCCTCTCCCCCACCTCCTGCGCACTCTGTCAGTCCCGCCATGATTGAGGCTGGTTTGTGCAGCCAGTCCTCGGTGGACTACTCTGCTCCCTCCTCAGTTGCCTCCTCATCCTGCCATGCAGGCAAACCAGACCACCAGACCCTGCTGAAAGAGTGCTTTCCCGGTTTGACCAAGGCTCTGCCTCCCACCCACAGGCACGTCTGGATGCTGAACGGGTTGCTTGCCTGGGCCATGTGCTCCCAGCTTCTGCCATACTCCTTTCTGCAGGAGGGGAGTGACACGAGAGTGCTCCTGCAGTATGGGATCCCGAAGTGGCGAAAACCCAGCCGCCGCTACTTCTCCTGCACGGCGATCCCAGCGCTGCACCAGTTTGCATTGGCGAACACATCCGTTCGCTTGATCACAACATGAGCGAGCGGGTCCACTCCTGGAGCAGCCATTTCGGGACAGACCACTACCTGTCCTTCACGGCTCACTGGGTCAGCCTGGTGGAAAGAGGTGAGGAAGGAGCAGGTCCATCCTTGGGCACAGCAGCAGCCCAGTTGGTGGTGCCACCCCACAGGTTCAGGGGAGCTGCAGCAGGCTCCTCTGATCCAGGTCCCTCCTCCTCCGGCACACTCGCTTCCACCAAGCATCCCCGCCTCAGCAGCAGCGTGAAGGCCCGCCACTGCCAAGCACTGCTGGAGATGGTCAGCCTGGGGAAGACCAAACTGACAGCAGACAATGTTCTAGCCAACCTCAGGGAGCAGGAGAAGAGGTGGCTGACCCCAAGAGGCCTCAGAGTCGGATTTGTGGTGTCCGATAATGCGGCCAACCTGCTGGCTGCCATCACCGGGGACACTTGACCCACATCCCCTGTTTGACCCATGTCCTGAACCTGGTGGTGCAGAAGTTCCTGCGCACCTACCAGGGGATGGACGATCTGCTAAAAGCGGCAAGGAAAATTGTGCGCCATTTCTGCCGCTCCGCCGGTGCCTCAGCAAACCTGGCCGACCTGCAGCAGTGCGAGGGCTTGCCCCGACACCGGCTTGTCATCGATGTGCCAACACGCTGGAATACCACCCTGGCAATGTTGGAGCGGCTGCTTGAGCAGAGGAGGGCTGTCAGCCGACACATTAGTGACGCGACTATTTCCGGCACACCAACCTCTAGGTCCTCTTCAATGCACAGTGGGGGCAGATGCAGCAGTTGTGCTTGGTGTTGGCTACCTTCCTGCAGGGAACCAACCTGGTGAGCCAAGAATGGGCATCCCTCTGCAAGTGATTGCCCCTCTTAGGAGGACTTTGAGTTGTTGAAGGAGGAGTTGGCGGTCCCTGATCTTGACGTTGAGGTGCAACAGGGGAGCACAGCTGCAGGGGTGCAAGGGTGGAGAGGGCAGGGTGAGGCTCAGGGGCCAGAGGAGGAGGACAGCGATGTCGGCTCTGGGGGTGCCGACAACAACCCTGATGGCGTCTCTGCTGCGTCCAAACTGTTATCCATGGCAGTGCACATGCTGCGGTGCCTGCGTAGGGACCCCAGGGTGATCCAGATGCGTGATTAGGAGGACATCTGCATCAGCATGATCCTGGACCTACGGCTGAAGGGGAAGCTGGGTCAGTTCCTGCCTGCTGGAAACCCTGAGCAGTGAACAAGTGAGTTGTTTGGCGATTGGAGGAAGCCTTCCCCCAGCCTTCCAACCCCTCTGTCCCTGTCCAGCCAGCACAGCAGCGGGTGCCTGCGGCCAGCAGCAGAAGCAGGCCCCCAGGAGACCTGCTGTCTCTGACTAAGGCACTCTACAAAACGGTAGAGCTGCCGAGAGAGGAGGTGCCTGCACCAGCATCCTCCTCTCAAAGTCAGAGCCAGCGCCTGACCCGGATGGTGGCAGACAACAAGGGGTCCTTCAGTGGCGGGTTCTACACTGAGGACCCTGTGGACCACATAGAGTACTGGGTCAAGCGCTTGGAGATCTAGAGTGAGCTGGTGCAGTACACCATGGAAATCCTGTCTTGCTCCCCTTCCAGCGTGCTTTCCGAGAGGTGCTTCAGTGCGGCCATGACGGGGTCACCGAGAAGTGCTCTCGTCTGTCCCCAGACAGAGTCTGTTGACAGACTCACCTTCCTGAAGATCAACCAGGCCTGGATTGAAGGCACATTCCTGGCCCCTGTTGTCAGCGACAGGGGAACATGAGGTGGCTGGAAATGTTTTTTTTTTTTGTACACCAACCTTCAGTCTCCTGCTAATTTGGCCTGGTTTTTTTAGGTGTTGTGGTACCACCGCTAGGTGCCATGGCCTATGCTTCCTGCTGCCGTGTATGTTACTACTCCTGCTGCTTCTGCATTTAACTTCCTGCTGTCTGTGTTCCCGCCACCAGGGTCCACTCAATTATGCGCTGCAGCCACTAGCTTTTACTCCACCAAAATAGCTACTACTGTTCTTGTTTAAACAAAAAATAAAAACAATTCTGAGGTGTCTAGGATGCCAACTGTGCTGTCCGAGTTGTGGGGAGAACCCAACTGTGGCTGTACAAACACTTCCTGGAACCTCACAGTTGTTTATTTTTGTTTGTGCTGTGGTACCACCACTAGGTGTCATGGCCTATTATATTACCTGCTCCACATGTTACTACTATTCCTCCTCCTCCTCTTCCTGCTGCTGCTGCTTTTACCTCCTGTCTGTGCTCCCACCGCCAGGGTCCACAGAATTAAGCTCTGCTGCCATGCGCCAAAAACTATTACGCCACTACAATAGCTACTTTATTGTTGTAAAAGAAAAAATTCTGATGTGTCTGGGTTGCAAACTGTGCTGTCCCAGTTATGTATTGGACACAATGTGGGCTTCACAACTGCTGTCTGGAACCTCTTGCTGCTTCCTAATTTCGTCCGTGGTACCAACGCTAGGTGTCATGGCCTATTATATTGCCTGCTGCCACATGTTACTACTCCTCCTCCTGCTGCTTTTACCTCCTGTCTGTGCTCCCACCACCAGGGTCCACAGAATTAAGCTCTGCTGCCATGCGCCACTAACTATTATGCCACTACAATACCTACTTTATTGTTGTAAAAAAAAAATCTGAGGTGTCTGGGTTGCAAACTGTGCTGTCCCAGTTGTGTATTGGACACAATGTGGGCTTCATGACTGCTGTCTGGTACCTCCTGCTGCTTCTTAATTTCAGCCGTGGTACCACCGCTAGGTGTCATGGCCTATTATATTACCTGCTGCCACACGTTACTATTCCTCCTCCTACTGCTTTTACCTCCTGTGCTCCCACCGTCAGGGTCCACAGAATTCTGCTCTGCTGCCATGCACCACTTGCTATTACGCCACTACAATAGCTACTTTATTGTGGTGAAAAAAAATTCTGAGGTGTCTGGGTTGAAAACTGTGCTGTCCCAGTTGTGTATTGGACACAATGTGGGCTTCACGACTGCTGTCTGGAACCTCCTGCAGCTTAATTTCAGCTGTGGTACCACTGCTAGGTGCCATGGCCACGCTACTACTCCTCCTCCTCCTGCTGCTTTTACCTCCTGTCTGTGCTCCCACCGACAGGTTCTACAGAATTATGCTCTGCTGCCATGTTCCACTAGCTATTACACCATCAAAATAGCTTCTACTGTTCTTGTGTAAAAAAAAAAAAATAAAAAAAAATTCTGAGGTGTCTGGGTTGAAAACTGTGCTGTCCCAGTTGTGTATTGGACACAATGTGGGCTTCACGACTGCTGTCTTGAACCTCCTGCTGCTTAATTTCTTTTTTTTTTATATTCTTTATTTTATCAAGAGTTTATAGAATTTTACAGTACAATTAGATTACAAACACCTAAATATGTTAGCTCCATTAATCCAATTACCTCTCCCATCCGGGGTTGAACCCCCGATCTCCATCAGCGTTCCCTCCCCACTCCACCCACCGCCCACCACCCCCTACGCTTGGCCCTTCTCCACTGTACCCTCCCCTTATACCAGGGGCCGGGCTCTACCATATACCACTAATAATACCAAGCTCTCCCGCAGGGACGTGGCAGAAGAAGGGGGGGAGGGGGATAGAACCATCAGGAACACCATACAAAGAAAAAGAATCAAGATATGGAGCAGACACCAAAGAAAGTGAATATAAAAAGAAAAGAAAGAAATAGAAGAAAAAAGAAAAAAGGTTAAGATTCCTGCCTCCCTGACCCTGTTCTTAAAGGTTGGTACCCCTCTCCTTTAGTAATCTTTCCTCCACATCTCCGAGGAAAAAAAAAAAAGAATTGAACCAACTTATTGTTCCCCATCGATGTCCAAATGACTATTCTGCTGCTTAATTTCTCCCTACTATATGCCTGCTACACACGTTACTACTCCTCCTCCTGCAGCATTTAATCTCCTACTGTCTGTGCTCCCACCGCCAGGGTCCACAGAATATGGTGCTGCTGCCATGCGCCGCTAGCTATTATGCCTTAAATTTAGCTATGCTGTGGCAGAAAAAATAAAAAAAGAAGAAGAAGATGGTAAAGAAGAATAGACAAACAAATACAGAAAACAAATGTTTTTCATCATTTTTTTTTTATTCTACCACCACACATAATTAATTGCGTCTTTAAAAAAAAAAAACATGATGCTGTATGCATCATTAACCATAAAAGAAGTTTTTAAAGCAATTTAAAGGCCATTCGTGATTACGACTCGGGATCCTGGATTCCATGCGTAATCACGAGGTGAATGCAAATTCAAATTGGTTTGCGTGGTCGTGATTACGACCGAATCCGAATTTCCGGAAACCCAAATTTGAGATCACGCGAATTGTAAAAGACGGTATTCGAGCAAGCCTGGCGACAAATGGTGAGAACAGTCAGAATCAACCCACAGACCAGCACCAAAGACCTACAACATCATGTTGCTGCAGATGGAGTCACTGTGCATCGTTCAACCATGCTGCGCACTTTACACAAGGAGATGCTGTATGCGAGTGTGATACAGAGGAAGCCTTTTCTCCACCCCCCACATTTGGACAATCCAGCTTCATTTTGGAATAAGGTGCTGTGGTCTGATGAAACTAAAATTGAGTTATTTGGACATAACAAGGTGTGTTATGCATGGAGGAAACACAACACAGCATTCCAAGAAAACCACCTGCTGCCTACAGTAAAATATGGTGGTGGTTCCATGATGTTGTGGGGCTGTGTGACCAGTGCAGGGACTGGGAATCTTGTCAAAGTTGGAGGACACATGGATGCCACTCAGTATCAGCAGATTTGGAGAACAAATCCCGGGCTGGATCTCTCAACAACACAACGACTCTAAACACTGTTCAAAATCCACTAAGGCATCCATGCAGAGGAACAAGTACAACGCAAATTCTCAACTTTTGTTTTCCTTTTAGAACTATTGTAGCTCCTCACACACTCCAATGAGTCCTGGTTCACCATGAGCTCGCTGGTTAGTCTGTACCCTTCGGTGTTACTAGCCCTAATCCATAGAGCCAAATTAATCCATGCCATGCACTGATGAGGATCAAACAATCTGAAACAGTCTGTATGCATGTTGGATTATTATGGCTCTGTACAAATTAACAAGCTGATACATCATTGCATTCCAGCGGTTCTGGAGGTGTGTTTAGCTTCTTAGGGCAACAATGGTTAATTTGCATATATTCAGCAGTGATGCACTGGGAGACATCTCAAGCTCACTCCAACCTGAATTATCACAAATTCTTTCTGTTTTGAGAAAGCAAACTTTTGTTTTCCTTAGCTTAAGTTCAGCAGCAGACACTGCTATTAGTAGGAGGCAGCGGGCGGGGATGACTCACCTCTTCTGCGTTCCAGCGTGAGTTCCACTGTCCTCACTTCCTGCAATGCCGTCCACTTACAATACAGTGGGCGGCATTGCAGGAAGTGACGACAGTGTAACTCACGCTGGAACGCGGAAGAGGTGAGTCGTCCCCGCCCGCTGCCTCCTACTAATAGCGGCGCCTGCTGCTGAACTTAAGCTAGAGGGGGCGCGCAGATGGGGGACTCAGGTGAGGGAGGGGGGGTCTGACCCCCCTCCCTGCCACTCTGCCCAATACCCCCTTCCTGCCCACTACCCCCTCCAGCTCGGCGGCAAGTGTAGGACCGGCATTCATAATTATGAGGTGTATGCTACGCCGCGGGTCGGCTAGTATGTTATATTTAACTGACATTTTTTATCGTAACAACCAACGATGTATACAGGAAAATCATGACAAGTAACAAGGTTGCTCAAACTTTCGCATCCCACTGTATCATCTTAAAGCGGAATATAACCCTGCATTTCAACTTTGCTCTAAAAAATTATTTACAGTATATTATATGCATCCAGCATACCAGCATTTTTTTTTTACTAGACCAGCATTGGAAGGGTTACACAGGCCTTTAAAGTTCCTGGAGATTTCTGCAGACGCATCCGAAGCTGACATAGATACATTTTGTTTTCATAAATGTATCTAAGTGTTGAATGTGACTCATCTCTCTGACTGAGAAGGAGCTTGGAGGACAGCCAAAAAGTGTGTAACATTTATCAATAAATACATTCAACTAAATAGAATGTATCTATCTGAACTTCTGCATATCTCTCCACGGAACTTTAAACCTCTGTGTTTAACCCTTCCAATGCTGGTCTAGTAAAAAAAAAAATTGCTTTTTGCATATAATATGCTGTAAATAATATTTTAGAGCAAGGTTGAAATGCAGGGTTATATTCCGCTTTAATTGCTATAAGTATTTGCTTTGTTTAATTTTCAGTTTAGATGGCCTATACAACTGGCAATAAACTACTGCAGTTAGTCATCAACTATATTGTTTTGCTAAAAAAAAATAATGGATTATTTGTTTTGCAACACTGAACTACCGTATATACTCGAATACAAGTCAACCTTGTGTATAAGTTGACTCCAATATTCAACCCTCTTAAGCCAGAAGTTTTTTATTGACACAAGTATAAGTCTACCCAGCAAAGTTAATGGCTGTACTTGGGGCTCAGGAGGGGTCAATGAGTGCATGGCATACAGTATTGCAGCCATTAACCCCTCTTGTGCCTTATCCAATACCTCCTCCAGGCCCCAAGTGCTGCAATTGTTCACTCCCTTTTATGCAGCCAAGTATTTCCCCCCGCCCCTTTCCTTGTTAACACAGGTCTGAAAGTCCTGGCCACAACAGTTGTCTTGGCATTTCCTTTCCTCAAAGTATCACTTACCACTGGGTAAACTGCTGCAAATGGCAATGTCACTATTAGTACACACATAACTCAGTGTGCTCAGTGTTGCCTGTAAATCGTGTATAAGTGGACCCCATAATTTTATAAAGTGAATCAGGCCTACATTTCTAGACTTATACTCGAGTATATACAGTACACATAACATAGAGGAAGGCAACCCTAAATATGCACCATTATAGTATCATATGATAAATAACAAATAAAATCACAGTAATGTGAAACACAGAGATTGTAATCAAACTCTTGACTGTTTAGCAGATTTCTCTTATTTAATATTTTTAATATTCAGACACTTCAGACCTGAATACACCAGTGTGTCTGATTGAAAACAAAGGAACTTTTGAAGCTAATCCCAAAGCTATCAGTATCCTCTCCAAGATTAATCAGCCAGTAGTGGTGGTGGCCATTGTTGGTCGTTATCGGACAGGGAAGTCCTATTTGATGAACAAGTTGGCTGGAGGTAAAAAAGGTGAGTAGCCAATTATTCTAAAGCTATAAAACATTTACTGCATTTTCCAGTGGGTGTTTTACTTAACTTATTTCATACCTTTAGGTTTTGACCTGGGCTGTGCTGTAGAAGCTGCAACTAAAGGCATCTGGATGATGTGCAGGCCTCATCCTATTAAGAAGGACCATATGATAGTTATTTTGGACACAGAAGGTCTGGGTGATGTAGGGAAGGTAAGAACTTAAAATGAGACAACTTATCTGTTGAGGGAAATGAAGTGGCAAGCAATGCCTCATGAATTCCACTATTTCCTTTAACTAACAACAATACTACCTTTTTAAAAGCTGACCATCATTTGGGCAGTACAAATATGTCTGTTATAGAGATTTCAAGAGCAGGCTCTGTTAACCCAGTTACTGGTGGTAGATGTTAGCTCTTCCATGGCATAGCCACTACTCCTCAGCAGATCAACCCTGGCAAAGAAGATGGGTCACCACCCCTAGTGAGTGACCAATTACTTTGCTACTTGGTGACCACCAAGCCATGCCCCTGGGATTGCCCAACCAGTGATCAAGGAGAACAAGAGGAGATGCAATATTGAATTTGGATGCTGAGTTAATAAGGAAAGCTAAGGCCAGGGCTAGCAGCAAACTTAATGAAGTCAAAGTAACATGCCTTAGTTGGGGTAGGCAGATAACCAAGAGAGTCAAGGTTTCAAGTCAACAGGGCAGATGAAAAGCTGGCTAAATCAAAGTCACAGACTGGGATCACAGCAATAAGACAATAACTAGGAAGTGGAAGTCAAGAAACGAGGCATACTCAGGGCTGGTTAACCCATGCTTACATTGACTGCTGATTGCTCATGACTTTTATAAGCAAAGGAAATGCATTTCAGTGCATGCACGTGCTTAAACACACTCTCCCTGCATGCACACATGATAACTGACACTGAAATGTGCAAACAATATTTACTATTTCAGTTAAAAGAGGAACTCCAGTGAAAATAATGTAATAAAAAAAGTGCTTCATTTTTACAATAATTATGTATAAATTATTTAGTCAGTGTTTGCCCATTGTCAAATCTTTTACATCCCTGATTTATATTCTGACATTTATTACATGGTGACATTTTTACTGCTGGCAAATAATGTAGCTGCTGCTTGCTGTTTTGGCAGTTGGAAACAGCTGTAAACAGCTATTTCCCACAATGCAATAGGGTTTACCGACAGGAAACTGCCAAGAGTACGTACTCAGAATTTCTTTGTGGGAGGGGTTTCACCACAATATCAGCCATAAAGCGCCTCCTGATGGTCTGTTTGTGAAAAGGAATAGATTTCTCATGTAAAAGGGGGTATCAGCTACTGATTGGGATAAAGTTCAATTCTTGGTCAGAGTTTCTCTTGAAATTGTATATATTTTTTCTTTTTTTTAGGGGGACAATAAAAATGACAGTTGGCTTTTTTGTCTGGCAATCCTACTGAGCAGTGTTCTGGTATATAACTGCAAAAACGCCATCGATCAGGATGCTCTGGAAAAATTAAAGTATCCTTTTACAACAGATTACAAGCAAATATCGCACCTGATCACTGCTTACTGAGTAAGAGATTAGAAACTCCACACTAAAGTTTCTTTGAGTAGTGTATTCTTGAAGCCAAACTCTGGGCATTGCTACAACCTTGCTCCTGTGCAGAACCTTAAGAGTGTGTTCACTAAATAATGGTAAAATGTAGGTGTGCTATCAATTTTACTGGGCATGGGCATTATGCAAGTTACCAAAACATAGAAAAGGCAGCTTGCATAAATCATACTAAACACACAATGCATACATCGCTTGCATTACACACTGCATGTCATTTGTGTCATGCTTGTTACACAAGCAACATACTGTATGCTTTGAGTGTATAACACCACTTATGCAAACTATGTAACATGTATAGTAAATGCATCCATTAGTTGCAGATCTTGTTTTGCTTGTGTAGAAGTTCCTTCATTAGCAGATGCAAAATAAATCCTTTAAAGAGGAACTGTAGTGAAAATAACAATGCTTTTTTTCCCCTATATGTTAATAATTAGTTATTTTTGCCCATTGTAAAATCCTCACCGCAATTAATACTTAAAACATCCCGCTCCCGGCTCTATCTCCGCTTCCCGCTGGACATTCAGAACCCCAGTCTCTCCAGAGGTCTGCACAATTGTTAGAAAAGCCTGCATTGCACTGATGCTGTTGCTGAAGACCTGATTTCTTACTTCTCTTACCAGAGATCTTATGCCCCCCATGGACTTTGCATTATTTTATCTAACAATGTGCCCCCTGCTCTCTTCATGATCCTGGAACTCAGCTGTGCCATTTTTCTTAACTACCACTGCTCTGCTTCACTCTGGTGAACTGGCTGCACTCAGTCAGCACTCATTCTAAACCTAGCATGCATGTACTGGCCACCTTCATATTCTTGCTGCAATGGCACCATGGTCCTGTGGATGCCTCTCCACCCGCCAGTGAAGCGCATTATCCCCCAGCTGAGCTCCTAAAATGGGAGGCACATGAATGCATTGCTACAGCTACTGCACCACCCCTGCTGGACACAATCTGGCTCCACATTAAACACCTCATCAGTAGGGACAAGTGGTACCCCAGGAAACACCTCCATAGAGGGAGAAGGGTGGGAGCAGTAGTGAGACTCATAAGAAAGGGCCTCCATAACACCCCCCCCCCCCCTTCCTATCCTCCTGGCAAATGTCCACTCTCCCGAACAAGCTGGACTAATTCTACTCAGCAGCAAAATCCCAGTTAGCAGAAACACCCCAATCCTCTGCTTTACTGAGACCTGGTTGAATGTTGAAATCCCAGACAACTTCCTTCTTCTTCCAGGATACAACCTCCTCTGAGTAGAGATGGCCCAAACCTCCGATTTTCCGTGGAAGGTTCGGTTAGCATGAACTTTCGCGAACCGCAATAGACTTCAATGGGGAGACAAACTTTGAAAATTAGAAACGGCGAACCGTTCGGGCCATCTCTACCTCTGAGCCGATCGAGACCACTCTCTCTCTGGAAAAAAGAAATGGGGAGGTGTCTGCTTCTTTATCATTTCTGCCTGGTACACCATCCAACGGTGGGAGACAGCCCTCCCAGACTCCCTCTTCATCATCCTAGGTGACTTCAATATAGTTAAGCTTCATCTGGAGCTTCCACGCTACAGACAATATATTACTTGTCCCACCAGAAACGAGTCTACCCTGGAACACTGTTACACTGTGCTCAAGGAAGCATACAAGGCCACTCATCGGGCTGCCCTGGGTAACTTGGATCACTGCCTAATTTACCTGATCCCCTCCTACAGAAGGCACCTCGAGACCACTAAGCCCACCCTCAGAACCACCAAATTATGGTTAGAAAAGGCTAAGCTACAACTTCAGGTCTGCCTCAACTGCACCAACTGGTCAGCCCTGGAGGCCTCTGGTCTGGAGAATGGACTGAGAATGTCACCTCCTATATCCACTTCTGTGAGGATTCCTGCATACCCACAAAGACCTTTAGAGGACAGTTCCCCAGACCTTTCCGCAAGGCCCACCAACAGTACATGTTTTGCAGAAAACCACAAACATGTACAGGTGAGGTAATTAGTGTCTCAGCAAAGCTGATTAGCTACCTCTGTGGATTTCCACACGATATGCACTGTTGGTGGGCCTTAAGGACAGGGTTGGGGAACACTGCTTTAGAGTCTTCCCAAATAACAAACCTTGGTTTAATGGCAAGCTGCGCTGACTCTGGAAAATCAAAGAAGTACCTCACAAATCCAGCACCCCAGAGGAGCTCAGAGATGCCAGAAACACACTCAATCAGGAATTAAGAGCAGCAAAGCACAACAGTTAAGTCTCAGCCTCCAGTCCAACAGCCCAAGAGAAGTCTTGAAGGGTCTCAGAGCAACCATGAACTTTAAAGCCCTCCATACTCCATTTAGCATGGAACTTGCTGAGGAACTGAACAAGTTCTACTGCAGATCTGAGAGCAATTCCATCCTTCCTGGGGCCAAGGCAACCAAACCACAGGCCACTCCATCCACCCAGCCTGCCCAAGCCCCCTCTACGCCAGTAGTGGTCCTGGAGGCCAACGCCCTGAAGTAACTCCAGAAGACCTACCCCAGAAAAGTCCCAGGCCCGGATACCATGTCATCATCCTGCCTAAGAAGCTGTGAAACCCAGCTGGCCCCTGTATTTGAATCTATTTTTAACAAATCACTAGCAGAGGGCAAAGTTCCCTCCTGTCTCAAGAAGTCAACAATCAATCCAGTCCTCAAAAAGCAAGGGTTGGCTGATCTAAATAACTACAGTCTTGTTGCCCTCACTCCCACCATCATGAAAATCTTTGAGAGACTGGTTCTCACCTATCTAATGCGCTCCACTAATGCCCTCCTGGACCCTCTCCAATTTGCCCACAGGGCAAACAGGTCCACAGATGATGCCATCAACACCAGCTTGACATCATGGAACACATGGACAGGCCAAACACCTACGCAAGGATCCTATTCCTAGATTTCGGTTCAGCCTTGAATACCTTCTTCCTAGTCATCCTACATGCCAACCTTGTACAACTTGGGCTCGACCTCACTCTATGTGCTTGGATTAAAGACTTCCTCACCAACAGGTCACAACTAGTAAAACTTGGCAACTGCTCCTTTTAGGAAAGAATCACCACCAGGGGTGCCTTGCAAGGGTGTGTACTGTCTCTGATTCTGTTTTTCCTGTACACAAACAAATGTACCTCATCCACCTACTCGGTCAAGGTTGTCAAATTTGCAGACAACACCATCATCATCGACCTCATTGGTGGAGACAGCGAGCAAGTCTACCGTAACAAGATTGAGCGCATTTGCAAATGGTGCAAGGAACACAAGCTGATACTAAATGCAGAAAAAAACTGTTGAATTGGTTGTTGACTTTAAAAGGCTCCCTCCACACACTCAACCCAGTCTTCATTGAAGGCACTGAGGTCACCAGGGTTTGCAGTTCCTGGGCAGCACCATCACCAATAGCTTACAGTGGGGGATAACACCATCAAAACTCAAAAGAAAGCACAGCAAAGGTTGTTCTTCCTGTGACAGTTTAGATAGTTTGGAATGCCGCAGGAACTGATGACTTGCTTCTATATGGCCACCATCAAGTCTATCCTCTGCTCCTTGATTATCGTGTGGTACGTGGTGGCAACAACAAGCGATAAGCTCTAACACCAAAGAGTTATCAACTCTGCGGAGAGAATCATAGGGTGACCTCTGCCCACAGCTCTTGTACACCTCCAGACTGTTGTCCAGGGCAAACAAGATAGTGAATGACCCATCACACCCTGGCCGGCACCACTTCAAGTCGTCTTCCCTCAGGCCACCACTTCAGCACCATCCCCACCAGGGCCATCAGGCAGAGGAACGGCTTTTTCTGTCCTTCACCTGAACTCTTGCTCCCAAACAAGCAGTGTCCCCTAGACTTCCTCTCCCGTCACTCAAGCACCCTTGCACAGTCGGTTGTGACTTGTCTGTACATCCTTAAGCCTAATATCTGTCTGTTAAATGTGTTCTCTTTACCATGCTGTGTGTACTGCAAAACAATTCCTGTCACTGTCACCTGTCACACTCAGCAAAATCATAATTTTTAATTAATATATTAAAAAGTACTCGAGATGACACTGACAAGTGTCCAAAGCTGCTACTTAAGCCGACAGGCCTACTGAAATGTGATCATATGTGAATGTACTGTTTTGTAGATAGCTTTGCACCTTAGCACTAGGCACCTTTGGCACATATCACTTTGTTCCCCTGATAAAGAACCCCGTTTTTTGAGGGTTCAAAATTTGTAGAGTTGTATACAGTGGGGTGTTTTGTATTTACTGTGCAGTGTGAGATGTTAGCCTTATCCCAATTGACAATATAGTGGATTAGTCCAAATTGCTCTATCCTCCATACTGCTTCACTATTTACATTTTTGTATGTTAGCAGCACTACTTGTCAGTGTCCTCTTGAGTACTTTTTAATATATTAATTAAAAGTTATGTCTTAGCCTTCGTCGTATTCCTCCTATGCAGTGCCAGATTTATCATAAGGCACTGTAGGTGCGTGCCTACAGGCGCCTGATGATGGAAAGGCGGCTCACTCCCCACCCTGATCACCTCCCTCCCTCCTTGCAGCATCCCGAGCAGTGTGTAAATAAGGGGTTACTCACCTTGCTCTCCGCATTCCACTGACGAGATCTCCCTTCAGTCTACCTACTTAATACTGAGGGTACCTCTAGCTACCTAATACTTGGGGGCACCTCTAGCTACTTAATTTTGAGGGTACTTCTGGCGGAAGCAGGAGATTTGGGCGCATGAGACAAGTGGACAAAAAGGGCGCCCCATTAACTCCCATTATAAATATCGTTTAATGGGCGCCAAACAGGGAAAAAAAGGCGCCGGAGATTATTAACGTTTTAACAAACGGCGCCCAGAGATTTTTAAGGATTTATAACTATGTTTGTGGTGATTTAACTTTACAAAATGAGCCCGTGACGAATAACGTTTATAAAGATACTAAATCACTATTTCTAAAACATTTATAAAACATTATTATCCACCCAAAAAAAATATTTACATTTTTTTATTTACATTTTTTATTTATTAATCTCTGTAAAACATTATTATCCATAGGGGGTCTTAGGTTTAGGCACCACCAGGGGGGTCTTAGGTTTAGGCACCAACAGGGGGGTCTTAGGTTTAGGCACCAACTGGGGGGTCTTAGGTTTAGGCACCAACAGGGGGGTCTTAGGTTTAGGCACCACCAGGGGGGTCTTAGGTTTAGGCACCAACAGGGGGGTCTTAGGTTTAGGCACCAACTGGGGGGTCTTAGGTTTAGGCACCACCAGGGGGGTCTTAGGTTTAGGCACCAACTGGGGGGTCTTAGGTTTAGGCACCAACAGGGGGGTCTTAGGTTTAGGCACCAACAGGGGGGTCTTAGGTTTAGGCACCAACAGGGGGGTCTTAGGTTTAGGCACCAACAGGGGGTCTAGGGGTTAGGGATAGGTACAGGGAAGGTTTTTAATAAACGGAAATATAAGTTTCAGTTTACAAACAGGGAAGATTAACGTTTTAAGAATTGCCGATCTCATACTCATTATTTAGTGATTTATAAATTCTTAAAACACTATTTGTAAACGAAATTCTACACAATATTTCTATACACGATAATACTGTTTAACGTTTACACCACGCGCCCTTTTTTCCCGGCGCCTTTTTTTCCCGACGCCCTTTTTTGATGTACGCACTTCTGGCTACCTAATACTATGACAGGCAAGGAAAGTAAGGGAGAAGTGACAGCTGGGACAGCCAGTACACTTGCGGTTCAATTTGGCAGGGGTTTGTAGATTCATGGAGGGCGGAGTCTAGGGCGCCAGGACATCTGTGCCTATAGGCTTCTGTGAGGTAAATGCGGGTCTGCTCCCATGCAAGGTTATTTAATTTATTTTGAATTCAGTTGTGTGTATTTTTTTTTATTTATTTTTTTACACTCAGCGAAATAAATGATTCTGATTATAATTGATCACAGGTGGCAAAATTTTTTGTCCTGTCTGGTAATCTCCACAGACTGCTTGTTTACTGAGAGTTCTAAAGGGAATAGAAATAACATCCGGTCTACCATAATGCTCTTGGGGGCGGAAAGAATTCTGCATAGTTAAACAGTCTCGGCTATAAACACAATTATGTGTAGAGCTAGATTAATTTAGGCTAATAACACCCCATTATAGGACTGTTTAAGAAATCAATAAAAACAAGAATAGTATGTCCTACTCTGAAATAAGGTAATAATCAAAAATAGCCATGAACTGACTATTTGTAATAGAGAAAATATAATTTATTAAAGACTCATCCAGTAATAATAAAAAACATAAAAACATTTTAACTCTCCCCTTATACTGAACATAGGTGCATATTCAAATATTATGTTACATAAAAATACTCAGTACAATAAACGTTAGGTAAGTTACTCACCCAAGGTTTATTGTACTGAGCAGTGCTGCTCGGATACCACTTTTCACTATCTGGATCCAATTCGGATCCGGATACCCCTCTATCCGATCCGGGTCGGATATCCGAGTTTAAAATTTCCAATCGGATATTCAACCTCAGCATCCGGCCGGATTCTGATATCCGGATAGAACACCGGAAGAGACCTGAAATGGCAAAAAACCCGTTCGGAGGTCTCTCTCTCTCTCTCTCTCTCTCTCTCCTTCGAAAGGGATTTTTACCATTGAAGGTGATTTTGGCTCTTGCTCGGATATCTGAACTAACTGTCCGGCCGGATTTCGGATTTCAGATGGGAAATCCAAGTTTGCTCGGATAGTCAATTAGGATTTAAAAAAAATATCCGAATTGCTATTCAAAGTTTGGATAGTGGAAAAAGTTCAGAGTATCTGGGTAGTTCAGATATCCGGAATCCGGATGAGCACCACTGGTACTGAGTATTTTTATGTAACATCATATTTGAATACACACTTTAAGAGCAGGGTTGCTCATCCGGATTCCGGATATCTGGGTAACCCGGATATCCAAACTTTTTTACGCTTTCTGGATCGGATTCGGATTCCAGATAGTTGGGCCCAATTCCGGATAGCTCTATGCGGATATTTTGCTGTATGCCGGATATCTGCGGATATCATGGGGATATCCGGATCCGGGTACTGTTACCATGGAGATGATGTCCATGATGTCATTGGGCCAATCAGAGGGCTCCCAGCCTAAGCCCAAGCAACCAATCACAGAGGGGAACCTTGGCCAGTCCCTCCTGTATATAAAGAGGCGGCCATGATGAGAATCTCGTCCTTGCTTGACTGCCACTGAGAGAGACACTCCAGTGTGTTTGGCTGAAGCAAGTGCATTATACTGTGTTAAACCCAGCGTTTTTACACCTTACCACTTGTACAATAAGACTGTTTGATTGTTGTTTAGCTAGTAGTAGTGTGTTGTATTGTGATTGTAGTTAGTGTGTGTGTCTGTGAGCTGTGACCGTCTCTGCTTTCTGTGAGCTGTGACAGTCTCTGCTGCAGCCTGCAGCAGCTCTGGTAGTTAGGTGTCTGTGTGTGCTGTTTGTGCACACAGGCCAGGCCTGTGCTATTGCCTTAGCTACACAGTATAGTTTAGGGCATAGGGATTTATTGTGTAGTTATTTAGTACTGCAGTGTTGTTAGAGTAGTACTGTCTGTGTGTCAGATTACTGCATTTCTGCTGTGCTGCTGACTCTGAGTGTCAGTGTGTGTGACAGACCATCCGTCATTGTTCACACTGTGTTCTACTCTGCTGTCTGTCACTCCGTGCAGATACATTCAAGTCCAACACCAATTAACCCGATTTGAATAAAGTGCAAGTACCCCACTTCCATCTGGTGACATCATCATAACACACAAACTTGTACTATGTCTGCTGGCACTGGCACCCAGGGGAAGGCCATCAAGGCCAATAAGAGAAGGAACATTGCTGGCACCGTTACCACCAGCAGTTCTGCCACACCAGTGTCCATTCCACCGCTAGCCACTGGCTGTGGACGCACTGGGTGCCCAGCTAATAGGGGGAGTCACGCTGCAGATGCGCTGCAGCGTGTAGCGGCCATTTTTCAGCAGGGTCGGTGCCGCAAATTGGAGGAGAAAGTCGCCAAGCCTGTGATGCAGCTGATGGTAGATGACGAGTAGGCCACCACCACCTCTACAACACACACCCCCACCACCACTCCTGTTCGCAGGAGCATCAGCAGCCGCCCAGCAGCGCATGGGGACTCATCGGCCATCATGTTGACCCCAGCGGGCAGCCTAAGCTCAGTCAGCGCGCTCTGTAGTCCAGAGTCAGAGAGTGCAATGAGGGCTACCACTGACATTCTGGCCACTATAAGGTTTGCGGAGGAGTCACAGATGTTGACAGTTATTGTTGGGAGGGATTCCTTGCCTGTGGTATCCGCCGAAGAGGAGTTTGGGGGGTCATCAACATCCCAGCAATTGCTTGAGGAGGGGGAGTATGATGATGATAATAATGATGACATCTTGCAGGACCGTGACTACCAACCACAGGAGGGGGATGTTGGCTCTGAGTCTGAGGAGGAGGATACATCCGTGGGTCTGGCACGGAGGATCAGCATCTCTGACATTGGCAGAAGCAGCAGTGGTCGTGGAATGCGGGACCCACAGCCTGCTACTTCATCTTCTGCCGCTACCACCAGCCGTACCACTCAACCCCAGGCCCCAACCACCGCAGGCCCAACCACTGCAGGCTGAAAGAAAGCAGCAGCAGCCCATTCAGGACGTAAGGGCAAATTACAATCCCCAATCTGGCATTTTTTTGATCTGCCCTCAGTGGACAGCAAGTTCGTGACTTGTAACTTGTGCCAGGTGAAGCTGAGCAGAGGTTGCAACCCCTCCAACTATGGCACCTCCAGCTTCATCAACCAACTGGCCAACAAACATCTTCACGAGCATGAGGAGGAGTTCAAGAGGCTGAAGGAAGCTGGCGCTGGCAGTGTTCCGACCAAAAGCACCACCAGAACCCCCTTTGCCAGTGCCACTCCTGCCGACACTGAGGCCTGTTCAGGCAGTCAGTCCTCAGCGGTCTCCTCTGCTCCCTCCTCCTCTTCCCGTGCAACCAAGAAACGCCAACAGACCCTGCTGAGCGAGTCCTTTGTGGTCAGGGCTCAGCCTCCCAGCAGCCGTCGCATGCGCCAGCTGAATGGCCTGCTTGCACAGGCCATGTCTTCCCAGCTCCTCCCCTACTCCTTTGTGCAGGAGGGGAGTGACATGCGTGCACTCCTGCAGAGCGCAATGCCAGATTGGCCAATACCCAGCCAGCACTATTTCTCATGCACGGCCATCCCAGCACTGCACCGCTTCGTGATGGCCAACATGGAGCATGGGCTGGATAATGCGGTGGGTGAGCGGGTCCATGTGACCATGGACTCCTGGAGTAGCAGGTTCGGGACAGGCCGCTATTTGTCCTTCACGGCGCACTGGATCAGTTTGGTGGAAGGGGGTGAGGAGGGGACAGCAGCATCGGCCACAACAGCAATCCAGTGGGTGGTGCCACCCCGCAGCAGGGACAGGGAAAGGTCAGCAGGTTCCTGTGGTCCGGTTACACGCTCCGCCAAACGCCCCCGCCTCAGCAGCAGTGTGAAGGCCCGCCACTGCCAAGCGCTGCTGGAGATGGTCAGCCTGGGGAAGCACAGGCTGACGGCAGACCACGTCCTGGAAAAACTCCAAGAGCAGGAGAGGAGTTGGCTGACCCCCAGAGGCCTCAGAGTCGGAGAGGTGGTGTCCGACAATGGGGCCAACCTTGTTGCTGCCATCCACCGGGGAGACCTCACCCACATCCCCTGTCTAGCCCACGTCCTGAACCTGGTGGTGCAAAAATTTCTGAGCACCTACCAGGGGATGGAGCCACTTTTGAAAGCGGCTCATAAAACCGTGGGTTAGTTCGCACCCTGAGCTATACCAGCCCGCATGGTCCATGGTATGGGTTGGCCCCGGGGGGGGGGGGGGGGGGGAGGGGCGGCCAAGCCACGGCACCGGCTCATTATTGATGTTGCAACACGATGGAACTCCACCCTGGCCATGTTAGAGCATCTGGTTGAACAGAGGCAGGCTGTCAACTCATACCTAGCCAGAGCCCCCGCGGATGCCACCGTGTTCGGGACCAGCACCACCCACCTCCCGGACATCATCCTGAATGCAGAGTGGGAAAAATGCAGCTGGTGTGCTTGGTGCTGGCACCCTTCCTGGAGGCCACCAACATGGTCAGCCGGGACCGTGCATCGCTATGTGAGTGGGTGACCATAGTGTGCATGCTGGAGAAGGCCCTCGACACTCTGCTGGAAGTGGGAGAGGCAGCCTTGATCCAGCAGGAGCAGCAGGAGCAGCAGCAGCAGCCTCCACAGTCCACCTCTGTGCATCAGGAGGAGGAGGTTGAGGACTGTGAGTTGGAGGACTTGGAGGAATTGGAGGTCCCTGACCTCAAAGATGAGGGGGCACAGCAGAGTGCAGCTGCAGTGGTGCGGGGGTGGAGAGAGCAGGGGGAGGCTCAGGAATCAGAGGAGGAGGACAGCACTGGGTGTAAAGACGAGTATGTTTCAGCAGAGATGGCACACCTCTTCCCTTTGGCAGCGCGCATGCTGCAGTGCCTGCACAGTGACCCAAGAGTCAAGCAGATGCATGCTCGGGAGGACATGTGGATCACCCTGATGCTGGACCCACGGCTGAAGGGGAAGCTGCATCAGTTCCTGCCTGCAGGAGGAGACCCTGTGCGCCGAATGAGGGACTTGCAGCGGTCCCTGGTTCGGCGCTTGGAGGAAGCCTTACCCCAGACTTCCCACTCCCCTGCTGTCACAGTTCAGCCAGCACAGCAGCAAGTGCCTGGGTCCATCAGCAGCAGGCGCCCATCAAACCTGCTGTCTCTCACAAAGGCCACGCCGGTACAGCTGCCGACTGAGGAGGTGCCTGCAGCAGCATGTGGCTATTTAAAGCCAGAACCAGCACCTGACCCGGATGGTTGCAGACTGCATGGGATCCTACTGCGGGCTTGACAGCGAAACCCCTGTGGACCCCTTGGATTACTGGGTCAAGCACCTGGAAATTTGGAGCGAGCTGGCGCAGTACGCCCTGGAAGTCCTTGCTTGCCCCCCTTCCAGCGTGCTGTCCGAAAGGTGCTTCAGTGCGGCCGGTGGCGTGGTGACTGAGAAGCGCTCTCGTCTGTCCACCCAGTCTGTGGACAGACTGACTTTCCTGAAAATAAATCAGGCTTGGGTGGTTGGTGAATTCCTGGCCCCTGTTGTTGGCAAGAGAGAAAAATGAAGTGGCTGGAAATCACTATGCCTGCCTTACCAATCTTTACCACCACAACCTCCAGGCTCCATAAGCCTGGTTAAGTTTTTTTTTACTGAGCCGTGGTACCACCAAGTGCCATGGCGAACTATCTAAACACAATTGCTGTGTAATTTTTTGGGAGGTGTCTGTGCTGTCCGAGTTGTGGGGAGGCCCCAACTGCGGCAGTACGACCGCTTCCTGGAACCTCTCCTAATTTTTTACTGAACCGTGGTACCACCAAGTGCCATGGTGAACTATCTAAACACAATTGCTGTGTAGAGATGGCCCGAACCTCCGATTTTAGGTTCGCAAACCCGGTTCGCAAACCTACCGTGAAAGTTCGGATCGCGTGAACTTTCGCGAACTGCAATAGACTTCGATGGGGAGGCAGACTTTGAAAACTAGAAACATTTATGCTGGCCAGAAAAGTGATGGAAAAGATGTTTCAAGGTGTCTATCCCCTGAACTCTTTCAGCGACTACAAGAGGGGAAAAAACATTTTCAACAAATCCTTATAGTTTTTGAGAAAATCATTTTAAAATAACTCCTTCTGACCGTGGGAAAATTAAATGCCTGCCGACTTTAGCAGTTAATAGCAAAGCCCCTTTAAAAGCTAGAAACACCGAACTTGCAGGAAATGTTAAGAAGAACAGTGGGAACAAGAGGAAAAACATTTTTCAAAAAGACCTTATAGTTTTTGAGAAAATCGATTTTAAAGTAAAAACAAAAAGAGTTGATTCATTAAAAAAGATCCGATTCATTAAAAAGATCCGGCTCATTCAAGAGCCGTTAGTATAGCAGAGAATGCGTCCTGAGCAGGACGTGAAGCTGCTGGCTCCCGCTGCTGTCTCGCCCCACCTGCCTGCACCTGTCAACCCCCACCTAGGCTGGCACCCATGGGTGCACTGGGTGCCAACCTAGGTGGGGGTTGACAGGTGCAGGCAGGCAGGTGGGGAGAGACAGCGGGAGCTAGCAGCTATGCGTACGAAAGGACGCATTCTCTGCTATGTGGGGGGCTTCGGAGATCTTCAATCAACTTAATTGAAAATCACAACATAAGAGGATACTGTAATTCGTTGGATCATTTACCGAGGATATTGGCGTGGGAATTTTTTTTTTAAAGGTACAGGTAAGTATTTCTGGTTAATTAAGAAAATTAAAGGACTTTTTTCGTGGTTGTGTTTTTATTTCATTTAACCCTTTGTGGAAATGGGTATGGGGTACTTTGTACCCCTATACTCATTTCTCCTGGGAGGGGGTGGGCATCTTGGGTCCCCTTCTTAAAGGGGATTCCCAGATGCCACCATGAACCCCCCCCCCCCCAGGGAGTCATCGCCCCCACCTCCTCCTGGGGCACCGGAGGTGGGGAAGAGCCCCTTGTCCATGGATTGGACAAGGGCTCCGGGGGGGGGAGGGGAATGCTTGTCCGCCCCTCCCCCCCGGAGCCACCCCATACCATGGACCATGCGGGCTTGTATAGCTCAAGGGGTTGCAGAGGCTCGGGAGGGGGGACCCAACGTCATTTTTTTTCAGATTTCCCACACTCAGCACATAAAAATAATAAAAAATATATATATATATTACGAGGCCACAAGTATGAAAAAAGTTAAATACCATTTCATAATCCGGATCCATGGAGGTTGCCATCCGCGCCCTCCCGTTCATTCCGCCATGGCACCCGCAGTAATAATGGCCCCGTTCGGGTCCCGACCCCTCCAAACGGGTCGGGTTCTCATTCCCCCCTCAATATGGCCGCCACAGATTGCCGCGGCTGCGCAGTCTGCATAGACGCAATTGCGACTGCGCAGCTCTAGGGCCTCCTCCCGATGCGTCCGATGTATGCACGCATATTGATGACACGGCGGGAGGAGGCCCTAGAGCTGCGCAGCTGCAATCGCGTCTATGCGGACTGCGCAGCCGCAGCAATCTGTGGCGGCCATAATGAGCGGTGAATGAGAACCCGATCCATTCGGAGGGGTCGGGACCCGACCGGGGCCAGTATTACTGCGGGACCCATGGCGAAATGAATGGGAGGGCGCGGATGGCGTCCTCCATGGATCTGGATTATGAAAAGGTATTTAACTTTTTTCATATTTGTGGCCTCGGAAGTCCTTTAAATATTGTTTCCAGCTATCTTTTTAACATATGCTGCAAATTTGGTGTTGTTATGGTTATGGGGGTGCACTGCAAAAGTGCTGAATTTTGCCATTGGCTTTCATTGGGCTCCCTATTTCACTTTCAAAAATCTCAAATCTTTTCAAAGGACAATGGCTCAGCAGTGGCAATTTTTCTAGCATTGTAGGGACTTTTAGGGAGCTCAGGACTGGTGAGTTTGGGGCCCCTAGGCCAAAGAGGTCATAGCCTAGGGTCACAAAAACCTGTTTATTTAGGCAATCTCAATGGTGGCGATTCTGACGTACATAAATCGCAGCCATGGCCGTTAGCAACGTCTGAATCTCATGACATGTCTCATGCAGGTAGAAGGCATATTCTTATACTTGTACTCCAATGTTGGATTCCTTACATTTCTGCAAACCAGAGTTACAGGGGTGCAAAAGTGGTAAAATCCCCCATAGGCTTTCATTGGGCCTCCTATTTCACTTTCCAAAATCTCACACCATTTCAAAGGGCAATGGCTCAGCAGTGGCAAATTTTCCAGCATTGTAGGGACTCTTAGGGGGATCATGACTGGTGAGTTTCGAGCCCCTAGGCCAAAGAGGTCATAGCCTAGGGTCACAAAAACCTGTTTATTTAGGCAATGTCAATGGTGGCGATTCTATACTTATACTTGTACTCCAATGTTGGGTTCCCTACATTTCTGTAGGGAACCCAACATTGAGCCATTGCCATTGCTGAGCCATTGCCCTTTGAAAAAATGTGAGATTTTGAAAAGTGAAATAGGAGGCCCAATGAAAGCCTATGGGGGATTTTACCACTTTTGCACCCCTGTAACTCTGGTTTGCAGAGATGTAGGGAACCCAACATTGGAGTACAAGTATAAGAATATGCCTTCTACCTGCATGAGACATGTCTTGAGATTCAGACTGTAATGATCTAGGGTCGATTTCCACAGTCAGCGGACGCCAAGTGCGCTGAAGCAGATGGGAATCCCCACGATCAGAGAAGCAGAGTACCCAGTATATGCAAATACATTTGTAGAGGGGAATTCCAACCAGCAGGTGGAGCTGTGGAGTACAGAGGAACAAGACCTCTGCACAACCACAGATGCCAGATTGAAATTGCACGACGTGAACCAGCAATGAGCAATAAACAAGGTAGCAAGTCAATAGAGAGCCAGAACAGAGACAGACTATATGAATGTCTACCAATCTAGTCGCCACCCGGCGACGGTAGACATATAGCAAAAGAACATACCAGAGTGGGAAAGCCAATCGCAAGAGAGGCGATCGCTATTAGTAACACAAGACTGAGCACAGACAGAGCATGAATAAAGTAAAGGAAGACACAGCAAATAACTACAATCTGAACGCCAAGGAAAATAACAAAGAACTAACTAAACGCGGTCACCGCACGTTACGCGCAACAGTGACAAGCGCGTTAATAGCACGGTCACCACACGAGAAGCGCAACAGTGATAAGCGTACCAACTCTGACTAACAAATGAACATGGAAAACAAAGACAAACTGATAGCGGGAATGCTTGCTAATCGGTTGCCTAACACCAGACAACAGCAAGCATTCGTAGGACTAACCGATTCACTATCAGCCACCACCGCCATAGTGCAATCACAAGGACAGTCACAGGACAAGACAAGACTAGGCAGTACAAATAATACAGAACAAACTGTACTAATAGGAGTGCAAAATGCGCTCCTCTCAAATTAACTACACTAGAATATATTAGCAACAAGATACAAAGAGGCTGAGGCTCTAAAGTCAGTCTCACAAAACAGAACCTATGACGAGCAAGGAATTCTGGGAGGAAGTGACATTTATACTGAAAACCTTCAAGGGAAGTAGAAATGCAATTTGCAAGATAAGTGGATGCAAATTAGTCACCACAGCAGCACGCCTCCCAGATCTTGCAAGCTGACAGAAAGGCCTCTTTTCCCTGGACTGAACTATGCAACCTGCATAGAAAACCAACAAACTGTCCAGAGAATCAAGGCCAGCAGAGCAGATTCTGACATTGACGTTGCTAACGGCCAAGGCTGCGATTTATGTACGTCAGAATCTCCACCATTAACATTGCTGAAATAAACAGGTTTTCGTGACCCTAGGCTATGACCTCTTTGGCCTAGGG
Source organism: Hyperolius riggenbachi (assembly GCF_040937935.1). Lineage (NCBI taxonomy): Eukaryota > Metazoa > Chordata > Amphibia > Anura > Hyperoliidae > Hyperolius > Hyperolius riggenbachi. Next base: position 42,904,725 of record NC_090652.1, read on the forward strand.
GCCTGAAACTCACCAGTCATGATCCCCCTAAGAGTCCCTACAATGCTAGAAAATTTGCCACTGCTGAGCCATCGCCCTTTGAAAAGATTTGAGATTTTTGGAAGTGAAATAGGGAGCCCAATGGAAGCCTATGGCAGAACTCAACACTTTTGCACCCCTATTATTCTGGTTGGTTATCACCTGCCGACTTTAGCAGTTAATAGCAAAGGCCCCTTACATCCTAGCAACACCAAATTTGCAGGATATGTTAAAAAGATAGCAGGAAACAATATTTAACAGACTTCCGAGGCCACACTCCAAACGGGTCGGGTTCTCATTCCCCGCTTAATATGGCCACCACAGATTGCTGCGGCTGCGCAGTTCGCATAGACGCGATTGCAGCTGCGCAGCTCTGGGCCCTCCTCCCGCCGCATCATCAATATGCGTGCATACATCGGACGCATCGGGAGGAGGTCCTAGAGCTGCGCAGCCGTATTGAGGGGGGAATGGCGGCCATATTGAGGGGGGAATGAGAACCCGACCCGTTCAGAGGGGTCGGGACCCGACCGGGGCCGTTATAACTGCAGGAGCCATGGCGGAATGAACGGGAGGGCGCGGATGGCGTCCTCAATGGATCCGGATTATGAAAAGGTATTTAACCTTTTTTCACATTTGTGGGCTCGTAAGTCTTTTAAAAAAATGTTTTATTTTTTTAATTATTTTTATGTGCTGTGTGTGGGAAATTTGAAAAAAAAAATTGGTGTGGGGTCCCCCCTCCCGAGCCTCTGTAACCCCTTGTCCCCCATGCAGGCTGGGATAGCCAGAATGCAGAGCCCCGGCCGACTGGGGCTTTGCACCCTGAGCTATACCAGCCCGCATGGTCAATAGTATGGGGGGGCTCCAGGGGGGAGGGGTGGCCAAGCCTTCCCCCCCCCCCGGAGCCCTTGTCCAATCCATGGACAAGGGGCTCTTCCCCACCTCCGGTGCCCCAGGAGGAGGTGGGGGCGACGACTTCCTGGGGTGGGGGGTTCATGGTGGTATCTGGGAGTCCCCTTTAAGAAGGGGACCCCAGATGCCCACCCCCCTCCCAGGAGAAATTAGTATAGGGGTACAAAGTACCCCTTACCCATTTCCACAAAGGGTTAAATGAAATAAAAACACAACCACGAGAAAAGTATTTTATTATTCTAAATTAACCATAAATACTTACCTGTACCTTTAAAAAAAAATCCCACGCCAATATCCTCGGTAAGCGAACCAACGAACAATGTCTCCTCTTATGTTGCGATCTTCAGTTAAGTTGATTGAAGATCTCTGATGCCTCCCACATAGCAGAGAATGCGTCCTTTCGTACGCATAGCTGCTAGCTCCCGCTGTCTCTCCCCACCTGCCTGCCTGCACCTGTCAACCCCTAGGCTGGCACCCAGTGCACCTGCTGTCTCTCCCCACCACCTCACCTGTCACCCTCACCTAGCCTGGCACCCGGTGCACCCATGGGTGCACCGAGTGCCAGGCTAGGTGAAGGTGACAGGTGCAGGCAGGTGGGGAGAGACAGCAGCGGAGCCGGCAGCTTCACGTCCTGCTCAGGATGCATTCTCTGCTATACTAACGGTTCATGAATCATCCGGTTCTTTTTAATGAATCAGTTCTTTTTTATGAATCGACTCATTTTACTTTGAAACTTTAAAATTGATTTTCTCAAAAAGTATAAGGTCTTTTTGAAAAATGTTTTTTTCCTCTTGTTCCCACTATTCCACTTAACATTCTCAACAATTTTGGTGTTTTTACTATGTAAGGAGACTGTGCTATTAACCGTTAAAGTCGGCAGCCATTAAAGTCTATGGGCGAACCAAACTTTTTTGAAAAAAAGTTCCTGGTTCACTGCGAACGAGAACCACCCAAAGTTCGCCTGGAACCATTCGCCGGCGAACCGTTCGGGCCATCTCTATTGCTGTGTAATTTTTTGGGAGGTGTCTGTGCTGTCCCAGTTGTGGGGAGGCCCCAACTGCGGCAGTACGACCGCTTCCTGAATCCTGGAACCTAGACTCCTGATGTTAAAAATTTACTGTCCATTTTTTTTTTTTGGGGGGGGGGGAATTTTAAGTCCCCACATCATCAATTAGTGTTCCCCTTTAAAAAATAATGATGCTACATGCCTCATTTACCCTAAAAAACGTTTTCAAAGCAATTTAGAGGCCACTTCCGTTTTTCTATGTGTATATCCGAATAGGTCTGATATTCCGCGGATAATGCGTTTGGATATCCGCATGAACGTGGATCACAGAACGTTTGGGTGCGGATATCCGAATTGGATGTGGATATCTGGGTATCCGGATCCGGATCAATTCGAATTTTTAAAAGGGGCATCCGAGCACCCCTGTTTAAGAGGTCTGATTACGTTCAGCATTAGGGGATATTTGAAATGTTTTATGGTTTTATTACTACTGGATAAGTCCTTAAAGGACAACTATTGCAAAAATTGTACAAATGAAAATACATGTAAACACATACAAATAAGAAGTACATTTCTTCCAGAGTAAAATGAGCCATAAATTACTTTTCTCCTATGTTGCTGTCAAGTACAGTAGGTAGTGGAAATCTGGCATTACCATCAGGTTTTGGACTAGCCAATCTCCTCATGGAGGATTCTTCTGGGTTTCTTTATCTTCAAAAGCACTTAGTGAATGGCAGTTGCTCCGTCCAACTACTAAAAAAAAGTGTGAAGTGATCAGCGAGGCTGGCAAGCATATTTATATAAATCCTTTTCATGGAGTGTCTTTAAAAAGAATAAAGGGCTGGCTGAGAATCCCCCATGAAGAGATGGACTAGGCCAAAACCTGTCAGTTCTGTCAGATTTCTACTACTTACTGTAAGTGACAGCAAGATGGCAGAAAAGTAATTTATGGCTCATTTTAATCTGGAAAAAACTTACTTCTTATTTGTATGCATTAACATATATTTTAAATTTTACAAGTTTTTGCAATAGTAGTCCTTTAATAAATTACATTTTCTCTTGTAAATAGAGAGTTCATGAATATTTTTTATTATTACCTTATCCCAGAGTGGGACATACCTTTCTTGTTTCTATTGAAACAGTCTAGGTGAAATATCACTGGGAGGGCAAGGCTACATATTTATGTACAGCAATACGTAGATATTTATGAGGTATTTTTGAAGCTGAATACAGGAAACTTACGATAAAAAAATGGGTATTCTGAATAATTTATTGCATTGTACTTTATGCCACTACAGTGCCTCTTTAAAGTACCTTGCCCTTAGACCATTCTCTTGTCACTTCTTGCACCAGGGCCTTAAAGGACAACTGAAGTGAGAAGAATATAGAGGCTGCCATATGTGTTTCCTTTTAAACAATACTAGTTGCCTTGCCGCTCTGCTGATTTATTTGGCTGCAGTAGTGTCTGAATCACACCAGAAACATGCATGCCGCTAATCTGGTCAGATCTGAAAATAATGTTAGAAACACCTGATCTGCTGCATGCTTTTCCAGGGTCTATGGCTAAATGATCAGAGGATCAGCAGGACTGCCAGACAACTGGTATTGCTTAAAAGAAAATAAATATGGTAGCCTCCATATCCCTCTCACTTCAGATGTCCTTTAAGCCTTTTACACATGCTAGACAGTTTTCAGCCAACTTGGCCAGTTGGGGCCGCCTCTACTGAGAATCTAGTATGTGTACATCTAGTATGTCTACATCCGCCCTGACAACCCTTGATGTTTTGGCAAGCAATCTGCTTGTTGGTACTGGTAGTGATGGCCATGTCTCGGAGAACTCAAGAAGAAGCATTTGATAAGTTTGGTCAGGTGATATATATACAAGTCCCTGGTTTGCTAGTCATAATCAAATTCTAAAGCAGGATGTAATCACAGCAAATCAGAGCTTTGTAAATCTATCAGCTGATCAAACAAATCACATGCTTCTCCATGAGTTTTCCTAGGCATGACCATCATTAACTGTTGCTTTGTGTGCGTCAGCTGAGCGCAAGCCAAGGGCATTGTTCTCCTACACATCCCGCCTGATCCATGCTGTTCTGTGGTCTACTCTCTTTGCATTTTCACTTATCACAGTGCCAGCATGCCTGAGTCCCAACCCTTGCCATTCCACAGTCCTCATAGGCGTGTACAAGGCTTTACATTTCAATAGTCTGCAATCTGCTAAACCCAAATCTTTCTGTGTTCCACTTTCTTGCAGACTTAACAGTATGATGACAGACTTGACAGTTTTCTCCTCATTTTCTTTCACTCGTTATAGAAAATGTATAGGCATTCAATTATTCATTTAGGCAGAATCTACAAAGTCCACATGACTTGAGTACAATTACTAATTCACACCACCACCTTCAGTGGAGCACACAATCTGAAGTAAAATGTTGTATCTCCTTATAAGAATGTAACAGATTTACAGAGGAAATCACTCAGCTAATTAAAGTGAAATCACAGAACAATAAAGATGAGGAGGGAGAATTTAGCCGACATTTCCCCATGTTTATTTGGGCTGTAAGAGATTTCCACCTAAAGCTGGAGATTGCCGGAAAGCCAGTGTCTGAAGATGAGTATTTGGAGAGAGCTTTGATGCTTAAAACATGTACGTATTATTATGGCTAGCCATTATTTCAGGCATTGTACTGTATGCATGGATATATTCTCAATTGTTTCACTTTATTTTCTTCTAAAAGTCATTAACTAACCCATGAAAAAGATGTGATGTTGGAGAGATAATGTTTGATATTGATTATTTATTTCTACATTATTTACTAGTTGCAAATAGAGATGGCCCACACAGTTCGCCGGCGGACAGTTCATACGAACTTGGGCTGTTCACCATTAGTATTTAACACAATTTTTTTGGGTCAAAAATTTGCTTTCGCATTAAGCATTAACCACTTCAGGACCTCCGGCTTACACCCCCCTAGTGACCAGGCCATTTTTTACAATGCAGGGCTGTGCAGCTTGGTCAGCGTGCTGCAAAGCCCTACAACTCACCACATAAATGAATATTACCTCCTTTTAGTGTCCTTAATAGGACACTCTGCTGGAGGTCTCTGATCGCTGCTACAATCTTTTTTTTTTTTTTTTTTTTTTACAGAAGGGAGTGTTTTTGCTCTCCCTCCCTCCCCCTGTGCCGTCGTAAATCACCATAGGATGGCGATCAGCACTGCTCCCCGCCTCTCATAGGCTTCAGCCTATGAGAGGCCACACAGAATGAGACGCTCTGAGGGACAGCCCAGTGTCCCTCGTACAGCTCTGCAGGAGATAGCAGCGCTGTACATGTAAACAAAGGGGAATGTTTTGCCCTTTCGGCTCTTAACAGTCTGCTAGCCGCGATAGAGCAGAGCGCGCTCATTCCCTGCTAAACTCCTAAACTGCAGCTCCAATTGACATTAGGCAGTCCTGGGGCTGCCACTGCAGTCACGCCCATCGGCATGACGCAGTTGTTAGGTAGTTAAAGTCAATGGCCGGTGACTTTAGCGGTTAATAGCAAATCCCCATACGTGCTAGAAACACCATTAAAAAAAAATTAAAAATTGATTTTAAAGTTAAGATCGAAAAAAAAGATAATGTATCAACCTAACGGTAATGTACATTTACATATATCAAAAGAAAAAGGTGGATTTCATTATGGGGTTTCCAGGGGCTCCGTACGCAGCTCCCATTCTCCTCCGCGCAGCACTCACCCACGCCAGAACCCTGGAGCACTCACAGCAGACAGGGTGCTTTAAAGATACTTTTGCTATATCTAGTTGCAGCGGTGTGTGGTGACTGGCAGCTGGCGGAGATCTTCAATCAAGGTTGCAAATTTAGAGGAAATTGGCGTGGGATCTTTTCCAATGATATTGGCATGGAAACTTTTTTAAAGGTAAGTATTCATGGTTAATTTAGACTAGTAATAAAATACTTTACTTGTGGTAGCATTTTTATTTCTTTTAACTCTTTGTGGAAATGATTAAGGAGTACTATGCATATTTCTCCTGGAGAGGGGGCTGTCATCTGAGGTCCCCTTCTTAAAGATGCCACCATGAACCTCCCAGGACATCATTGGAACCCACCTCCTCCTGGGGCACCGGAGGTGGGAAAGAGCCCCTTGTCCATGGATTGGACAAGGGCTTTGGGGGAGAGGGGGAGGCTTGGCTGCCACTCTCCCCCGGAGCCCCCCCCCATACCACGGACCATGCAGGCTGGTATCGTTCAGGGTGCCACACAGCTGGGGCTCCACATTCTGGCTATCCCAGCCTGCATGGGGGACAAGGGGTTAAAGAGGCTTGGGAGAGGGGACCCACATCATTGATGTTCACTCCATCACTAGTTGCAATCTAATTCCTGTCATAGTCATAGTCTAATGTCCTACCATTTTAATTTAAATAGTGCTGACATCATCTACAGCACTATACAGAATACATAGTCATGTCAATGAGTGTCCTCAGAGGAGATCAGAAGCTAATACCTAGCATATTTAAAATCTAGTGAACTACCATATTCCTATGATAATGATTATTATCATTATGTACATTTGTATAGCAGTGACATGTTCTGCAGCACTTTACAGAATATATACACTGCTCAAAAATAAAGAGAACACTTTAAAGGGAACCTTAACACTCATGGCTCTTCTGGTCCCCCGCTGCCAGCTAATTTCATTTTTGACGACTGAGAGTCGGCCGGCCGCCATGCATACACCTTTACTCCAATGTCTCTACCACAGTTTAAGATCAATTGTTTAGGGAAACCAATTATCTGAATGTCTTTTTCAGATTTGGAAAAAAAACCAGAGTGCTTAAAGGAAACCCATGTTAACACAGATAACATACAAACTCCATGCATATAATATTCAGGCCAAGTTTACTTACCTAGAAAAATCAGTACTCAAAATATTGCCTCAGTGTGTACTATGCCAGAACTTAACACAGTGCTCTTTTTTTCTAAAGGGGTACTTTCAACTGCTATTTTGATCTACTGTTTCCGGGAAACCAACATTTCTGATTTTCTGATTTGGCTTTCCGATCGGAAAATCAGGAATTGGCAATGGAAAATTGGATTTCTGTGGAAAACCGATTTTACGACAACTTGGTAATTTTAGGCCAGTCACAGCTCTTGGAAGCATTTAACCAATCAGATAATGCAGAATTTTTCAAACGGAAATCGGATCGCTGCGGAAATTATGGGGCAAACAAAAGACGTGTTTGAATTTTAAACATTCTGCATTCTCTGATTGGTTTAATGCTTCTGAGGCTGTGATTGGCCTAAACATACAGAGTTTGGAAGTGTTTAGCGAATTAACTGTTTACAAGTATATTGTAATGTAAAGTATTTTTTTTATGGAATCTGTAATATTTTTCAGATGTCTGCAAAAATTACGGACATCTGGAAAAATTATGAATCTTGTGAAAACCCAATACATTTTCAGTAATCGTAAATCACATTACCAGTAACTGAAATCGACAGTTGTGGAAATCGGAATTTCCGCAGAATCAGAAATCAGCATTTCCGAGTCCCTCCCTATTTGTTATAGGAGTGATTAGGCCAAAATCCATTCAAAGTTCTGTTCTATACATACCAGTGTTTAATAATAAAACCAAAATCCCAGTGAGAATCATTTCTTCCCCTTTTTATTTCATTTACAAAGCTGCCAACACAATGAAAGATAAAGAGTTCAATAAACTCAGGGAGAGTCTCCGGATGTATTTTGGATGCCGAAAATGTTTTGTGTTTGATCTTCCATCATCTAATACAAACGATCTTCAGAGGCTGGAGGACATACCTGAGAAAGACCTCAATAGCAAGTTTTTGTCTCAGTGCCAGAAGTTCTGTGACTACATTTTCAAAAATGCAAAAGAGAAGAGAGTACAAGATACAGTTAAAGTCACTGGACAGAGTAAGTACATCTAATGGATCAATAGTATTAATCTAAATAAATGTATATGTAGGTACTCAAAGGCTTCTCCTCATATTTTTTTCTTATTTCATACAAGGAATATGAAGGTTTTCATTTATGATTTTCATATAAAGAATGACCTTGCTGGCATACTACTGTTGTGATTCAGTAAAGGACAACTGAAGTAAGAGTGATATGGAGGCTACCATATTTATTTCCTTTTAAGCAATACCAGTTGCCTGACTGTTGCTAGGTACACACATGAGATCCTCTGCATCTAATACTTTTAGCTACAGACCCTGAACAAGCATGCAGCAAATAAGGTGTTTTGACATTATTGTGAGAGCTGACAAGATTAGCTGCATGCTTGTTTCTGGTGTTAGTCAGATACTACTGCAGCTAAATAGATCATCAGGGCAGCCAGTCAACTGGTATTGCTTAAAAGGAAATAAACATAATTTCCAAGAGAGGAGACCCAGCATCGTCTTCAAATGTATTTCAAGATCTTTATTTTTAAAGCATCAAAAACATGCAAAAGGGCAAGTCTATGCAACGTTTCGAGAGGAGCCTCCTCTCTTTGTCAAGCTGACAAGCCCTCTAAATACATGCAATATCAACCAGCTTTAAATAGTGGTTGCTCCATTAGGGAGCCAATCAAAATAGCCTGGATGCCTTGTCACCGACCAATCAGGCTAAGTTCCTAAATGTAAACCCTCCCATCCAGTGGAGGACCTGATGGGAAACTGCATCTATTTTTGTGCTCCAATCATTTTAAAAAGTCTGCTGGAGCGCCGAACAATGAGGGCAGGGCACGTCCTGGGCAAAAAAGTCATAAAACTGACGCATGCGTAAATCCGCAATGAAAACACGCATGCACCTGTAACAATGCGTGCGTGTGCAATTTGTAAAAACATATGCGTAAGAACCTGGAAGCTTTTGCCTATAACGGTAACAATAATGTTTATTTTTTGGAGTTCAATGGCAGCCGCCCAAAGCGGCGGCCAGACAGTGAACCCCAAAAAAATAAACATTATTGCCCACCCTCTCAGACTGGCATCTGCAACAACTGCGGCCAGTCTGGGCTGGCAAGAGTATAGGCGATTGGATTGTAACATCTATGTTTATGACAATTAACGCTTCTGGGTTCTTAGGCGTATGTTTTTATGCATTGCACGCCTACGCATTGTCACAGGTGCATGCGTGTTTTAATTGCGGATTTATGCATGCGTCAGTTTTATGACTTTTTTTGCCCAGGGCATGCCCTGCCCTCACTGGACGGCGCTCCATTGGACTTTTTAAAATGATTGGAGCACAAAAATAGATGCAGTTTCCCATCAGGTCCTCCACTGGATGTGAAGGTTTACATTTAGGAACTTAGCCTGATTGGCAAGGCGTCCAGGCTATTTTGATTGGCTCCCTAATGGAGCAACCACTATTTAAAGCTGATTGATGTTGCATGTATTCCGAGGGCTTGTCAGCTTAACAAAGAGAGGAGGCTCCTCTCGAAACGTCGCCTAAACTTGGCCTTTTTAATGTTTTTGTTGCTTTAAAAATAAAGAGCTTGAAATACATTTGAAGACTGTGCTGGGTCTTCTCTCTTGGAAATTTTACTTGCTTTTCCTGGAGGCACAGGGACAATGACCAAAGCATGTTGATGGTTGGGTGCTGCATTTTACTGCTTGCCAAGGAAATATACATGGCAGCCTCCATATTGTTCTCATTTCTGGTGTCCTTAATGTCTAAGCAACTAGTGAAAGCTTCATGCAGCCAGTGAAGTAACAGCTAGTGTTGGTGTTCAAATTCAGGTTGTCCTTCCATTCAATGCAAAAATGGCTGTTTAAATTTGTTTCTTGCCAACCCCAAAAAAACACGTTATTCGACTGCACAAAATCAGAAAAATTGCATTGAAGTCAATAGCACCAACTTTTGCGGTTAATAACAAAGCCCCCATACATGCTAGAGTCACCAAATTTGCTAGGTATGTTCAAGAGAACAGTGGAAACAATGGAAAATGTTTCAAAAAGTCCTTGAAGTTTTTGAGAAAATTGATTTTAAAAAATTCTAAGAAATTTATTTTTTTTTAAATTCAGTAACATGACATTTAGCAAAATGGCCAGCTATTATACCTTCAGATCAGACCAGTTTCATAAAGAACAGAGAGGAAAGTGATAAATCACAGTGATGATTATAATCTGCTAATTATGATTACGTAAAATTTCATGTAAAATTTTGCAAATCCAGCCATATGTAATTACAATTTGGAAATATAATTGAATTTACATAATCCATTCGTATTCTAGTGTAAATATGTGTAATTTCAGAAACATTTTTCGAATTTTTAAAAACAACAAGATATTTTGGAAAATTATTTTTTTTTACTTGTTCCCATTATTCCCCATAACATATGTAGCAACTAATGATGATAGCATATATGCTATTGCTATTGACTGCTGAAGTCAACACAAAATTACACGTAATTGCAAAATTATGTTTAGTGATTATGTTTACAAATGAAATTGATCAAAAAATGTTCTCAAATTTTGCAATATTTTTCACATTCTAATTGTGTATTATGATGAAAAATTACACATAATATTTGTGTTCATCCCTAGTAACTCATATAAAGCCTTGAATATTATTCACTGGGTAAAATTGGATAAAAAGTTTGTTAGGACCAGCAGATCCTCCACATTTTATTAGTTCCTATGCTCCAATCAGCTCCCAGTCTTCACCTTGTGTGGTGCGTCCCGGTCAGCTGAGGAATGACAAGTTAATTGTCTCAAACCTTGGGTTACACCAAAGCCTTGATATGCCCAAGGTATAGGAACTGAAGACCATAAAGCAGTTGTACTACCAGTTCCCAATAAACAGTAGTTCAGTCTACTAATATAATACACAGTGTCAGGTAATGGTCAGTAATGATTGGAGTCAATCTCTAAGTCAGCAAGCCAGGGGTCATTCACATGTATTCGATGTCCATCAATCCAAATCATAAGCAAGCCCAGAGTCAACAAGCCTGCAGTCATACATAGATATCATAAGCAATCATAAGTAATCTTAGAGTCAGCAAGTCAAGAGTCATACACCTATATATCAGAAATTCAGGAGTATACAAGAGTGTAGTAAGACAGGCTACATCCAAAACAGGCATCAGACAATAGAGAAGTCAAAGGTGCAGGCAAAGGTTCAGACAGGGAATTTTTGTGTCAAAAGTTTGTGTTCACATTGAACATTTAAGTCAGTGGCCACCATGCTAGAATCATGAAATTTGTAGGGAATATTAAGGAAAACATTGGGGACAAGAAGGGACAATTCAAAAAGACCTTTTAGATTTTAAGAAATTTGATTTTAAAGTTATGAGAAGAAGAAAGTACAAGTTTAAGTGTGGTTAAATATTGTCCTATTGGTAGTGTGAATTTACAAAGAAATAGCAGTAAATTTCATGACGGAGGAGGAAGTGTGGGCTAATGAGACCCTGGGGGGAGTTCATGGTGGCATCTGAGAGTCCCTTTTAAGAATTTGACCCTCAGATGCCCGCCCCCTCACCAGGTGAAATTAGTATAGGGGTATTGACTACCCCTTACCCGTTTTCATAAAGGGTTAAACTGAAATGCCAACATGAAAAAATTCAGTTAGCCACTTAAGGACCATGGTATTAAACCCCCCTAGCGACCAGGCCATTTTTTAAAAAATATACCACTACAGCTTTAAGGGCTTGCTGCAGGGCTGTACAACTCAGCACACAAGTGATAAGTGATTCCGACGCCCCCCCCCCCCACACACACACACACACACACACACACTCACTTTTCTGCGCACCAACAGAACCTTCTGATGGTGGGCTATGGTTGCTCCCAGTGTTTTTATTTTTTTAATAAATATTTATTGTAATTTTTTAAAATAAATAAATAAACCTTTTTTTTTATATTATTTTTCTAATCCTACCTCCCTCCCACAGCCAGCCAATGACAGTGATTGGCTGTCATAGGCTTCGCTCCCCTGCTGCCCAGGGAGACAGCCATGTCACACGGCTGTCCCCAGTACAGCGCTGCCGTAGATCTCAGCGCTGTACATTATAAATAGATGGAGGTTTCGCTGTCTAACAGTCTCCTAGCGGCGATCGCCACTGGGAAACTGATGACGGAGCGGCGCTCCATCATTCTAGTGGAGATGGACGTGCACCAGCGCGCGCAATCTCCTGCAAAACCTCCCCCAAAGATGAGGGCCAATCGGCGTGGAGCGGTCGGCAAAAGGTTAATATTTCTAATTAACCACAAATATTTACGTTTAGTTTATGTTCTCACACCAATATATTTTGAAATGTCCAATGCCGATATCCTCTCATCACCTTGAATGAAGTTCTCCATGCACTTGAAGGTCGCCCCCATACATGATGCTTTATCCTCCCCCCATGCAGCTCTATCTACACTGCTCTCCCTACCCCCACACCTATCACACCCACCTATGCCAGCTTCCAGCACCTATTAAACCTACAGAACCCTGATAATAGGCTGTAGGTGCTGGCATTGTGATAGGTGTGGGCAGGTAGGGAAGACAACGGGAGGCGGCGGTGGCACTGTCTGGAGAGGACGAGAGCTCTATCTATACTAAGTATAGCTAGAGCAAAAATAATTGTTAAATATCCCTCCATTGGTCTACTAACAGACCAATGACAACCCTCCAGATCTGAAGAGGGACTTTGCTATTAACCGCTAAAGTCGGCAGCCTTTAACACCTCTATAAAAACGTTCAAAAAAATGCTTGTGTAAAAGTTCACCCTTGATCCCCCTCTACCATGCCACTGTCTTATTTTTGATACACTTTGTACAATTGCAGAGATGCTCTGAAGGTTTCAGAAGTTCATCCTGCCATTAAAGTCAATGGAGCTTGCTGTAAGCATTCAATTGACAATATTTTGTGGTAAAATTTGTGAGCACACTCGTGAACATGAAATGTTATTGCTATGTTCGGCAATCACTAACCATTATCCTCTGAACACGTTGATTGAAGATATCCATTCACTGCTGACACATATGGCACTAGCACTTGCTATACTAAAGTAAAGTAAAGTGTTGCTTTATGTGCCAAAGTATAGCAAGCCCAGGCAGCCCCATAGTAGCGCCTAAACCTAAAATGGAGAAACTAACCCTTCCTCCGCCCATCTCTATACCTACCTATGGTGGAATCCTGGGCCTTGCAGTGCATTCTGGCAGCAAATGATTTGCACTTGCCAATGCTTATTCCATTTTTCCCAAATTGGGTATTGTTACTGCCCCTCACATTTGCCGGCACTCATGAAAATTTGTGGTAAGCAAGAAATGTCTGATTTGTTGAGAAACTGAACTTAAAATTCTAGCACACTCCTCCATACTACTAATAAAACTGTTAATACTTATTATAATAGTAATAGCTATATGTAGTAATAATAGTAATACTACTACTACTACTAATAATAATAATATTAATAATAATATTTTGTATCAATAAGAAGAAGTGAAAGCTGAAATAATAGTAATACAATGTATCATAGTTTGTAATAATAATTTGTGATAGCAGCAATAATAATAACTAGCCGACCCGCGGCGTAGCATACACCGCATAAGGGGGTAGACCCCCCTCAGCTGGGTCCCCCATGTGCGCTCCCCCTCCAGCTTAAGCTCAGCAGGACCTCCCTCACCTGGGTCCCCCATGTGCGCTCCCCCTCCAGCTTAAGCTCAGCAGGACCCCCCTCCCTCACCTGTGTCCCCCATGTGCGCTCCCCCTGCAGCATAGGCTCAGCAGGACCCCCCCTCCCTCACCTGGGTCCCCCATGTGCACTCCCCCTCCAGCTTAAGCTCAGCAGAACCCCCCTCCCTCACCTGGGTCCCCCATGTGCGCTCCCCCTGCAGCTTAAGCTCAGCAGGACCCCCCCTCCCTCACCTGGGTCCCCCATGTGTGCTCCCCCTGCAGCTTAAGCTCAGCAGGACCCCCCTCCCTCACCTGGGTCCCCATGTGCGCTCCCCCTGCAGCTTAAGCTTAGCAGGACTCCCCTCCCTCACCTGGGTCCCCCATGTGCACTCACCCTCCAGCTTAAGCTCAGCAGAACCCCCCTCCCTCACCTGGGTCCCCCATGTGCACTCACCCTCCAGCTTAAGCTCAGCAGAACCCCCCCCCCCTCACCTGGGTCCCCCATGTGCGCTCCCCCTGCAGTTTAAGCTCAGCAGAACCCCCCTCCCTCACCTGGGTCCCCCATGTGCACTCCCCCTGCAGCTTAAGCTCAGCAGGACCCCCCTCCCTCACCTGGGTCCCCCATGTGCGCTCCCCCTCCAGCTTAAGCTCAGCAGGACCCCCCTCCCTCACCTGGGTCCCCCATGTGTGCTTCCCCTGCAGCTTAAGCTTAGCAGGACCCCCCTCCCTCACCTGGGTCCCCCATGTGCACTCACCCTCCAGCTTAAGCTCAGCAGAACCCCCCTCCATCACCTGGGTCCCCCATGTGCACTCACCCTCCAGCTTAAGCTCAGCAGAACCCCCCCCCCTCACCTGAGTCCCCCATGTGCGCTCCCCCTCCAGTTTAAGCTCAGCAGAACCCCCTCCCTCACCTGGGTCCCCCATGTGCGCTCCCCCTGCAGTTTAAGCTCAGCAGAACCCCCCTCCCTCACCTGGGTCCCCCATGTGCACTCCCCCTGCAGCTTAAGCTCAGCAGGACCCCCCTCCCTTACCTGGGTCCCCCATGTGCGCTCCCCCTCCAGCTTAAGCTCAGCAGGACCCCCCTCCCTCACCTGGGTCCCCCATGTGCACTCCCCCTCCAGCTTAAGCTCAGCAGCAGCCGCCACTATTAGCAAGAGGCAGCGGGCAGGGATGACTCACCTCTTCCGCGTTCCAGCGTGCGTTCCACTGTCGTCACTCCCTGCAATGCTACCCACTGTATTGAAGTAATTTTCCTTCTTAAAACAGAAGGAAATCTGCAATAATTCAGCTATAAGTGAACATTTGCGGTTACCCACAATGCACTGCTACTAAATATGCAAATTATCCCTTTTCACCCTTGGTAAGCCAAGCAAGCATCCAGAACCGCTGGTGTATAGCAAGCATATAACTTTATATTTTACAGTCATATCAACCCCACATGTAGACAGCCTGTTTCAGACTTTTGGTCCTCATCAGTACTTGGCAGAGATTGATATAGCTGTATGAGATAGGGCTTGGACCAGTACAACAGAATAACCAAGCAGCTCGGGGCGACCCAAACCACTCGGAATGTATAGGGGGATAAAAGGGACCAAAAAGACCTCCTACTAAAAAAAACAAAGCTTGGTGTAACTTGCCTTCTTAAAACAGAAGGAAATCTGCAATAATTCAGCTATAAGTGAACATCTGTGGTTACCCACAATGCACTGCTACTAAATATGCAAATGATCCCTTTTCACCCTTGAAAACTCAAGCAAGCATCTAGAACCACTGGTGTATAGCAAGCCTATAGCTTTAAATTTTACACAGTCATATCAAACCCACATGTGACAGCCTATTTCAGACTTTTAGGGCTTGATTCACAAAGCGGTGATAACTCAGTTATCACGCCTAAAAGACTTTAGGCGTGATAACCTGTGCACCACTGAGTTATCACCGATTTGTGCTGCTCTTCGCGCGAAGCTCCCGCGCGCAAAGTCCCATAGGGCTCAATGGGCGCTGCGCGCGAAGCACGGTACACTGCGCGCGCAGCGCGGTGCGCTACACACGCAAAACTTTGCGCGCGGGAGATCGCGCGAGTTTTTTCTTATCACGCCTAAACTGAGTTTAGGCGTGATAAAGGGCTTTTCACAGGCGTACAAATACTTTGCAACGCTTTGTGAATCAAGCCCTTAGTCCTCACCAGAACATAGTAGGGATTGATATGTCTGTATGAGATAGGGTTTGGACCAGTACAACAGAGTAACCAAGCAGCTCAGGGTGACCCAAACTACTAAGAATGTATAGGGGAATAAAAGGGACCAAAAAGCCCTCCTACTAAAAAAAAGCAAAGCTTGGTGTAATTTGCCTTCATAAAACAGAAGCAAATCTGCAATTATTCAGCTATAAGTGAACATTTGTGGTTACCCACAATGCACTGCTACTGAATATGCAAATTATCCCTCTTCGCCCTTGGTTTGATATGGCACTACTTCTTCTTCTTGCTTGGACCAGCCCCTTCTTCTTGCTTGGACTGGCCCTGGGGGCAGGGCGCTACTTCTTCTTCTTGCGTGAAGGTTGAGGCTCTTACTCTATTATATATATAGATCATATTTTGTAGTAGTAGTAGTAATAATAATAATAATGATTTGTATATAACAAAAAGTAGTGTTCATGTGCACACACAGGCGCAAATATGCACATACTTGCATACATACTGCAACACATACATGCTGTATATACACGCTACACACAGTGGCCTCAGCCTCAATTCTGGTAGCTATGTGGGGTAATTTTTTTTGTCACTAAAATACCCCAATTGGTATTTTCAGTTTTTTGTTTTTTTTTAGGCAATTCTGAAAGATTTTTCCACATTTCCGAATATGCAGTAAAATGTACAGAAAATGCAATGAAAGTGCAGTATTTCAGCAGTAAGCATGCATATAGTAATTAACCCCCTGGCGGTACTCCCGAGCTAAGCTAAGCTCAGGCTGAGTGACAGATGCTGATAGTGGTAAGCCAGAGCTCAGCTCAGGCTGCCTTTAACCGCCGCATGCTCTCTGTTCCAGCAGGACCCAGGCTTCTCCCCCCAGTCGCCGGAATCGCCGGAATCCCTGTTAGCTCTGCATTTCTTCCAGGGACCTGGTGGCCAATCAGGTTTGTGGAGCAGTGGTGTGCAGCGGGGTGGAGTTACATCAGGGGGCGGCGTGAGGTCATGGGGAGGGAGGAGAATTGAAAAAATAAAAATTATCTGATTGGCCCAAATTAGCATTGTATTGGATACAAGGGGATTTGTATCCAATGCAATGTTGCTATTTGCTTCCTGGCTGTGGCGGAGCTAAGTGCTGTGATCTGTGTGATCTGTGTGAGTTGCTGATCTGTTTTTCTGCCTGCCTGTTACCGAATGTTGACTACTCTTTGCCTGCTGCCTGTACCGACATCTGCCTGGATTTGACAACTCTCTGCTTGCCATTTGCACCAACCTCTGCCTGCCTATCATTTGCTATGGCGTCATCCTCCAGAAGGCGTCTCTCTGCGGAAGCGCTTTGGAGTTGGAAGACAGCGATCTGCAGTCACTGGTGGACTCAAGTGACAGCAATGCACCTGGAAATCTGTCATCTGACCCAGATAGCAACAGTGACTCCATCACCACCGAGGTCAGTGATGTCTGCGTTTGGTGCCCCATAGTCCTTTCTCAGGCTCTGCCACCGCCCCCATGTTTCCCTTTTACTGGGGAGCCTGGCCTGAAGATAGAATGCGAGCACAACCCCCTGGCCTACCTGCTACTCTTCTTCACGGATGCAGTTATTGAAAAAATAGTGGAGGAGACTAACGGCTACCCCACCCAACAACTGGCTGCTCCACAAGGGCGCTTTTCAAGGAGCAGGACATGAGAGCCGGTCACCGAACAGAACATTTGTTTTTTTGGAGGGGGCCTAATTATTCTGCAGGGAGTGGTGGGGAAGCCCCTGCAGAAATGGTATTGGACCACCAATAAGCAGTGCTGCTCAACAGGATTCCGGATATTCGGGTAGACCCGGATATCCAAACGTTTTAGGCCTATCTGACCGGATCCGGATACCTGGGCCAAAATCCGGATAGCTATCTGCGGATAGTTGGACGCATGCCCGGATATCCGCGGATATCATGCGGATATCCGGATCCGGGTACTGTTACCATGGAGATGACGTTCATGACGTCATTATGCCAATCAGAGGGCTCCCAGCCTAAGCCCAAGCAACCAATCACAGAGGGGAACATTGGCCAGTCCCTCCTGTATATAAGGAGGGGGCCATGATGAGAATCTCGTCCTTGCTTTGTGACTGCCACTGAGATACATTCTCCAGTGTGTTTGGCTTAAGCAAGTGCATTATCTGAGTGATAAACCCAGCGTTTTTACACTTAAACCCCTTCTCTATACAATTGTTTTACTGTGTTGTAGTTAGCTAGTCTGTGTAATTTGTTAGTGTCAGTCAGTCTTTCAGCTGCAGCAGATGCCTGTGCCTGGTAGTTAGGTCCTGTGTCTTTGTCTGTGTGTGCTGCTGTGTGTGCACACAGTCCAGGCTCCTTGCTGCTGGCTGGCCTGCTATTAGCCTTAGTAGTTAGGTAGTTAGTATTACTGTGTTATATTGTGTAGTTGCATCGTTAGTTGTTGAGAGTAGTACTGTGTTAGCTGCTAGCCTGCTACTACCAATTATTGCAGTGCTTCAGCTGCTGTGCTGCTGACTGAGCAGTGTCAGTGTGTTTTTGTTGTTATTGTACTAGTCTGCTCCTGTCTGTCACTCACTCCGTGCTGATTCACACAGTCCAAGCCCCCAATAATAAAGTACAAGTACCCCACACATCATCTGACTGTGACATCACATATCTGGTACTATGTCTGGCACTGGCAGCTGGGGGAGGGGCAGCAAGGCCAAAAGAAGAGGGAGCAACATTGCGGGCTCTGGCTGCAGTTCTGCTGCATCGGTCTCCATGCCGCCGCTACCCACTGTCCGTCCAGCTGTTAGGGGGAGTCACGCTGCAGAGACGCAGCAGCGTGTTGTGTCCATTTTCAAGCAGGGTCAGCGGCGCAAATTGGAGGAGAAAAATGCCGCGTCTGTGATGCAGCTGATGGTGAATGACAACGAGAAGGCCAGTGAGGCCACCACCAGCCCTAGAGAAAACATTCTTAGCAAAATTGGCTTTGCGGAAGAGTCTGAGATGCTGACCTTAATTGTTGGGGGGGAGCCTGATAGCTCAATTTCATCGGAGGCAGCTACAAGATGATTTAGCAGATCCCAGATCTGCAACCCAGGTAAAATTCTCCCCCTTCTAAGTGAATACTTTCTCTCCAGCTAAGAGACACAGAACCACAACATTTAAGTCTATGGAACAGCATCTCTGTCTAGCTAAGAGTCACAGAAACCACACAACACTCAAATTGGTGGAAATGCATCTCATAAAGTTTATATTGCATGTGATATGTGTGATACAGGTACAGACATTGATGAACTACAGAAAAAGCAAGATGTACAGAGCAATCCAACCATATAAACACATAAAGCTTAGGAACCAATGCCCACAATGTATACATTAATACATAACATTAATGCAGCTTCCCAATATATCCTAAAATACAGCACATAATACGCAGTCCCATTATATCTTACCCATGGTTTCCACCTAACAGCCTCACCAGCAACTTTCAGCCAAAAGACCCCCTCACAGCACATGGTCGAAGACAATATACCCCTTGACTCCACCCCCTCACCATACATCACTTCCCTTGAGAAAGCTTAGTGTCATTGGCTGAAAAGATGCTTTTCAGGAGATTTAAACTTTATCTCCGCCTAAGGTCAGTTAGCAGGAAGTGAAGTCTTTTGTCTTAGAAACATGTGCTCTACGAATGGTGCAATGCCTGCTCCACAAAAGCAAGCAGTGAAACACACAGTCCATATCTTACAGAGCCCGTCCATGATGTGTCAGCAGAAGAGGAGTTTGAGGCGGGCTCATCATCCCAGCAGTTGTTTGAGGAGGGGGAGTTTGATCTTGATGATGAGGTGAAGGACCCGGACTATCAGCAACCGGAGGGGGATGTCAGCAGCTCTGACTCTGAGGAGGAGGATTCAGTGGGTCTGGCACGCAGGATCAGCATTGCAGGGATTGGCAGGAGCAGCAGTGGGCATGGAATGCGTGACCCGCAGGCTGCTGCTCCATCTGCCAGTGGCACTACTACCACCAGCCGCACCACTCAACCCCAGGCCCCAACCACCACTGGGAGAAAATCAGCATCAACATCCCATTCTGAGCAACGTAAGGGCAAACTGCAATCCCCAATATGGCAGTTTTTCCATCTGCCCTCACTTGATAGCAAGTTTGTAACTTGCAAATTTTGCCATGTGAAGCTGAGCAGAGGGTCTAACCCCTCCACTTATGGCATCTCCAGCTTCATCAACCATCTGGCCAATTAGCACAAACCTGAGCATGAGGAATTCAAGAGGCTGAAGGAAGCTGGCGCTGGCCCTTGCAGAGGTCAGAGCATCATAACCCCCTTTGCTACTCCTGCTGACACTGAGGCCTGTTCAGGCAGCCAGTCCTCCTCAGTGGTCTCCTCTGCTCCCTCCTCGGCTTCCCGTGCAAGCCTAAAATGCCACCACCACCAGACCCTGCTGAGTGAGTCGTTCGTGGTCAGGGCTCAGCCTCCCAGCAGCCGTCGCATACGCCAGCTGAACGGCTTGCTTACACGGGCCCTGTCTTCCCAGCTCCTCCCGTACTCGTTTGTCCAGATGTGTGCGCTCCTGCAGTGTGCAGCGCCGGATTGGCCAATCCCCAGCCGGCACTACTTTGCACGCAAGGCCATCCCAGCACTGCACCATTTTGTGAAGGTCAACGTGGACCATGGGCTGGATCATGCGGTGGGTGCGCACGTCCATGTGACCATGGACTCATGGTCAAGTCAGTTTGGGACAGGCAAGTACCTCTCTTTCACCGCGCACTGGGTCAGTTTGGTGGAAGGGGGTGAGGAGGGGACAGCATCATCATCACTCCAGTGGGTGATGCCACCCCGCAGCAGGGTCAGGGGAAGTGCAGCAGGTTCCAGCTCTGATCCGGTTCCATCCGCCGCCAAACACCCCCACCTCAGCAGCAGCATGCAGGCCCACCACTGCAAAGCGCTGCTGCAGATGGTCACCCTGGAGAAGAACACGCTTATGGCAGACCACGTCCTGGCCAAGCTCCGAGAGCAGGAGAGGAGTTGGCTGACCCCCAGAGGCCTCAGAGTCGGAGAGGTGGTGGCCGACAATGAGGCAAACATGGTTGCTACCATCCAGCGGGGAAATCTCACCCATATCCCCTTTGCCTCGTCCTGAACCTGGTGGTGCAGAAATTACTGCACACCTACCAGGGGATGGACAGTCTTTTGGGAGCGGCAAGGAAAACCGTGGGTTATTTTCGCCACTCGGGTGGTGCCACAGCATCCCTGGAAGCCATGCAGCAGGAGCTGAACCTCCCATGGCACCGGCTCATTATAGACGTTCCAACACGCTGGAGTTCCACCCTGGCAATGTTGGAACGTCTGGTTGAACAGAGGCGGGTTGTCAGCCTCTACCTGGCCAAAGCCACCATGGATGCCAACTTGCCGAGGACCGGCACCACCCACCTCCCAGACATCATCCTCAGTGCTGATTGGGGAAAAATGCAGCTGGTGTGCTTGGTGCTGGCACCCTTCCTGGAGGCCACCAACCTGGTCAGCCGGGACCATGCGTCGCTGTGTAAGTGGATGATCATTGTGTGCATGCTGGAAAAGGCCCTCGATGCTCTGCTGGAACTGGGAGACGAAGCCTTGATCCAGCAGGAGCAGCAGCAGCAACCTTTGCAGTCCACCTCTATGCAGCAGGAGGAGGACTTGGAGGTCCCTGACCTTGAAGAGGAGGGGGCACAGCGGAGTGCAGCTGCAGTAGTGCGGGGTAGTGTTGGGCGAACAGTGTTCGCCACTGTTCGAGTTCTGCAGAACATCACCCTGTTCGGGTGATGTTCGAGTTCGGCCGAACACCTGATGGTGTTCGGCCTTTTAAGTTCGGGTTCGCCCTGAACTACTAATTGGCCGCCGAACAGGGCCGAACAGGGCCCCTGTTCGGCCGAATACTGCCCACCTATGGGGTCGCAGGCATAAGGGGGGAGCATGCCCCGATCGCGGGGGGGGTCGGAAATTCCCCCCACCCCCTCCGCTAGCGCTCCCCCCTCTGCCCGCTTCCCCATACAAAAGTTTCAGGAAGTACCGGTCCGGTGGTAGTGGGTGGCTGGCAGTGGGCGGCACTGTGAAGTGAGTGACTGAGGAGGAGGAGTCCGGAGAGTGACGCGTTGAGGGAGGCCGGGCAGCGGGCGGTTCAGCAGTAGTACCGTACTACTGCTGAACCGCCTGCTGCCCGGCCTCCCTCAACGCGTCACTCTCCGGACTCCTCCTCCTCAGTCACTCACTTCACAGTGCCGCCCACTGCCAGCCACCCACTACCACCGGACAGGTACTTCCTGAAACTTTTGTATGGGGAAGCGGGCAGAGGGGGGAGCGCTAGCGGAGGGGGTGGGGGGAATTTCCGACCCCCCCCCCGCGATCGGGGCATGCTCCCCCCTTATGCCTGCGACCCCATAGGGCCCCCAAAAGCGGGATGTTCGGGGAGTTCGGGGTTCGGCCCGAACATGCCGAACATTGCGGCCATGTTTGGCGAACTTTCCCGAACCCAAACATCCAGGTGTTCGCCCAACACTAGTGCGGGGGTGGAGAGAGCAAGATGAGGCTCCGGAATCAGAGGAGGAGGACAGCACTATCAGCGGTGCAGAAGATGGTGGGTCAGCAGCAGGGCCGGCCCGCTCATGAGGCGGGGTGAAACATTTGCCTCAGGCGGCACATCTGGGGGGGCGGCACCCGCCTGTCCATGGGTGGAGGGCCGCCCGCCGAGCTGGAGGAGTAGCGGACAGAAAGGGGGTATTGAGCCTAGCGGTGGGGAGGGGGGTCGGACCCCCCCTCCCTCGCCTGGGTACCACGATCTGCGCTTCCTTCCAGCTGTAAATAGTTAAGTACCAGTGTGTAGATTAAGAGGCAACGGGCGGGGATCACTCACCTCTTCCGCGTTCCAGCGAGCGCTCCACTGACGTCACTTCCTGCAACGCCGCCCACTGTATTGTAAGTGGACGGCGTTGCAGGAAGTGACGTCAGTGGAGCGCACTTTGGAAGGTGGAAAAGGTGAGTGATCCCCGCCCGTTGCCTCTTAATCTATACGCTGGTACTTAACTATTCACAGCTGGAGGGGAGCGCAGATCGAGGGACCCATGCGAGGGAGGGGGGGTCCGACCCCCTCCCCACCGCTAGGCCCAATACCCCTTTCCTGCCCGCTACCCATCCAGCTCGGTGTCCCCCCCCCCCCCCCCGACCACGGGGGGGCGATTTTTTTAAATTTTGCCTCAGGCGGCAAAAAGTCTAGGGCCGGCCCTGGTCAGCAGAGATGGCAGCCCTCTTCCCCATGGCAGCGCACATGCTGCAGTGCCTGCGCAAAGACACAAGGGTGAAGCAGATGCATGCTCGGGAGGACATCTGGATCACCCTGATGCTGGACCCACGGCTGAAGGGAAAGCTGGTTTAGTTCCTGCCTGTAGGAGGAGACCCTGTGCGCTGAATCAGGGACTTGCAGCGGATTCTGGTTCGGCGCTTGGAGGAAGCCTTCCCCCAGACTCCCACCCCCCTGCTGTCACAGTCCAGTCAACACAGCAACAGGTGCCTGCATCCAGCAGCAGCAGGTGCCCAACAAACCTGCTGTCTCTGACAAAGGTGCTCTACGCCACGCCAGTACCACTGCCTACAGAGGAGGTGCCTGCAGCAGCATCCGGCTATCAAAGCCAGAACCAGCACCTGACCCGGATGGTGGCCGACTATATGGGGTCCTACAGCAGGCTTGACACCGACACCCCTGTGGATCCCTTGGAGTACTGGGTCAAGCACCTGGATATCTGGAGCGAGCTGGCGCAATACGCCCTGGAAGTGCTGTCCTGACGGCCTGCCAGCATGATGTCAGAAAGGTGCTTCAGTGCGGCCAGTGGCGTGGTCACTGAGAAGCGCTCTTGTCTGTCCAGCCAGTCTGTGGACAGACTGACTTTTTTAAAAATGAACCAGGCTTAGGCGGTTGGTGAGTTCCTGGCCCCTGTTGTTGGCAAGAGGGAGAAATGAAGTGGCTGAGTGGGAATCACTATGCCTGCTTCACCACCCTTTACCAACACAACCTCCTGACTCCATCTTGATTAAGCCAGGTTCTAATTTTTTCACAGCCGTGGTACCAACACACTAAGTGCCATGGTCAACTATGTAAACACAATTGCTGTGTAATTTTTTTGGAGGTGTCTGTGCTGTCCGAGTAGTGGGGAGGCCCCAACTGAGGCAGTACGACCACTTCCTGGAACCTAGTCCTGATGTTAATTGACAACCTTTGTTTTTTATTTTTTTTTGGAGATTTTAAGTCCCCAAATCATCAATTAGTGTTTCCCTTTACAAAATAATGATGCTATCTGACACGGATTCGGATCGGAAAATTTTTGATCCAGATATCCGACCCGGATCGGATAGAGGGGTATCCGGATCCAAATTAGTTCCAGATAGTGAAAAGTGGTATCTGCAGCACTGCCAATAAGATCATTGCAACCCCTTTCTTTGGAATGATGATGTCCAAATATCGCTTTAGGTTGATAATGAGGTTGTTGCACTTTCCCAACTATGACACCTTCGAGGAGTCCACCCGCCCTGCACCAAAACAAAAAAAAATCTTGAAAGTGTATAATATTTTTATTTTATTTATATAGCGCCAACATATTACGCAGCGCTGTACAGAGTATATTGTATTCTCACTAACTGTCCCTCAGAGGGGCTCACAATCTAGTCCTTACCATAGTCATATGTATGTATCGTATAGTGCATGTATGGTCTAGGGCCAATTTTTTGGGGGAAAGCCAATTAACTTCTCTGTATGTTTTTGGGATGTGGGAGGATACTGGAGTGCCTGGAGGAAACCCACACAGACACGGGGAGAACATACAAACTCCTTGCAGATGTTGACCCGGCTGGGATTCAAACCAGTGACCCAGCACTTTCAAGGCGAGAGCACTAACCACTATGCCACCGTGCTGCCCGTAATTTCATACTTGACAACTTCCAGACCACTTATGTACCACAGAGGGACATAAGCATGGACGAGATTCTGATGGCGTATAAGGGGAGGCTGAGTTGGCTCCAATACATAGGCTTAGCACCCAAGCGGGCCCGCTTTGGCATAAAGCCATACATGCTATGTGAGTCGGCAACCGGATACATTTAGAACACTATATTGTATACTGGAAAAGGAACCAAGTTTAACCCCAGGTTCAGTGACTACGGAGTGGCGACATCCTCTGTACTGTCTTTTGTTGAGCCTTTACTAGACAAAGGCTATTGTGTCACCACTGACGATTTCTTTTTTTTTTTTTTTAAACATTCAATTTTTATTGCCAATATTTTGAAAGCAGTACAATTATTAAGATTTTGATGATTGCAATTGGCTTATACATGAACAGTGAATAAACCAGTCCTGCACAAACGTAATAGTGAAAAAGCAAATGGAATAAGCAAGGACCAACACTGTGAACAAGATCAAATAGAGAGGTTAGTCAGACCTAGTAGAACTAGATATTTGGGTGTTAAAATAGAGACAGGGTGGGAGAAGTCAAGGAACATGAGAATCAACTTCTAATGTGATGATAAATAAGAAACACAGAGAGCCCAATACAGTGTAGTATGTATTGGGAACCGTGGATAAATGTAAGTGTGAGATGAATATACTCACAAACATGGGTTACCTCTTAGGCAACCACTGTAGATGCAGGTGAGGAGATTAGACCTGTCCTCACTCAGGATTAAGATGTCGCTCTCTGTAGATCAGGAAAGTAGGGGTAGGTCACCCCTCCACCAGGGATGGACACAGTATTATCGTAAGAGAACAGAGGCGCCAGCAGGATAAAAGGCAATACAAATTTTAAAATTTGCTGGGAGGCAGTAGTGGACTTACCTCCGGAAAGCAGACTCAAAATACTGTCTGAATTACACAAATACATTATTATTGGTACCCCAAAAGATGCAATGCGTTTCGCAGGCACAGCCCGCTTCATCAGGCAATAAGATAGGGGACAAACAGTAGCTCGTCAGTAGCACGAATAGCGCCTCTGAGGCTTTCCGGAGGTAAGTCCACCACTGCCTCCCAGTACATTTTAAAATTTGTATTAATTTTTATACTGCTGGCGCCTCTGTTCTCTTACGATAATTCTAATGTGATGAATTTAGTTAGTAAAGGTCACCTTGAATACGTTGGAGTTTGTTTTCCATATTAATATTAGCATTTGCTAAAGCGAGAGACGAGGATAATAAGGGAGGATTGCTGGAATTCCAGTTGGAAACAATTTGGTGGCTTGCAGCAGTGGTGCTCAGCAGAGCTCGAATATTCGAGTAGCTCAAATATTCGAGCTCTTTTTCAGCTATTCGAGCTCGAATACCGAGCTCGAATAGCTGCAGCTATTCGAATGGGCTATTCGAGTGAACTCGAATAGCCCACTCAGTACTCGAGCTATTCGAGCAAACAGCTCTATTCGAGCTCGAATACCGAGCTCGAATAGCTTCATAGCCCAGATTGATGTCCTTAGAGCCAATCAGAGGGCTCCAAGGCCCTCTGACGGCAGCCAATCACAGAGGGGGACCCTGGCCAGCCCCTACCCTATAAATAGCGGCCGCCATGTTCCGTTTTTCCGTCCTTGCCTGACTTTGTACAGAGAGAGATCTGCTCCTTTGTGCTTTGGCTTAGCAAGAGCTCTATAGTGGTCAATTACCTAGCGTTTTTGCTCACATACACCTCCTATACACACCTATATTGTTGTTAGTTAGATAGACATTGTATTTTAGTTAGTAGCTTGTGTGTTACATAGAGACAGGCAGCTGCTGCAGGCAAGCTTACACAGCTTTAGGCCTCAGGGCCTTGCCTGTGTGGGCAGCTGTCCTCCTGTTCTCTGTTAGTTTATTTCTCATCTTATCTATACCAGTGTTTCTGCTGTCCTTTACTACTGAGTGATTGTATTTTGTAGTTATACTGTAACTGTACTAGGACACTCACTGTCACTGTTTGTTCATAGCTCCTGCGTGTGTGCGTGCACAGTACACACACTCTATTTCCTTCTGATTACTACTGATTATTGTAATTTCTAGTTGTACTTACTACTGTTACTACTTACTACTAGGGACACTCAGTCACTGTTCATAGGCTAGCTCCTGCGTGTGTGTGCGTGCACTGTCTGTACAGTACACACACTCTATTTCCTTCTGATTACTACTGATTATTGTAATTTCTAGTTGTACTTACTGTTACTACTTACTGTACTAGGGACACTCAGTCACTGTTCATAGGCTAGCTCCTGCGTGTGTGTGTGCGTGCACTGTCTGTACAGTACATACACTCTATTTCCTTCTGATTACTACTGATTATTGTAATTTCTAGTTGTACTTACTGTTACTACTTACTGTACTAGGGACACTCAGTCACTGTTCATAGGCTAGCTCCTGCGTGTGTGTGTGCGTGCACTGTCTGTACAGTACACACACTCTATTTCCTTCTACTTAATCTGATTACTACTGATTATTGTATTTTCTAGTTAGTGTACTAGGGGACACACTCACTGTTCACTGTTCACACTTACTGATTACCGATTATTGTATTTTGTATTAGTACTGTACTAGTAATCACTTAGCGATCTAATCACTTAGTGATTAGTGTCACCTCACCCACCAACCCACTCCATTAAAGTACCCCACTTTTTCACCCGCCCTTTTAAAAAACTTTTTTGTTTACGCCCAAAACATCTAAGATGTCTGGAAGTGGCAGCCAGCGCGGTTTGGGCAAGGGGAAGGGCAGCAAGGGAATCAAGAGGAGAGGGAGCAGCATTGTGGCAAGCCGCGGCCACCATGCACAGTTCCGCAGCAGCAGCAGCTGCGTCAGTGGCTAACATTCCGCCTATCGCCACTGGCCGTGGACGCCTTGGGCGCCGCCCAGCAGGAGCAACTCACGCTGCAGAGACACAGCAGCAGCAGCGTGTAGTACCTGCTCCTATTTTCCTCCAGCCGGGTCGGAAACGTCCCATTGAGGAAAAGGATGCAGCCACTGTGGTGCAACTAATGACGGAGGATGAGCAGCCCGCCATCAGCTCTGCATCCGAGGCCTCCAACCTCACCACCACCACCACCACCACCCCTGTTCACAGCAGCCGCCCAGCAGGGCCTGGGGGGAAGGAGGAGGCCAGTTCACCGTCACAAGTTGGCGACCTGTCACTCAGCAGTATTTTTACCCCAGGCACCATCAGGGTATTGTCTGCTGTTGTTGGCGATTTTGAGGAGGAGATGCTGATGGGCACTTTGGGGGAGGAGGGATTGGACAGCAAGACTGTGGCGACAGTCAAGCAGCCCATCCTTGCATCAGGAGAGGAGTTTGGGGGGGTCATCATCCCAGCAGGACATGTTTCAGGAGGGGGAGGATGATGATGATGATGACGTGGTGACAGACAAAGACTGGGTGCCGCCACCACCAGCACCTGGGGATGTCATCATCAGCAGCTCTGAGGAGGAGGAGGAGGATGCACTTGTGGGCCTTGCAAGGAGGCGCATCATCGCAAGCATTGGCAGCAGTAGGCAGGTCCCACAGCCTGCTGGTGTCTCAGGCTCAGCAGCAGCAGCATCTGCCAGTACCACCACCAGCCGCACCCAAGCCCCCCCCCCCCCAACCACCACAGGGAGACAGGCAGCAGCGGCTCCAGGCCGTAGGGGGTTGTTCTTGTCACCAATCTGGCGATTTTTCACAATGCCCACAGTTTTCAGCAAGTACACCACTTGCAACCACTGTCAGCGGAAGTTGAGCAGAGGTGCAGACCCCTTAAAGTTCAGCACCAGCTCGCTCATCAACCACCTTGCTGCTAAACATTTCCACCAGCATGAGGAGTTCCAGAGGCTGAAGGCATCTGGTGCTGGCAGTGGCACCACACCCATCACTGCACAGCCTTCAGCAGCAGCAGCAGCAACAGCAGCCACCCGCCCTCCTGCTCCTCCAGCAGCACCAGCAGGAGTGCGGAAACGCACTGCTCCTCCCCCCTCTGCAACTCCTGCCGCCGACACTGAGGCCTGTTCTGGCAGCCAGTCCTCAGTGGTCTTCTCTGCTGTGTCCGCTGATTCCCGTGCTAGCAAAAGGCCACGCCAGAGCCTTTTGAGCAAGTCCTTCCTGGGGGGTGGTTAGGGCTCTGCCTCCCAGCAGCCGTCGCGTGCGGCAGCTGAACGGCTTGCTGGCACGGGTCATGTGCTCCCAACTCCTGCCGTACACGCTCGTGCAGGAGGGGAGCGACATGCGTGCGCTGCTTGCTTGTGCAGCCCCAGACTGGCAGCTCCCCAGCAGACACTACTTTGCCCGCAAGGCCATTCCTGCACTGCACCGCTTTGTGATGGCCAATGTGGAGTGAGGGCTGGAGCACGTGGTTGGTGAAAGGGTCCACGTCACCATGGACTCCTGGAGCAGCCGCTTCGGGACAGGCCGCTACCTGTCCTTCACTGTCCACTGGGTCAACTTGGTGGAAGGGGGTGAGGATGGGAGAGCAGCAGCGGGCACAGCAGCAGCAGCAACACAGTGGGTGGTGCCACCCCGCATGGTCAGGGGAACTGCAGCAGGTTCCTCCGATCCTCTGCCATCCTCCGGCACACCTGGCCAAACCCCCCGCCTCAGCAGCAGCGTGAAGGCCCGCCACTGCAAAGCGCTGCTGCAGTTGGTCAGCCTTGGGAAGACCAAACTGACGGCAACCCATGTGTTGGCCAAACTCCAGGAGCAGGAGAGGATTTGGCTGACCCCCAGAGGTCTCAGAGTCGGAGAGGTGGTGGCCGACAATGGGGCCAATCTGGTTGCCGCAATTGACAGGGGAAACCTGACCCACATCCCCTGTCTTGCCCACGTGCTGAACCTGGTGGTGCAGAAGTTCTTGCGCACCTACCAGGGGATGGGCGAACTGCTGGAAACGGCAAGGAATGTTGTGCGTCACTTCCGGCGCTCGGCTGCAGCCTGTGCGAGCCTGGAAGACGTGCAAAAGGAGCTCGAGCTGCCACGCCATCGGCTGATCCTTGACGTTCCAACTCGCTGGAACTCCACCCTGGCGATGTTGGAGCATCTGGTTGAACAGAAGCACGCTGTCAACCAGTACCTTGCCCTGGACACTGTTTCCGCCGCTCAGAAAAGGGACAAGACCAGCAACATCCCGTCTATCATCCCCGATGACGACTGGAGGCACATGCAGCAGGTGTGCTTAGTGCTGGCTCCCTTTCTGCAGGCCACTAACATGGTGAGCAGGGACCATGCTATGGTCTGCGAGTGGGTGCCCCTGGTTTGTCTGCTGAACAGGGCCCTCGATGCTTTGCTGGAACAGGGAGCGGCAGCCTTGGCCCAGCAGGAGCGGCATGCAGCTGCACAGTCCACCTCTGAGGGGGAGGAGGACTTGGTGGAGGTCCCTGACCTTGCTGCTGATGAGGGGGATCAGCACAGCGCAGCTGAGTTGGTGCGGGGGTGGAGAGAGGATGAGGCTGAGGAGGCAGAGGAGGAGGATGAGGACAGCACTGCCGTCGATGTGCCAGCACACGTGGCCCGCCTCTTCCCAATGGCAGCGCATATGCTGACGTGCCTGCGCAAGGACCCCAGGGTGATCCAGATGAAGCAGAGGGAGGAGATCTGGATCAGCATGATGTTGGACCCGCGCCTCAAGGGGAAGTTGAGCCAGTTCCTGCCGCCTGCAGGAGGAGAGCCAGCGCAACAAATAAGGAGCTTGCAGCAGGCCCTTGTTGAGTGCTTGGAGGAAGCCTTCCCCCAGCCTTCCACCCCCACTGTCCAGCCAGCACAGAGGCAGCAGCAGGTGCCTGCATCCAGCAGCAAGCGCCCCACAGACCTGCTGTCTCTCAGCAACGAGTTCTACAGGACTGTAGAGGCTCCGGCAGCAGTGACTAGAGAGGAGGTGCATGCAGCAGCATCCTCCTCCGGTCACAGCCAGCGCCTGCCCCGCATGGTGGCTGACTACATGGGGTCCTACAGCGGGCTTGACAGCGATGCCCCTGTTGATCCCATGGAGTATTGGGTCAAGCGCCTGGAGATCTGGAGCGAGCTGGCGCAGTACGCCCTGGAAGTGCTGTCCTGTCCCCCTTCCAGCGTGCTGTCCGAGCGCTGCTTCAGTGCAGCTGGTGGCGTGGTTACCGAGAAACGCTCACGTCTGTCTCACAAGTCTGTGGACAGACTGACGTTTCTCAAGATGAACCAGGGTGGAAGGCGAGTTCCTGGCCCCTGTTGTCGGCGAGAGGGGGACATGAACTGGCTGCCGGAAGAACCATCGTTAATGTGCCTTACCACCCTTTACCACCTCCTGGCTCCTGCTCACTAAGCCAGCCTGGTTCACTTTGACTATTACGTCGCCTGCAGCCACACATTTTACATCTACAGTGGGCTGCTGTGTACTGCCCTTCTGCTGTCTGTCTGTGTTTCCCACTGCCAGGGTACACAGATTTACCTTCTGCTGCCGCTCTGCCACCAGCTATTACGTCAAACAATAGCTGCCCCTGCTGCCTGTATTTACCTTTAAAAAAAAAAAAAAAAAAAAAGGTTTAATTTTTCTGAGGTGCCCGGGTTGAAAACTGTGTTGTCCCAGTTGTGTATTGGACACGATGTGGGCTTCACGACCGCTGTCTGGGACCTCCTGCTGTGTTTATTTACAGCCCTGGTATCACCGCTAGGTACCAGGGCTATTATGTCACGCTGCCTGCCTGCTGCCACACTGACACTACTCATCCATTCCTCCTGCTGCTGCTGCTGTCTGTCTGTGTTTCCCACTGCCAAGGGTACACAGATTTACCTTCTGCTGCCACTCTGCCACCAGCTATTACGTCAAACAATAGCTACTCACATTACTCCTCCATTCCTCCTGCTGCTGCTGCTGTCTGTGTTTCCCACTGCCAGGGTACACAGATTTACCTTCTGCTGCCACTCTGCCACCAGCTATTACGTCAAACAATAGCTGCCCCTGCTGCCTGTATTTACCTTTAAAAAAAAAAAAAAAAAAAAGGTTTAATTTTTCTGAGGTGCCCGGGTTGAAAACTGTGTTGTCCCAGTTGTGTATTGGACACGATGTGGGCTTCACGACCGCTGTCTGGGACCTCCTGCTGTGTTTATTTACGCCCTGGTATCACCGCTAGGTACCAGGGCTATTATGTCACGCTGCCTGCCTGCTGCCACACTCACACTACTCCTCCATACCTCCTGCTGCTGCTGCTGTCTGTCTGTGTTTCCCACTGCCAGGGTACACAGATTTACCTTCTGCTGCCACTCTGCCACCAGCTATTACGTCAAACAATAGCTGTCCCTGCTGCCTGTATTTACCTTTAAAAAAAAAAAAAAAAAAAAAAAGGTTTAATTTTTCTGAGGTGCCCGGGTTGAAAACTGTGTTGTCCCAGTTGTGAATTGGACACGATGTGGGCTTCACGACCGTTGTCTGGGACCTCCTGCTGTGTTTTTTTACGCCCTTGTATCACCGCTAGGTACCAGGGCTATTATGTCACGCTGCCTGCCTGCTGCCACACTCACACTACTCCTCCATACCTCCTGCTGCTGCTGCTGTCTGTCTGTGTTTCCCACTGCCAGGGTACACAGATTTACCTTCTGCTGCCACTCTGCCACCAGCTATTACGTCAAACAATAGCTGCCCCTGCTGCCTGTATTTACCTTTAAAAAAAAAAAAAGGTTTAATTTTTCTGAGGTGCCCGGGTTGAAAACTGTGTTGTCCCAGTTGTGTATTGGACATGATGTGGGCTTCACGATAGCTGTCTGGGACCTCCTGCTGTGTTTATTTACAGCCCTGGTATCACCGCTAGGTACCAGGGCTATTATGTCACGCTGCCTGCCTGCTGCCACACTCACACTACTCCTCCATTCCTCCTGCTGCTGCTGCTGTCTGTCTGTGTTTCCCACTGCCAAGCGTACACAGATTTACCTTCTGCTGCCACTCTGCCACCAGCTATTACGTCAAACAATAGCTACTCACATTACTCCTCCATTCCTCCTGCTGCTGCTGCTGTCTGTCTGTGTTTCCCACTGCCAGGGTACACAGATTTACCTTCTGCTGCCACTCTGCCACCAGCTATTACGTCAAACAATAGCTGCCCCTGCTGCCTGTATTTACCTTTAAAAAAAAAAAAAAAAAAAAAAAGGTTTATTTTTCTGAGGTGCCCGGGTTGAAAACTGTGTTGTCCCAGTTGTGTATTGGACACGATGTGGGCTTCACGACCGCTGTCTGGGGACCTCCTGTTGTGTTTATTTACGCCCTGGTATCACCGCTAGGTACCAGGGCTATTATGTCACGCTGCCTGCCTCATTGACTGCCTGCTGCCACACACTCATCCTCCTCCTCCTGCTGCTGAATTTACCTCCTGCTGTCTGTGTGTTTCCACTGCCAGGGAGCACATACAATGGCGCTTCCACCATGCGCCACCAGCTATTTGTTACGCTCAAAAATAGCTGCCTTTCTTTAAAAAAAACTATAAAAATATATATACTTTTTATTAATACTTTGTGATATTATTTTTAGAGGTGTCCGGGTTGAAAAACTGTGTTGTCCCAGTTGTGTATTGGACATAATGTGGGCTTCACGACCGCTGTCTGGAACCTCATGCTGTGTATTTACGGCCTGGTACCACCGCTAGGTACCACAGCCTATTATGTCTCGCTGCCTGCCTCATTGACTGCCTGCTGCCACACAATCATCCTCCTCCTCCTGCTGCTGCTGCTGAATTTACCTCCTGCTGTCTGTGTGTTTCCACTGCCAGGGAGCACATACAATGGCGCTTCCAACATGCGTGTGCGCCACCAGCTATTTGTTACGCTCAAAAATAGCTGCATTTCTTTAAAAAAAAATAAAATAAAAGAGAAATAAGTGAAGAAGAAGAAGACGATATAGAAGAAGAAGAAGATATAGAAAAAGAAGAAGAAGAAGGAGAAGAAGAAGAAGATATAGAAAAAGAAGAAGACGAAATAGAAAAATAATAATAATAAGAAGATATAGAAAAAGAAGATATAGAAAAAGACATAGAAGAAGAAGAAGATGAAGAAGAAGAAGATGAAGAAGAAGATGAAGAAGATGAAGATGAAGAAGATGATGAAGAAGAAGAAGATGAAGAAGAAGAAGAAA